>NC_053391.1:556222054-556548764 GCF_905171765.1 Bufo bufo
TAACCCTTACCACATACCCCCCCCCCCCCCCTGGAAACACCCCTTATCCCTTTGGTTACCCTTACCTTCTCCAGCCCTAAGTACCCCCCTCTTCTATTCCCTGTGTTCCCCTAGAACATCCCTCCTTGCCCGTAATAACCTCTGGTCATTCCCCGTAGGGATAGTATATTGTCAGGATTGGGTGGGTTGCTGGTAAAGTGTATGTATGTGTATTAGTGCAATTGTAGTTAGATATTGGGGAGGACTTGGGGCTGCGTTAGTGTAGTCAGAACCGTATTAGTGTGTTGTAATAGTGTGTGTATTCATATTGCTGTGGGCCGCTGTAACTATATAAGTCTATACCCTTGATATAGAAATATATAGTTACAAATCTTTATATTCCATATATATATGTAAGTTGCCTCAGCAATAGTTATAGTGTATTGTTGTACTGTATTATCTGTGTATTACATGTGTTATGTTCCGTAAGAATTAATAAATACGGTGTTATTTATACCCTTTGTGTAGCGTGTACTTGGTAGCGAGTTAGTAAGGCGCATGCAGCTAGTTTAGTGAGTAGCGTAGGGCAATCAGTAGCGATTTGTTGTTAAGTAAGGCATAAATAGGCGGAGCTATCATAAGACGACTCACGCCTATTTATGAATATTAACTATTGAAATTTACATAAATAGCAATAGCTAATAGCCCCTGTAACATTGGCGAGCCAGGCCCACTGCTAAGAATTTGTTTTCTGTGTTTGGTTTTGGCGAAAAGAATCGCTTACGCTGTGAACTAGTCAGGCGGGAGGGACGCGGTCAGTGGATTCTGAGCGTCCATTGCCTGATAGTTCGTATAGGTAAAGCGGTTTGTTCAATCAGAACCAGACACAGAGCAATCTCTACAGCAGAGAATCTAAAATCTTTTCAGATTTTTCTGTATTAATATTTTCTGATTCCCTTACACGCCCACTGGAGAGAAGTCATCACCTACACCACTGAAGAGAGAACCGTCGTCATTGAAGTCGAACATAAGTCGTCTGGCTGGTCGGGAGAAGGCGTTCCGAATATTGAAGGACCTCCTCCACGCAGCAACACAGCACAACAAACGACACCAATGAAGATGGCCTCTCGTCAAAAAGTAAGTATGAACTTCGCCACACTGCAACACCTCAGCAAACATAGCACATACAACCCCATCATTCCCACCACCTACAAATCCACTGAGCTGCTATGGTCCACTTTATTGGACCAGGCATACGCTCATGACAAACTCTGCATTAATCGCAGCATGTTTAAAAAAACCAAAAAACGGCTCCAAATGTTAGCCAAATTGGTTCACACCTTTGAGGATATCATTTGGAAGCCGGAACATCTGGAAACACTTAACAGCACGGCAAAGGCAGAGGAAGTTTCCAACACTGCAAACTTCCACTGCAATTGTTGTGTTGAGAACATTAAACAGTTACACACATTACAAACACAACTACAAGAGAAATCCCAGTGTACGGTCGAGAGGGGCAGGGAAATTTGCGTGTTAGAGTCTAGACTCTCGGACAAGGAGAGTTTCTACTCTGACATTGTAACGGATCACCTGGTACCCCGACCGGGTACCTCCGTTGAATGAATGCTCCTAGTGCTTTCCGAGGACTCCAAGCACTCCACTTGACACCGTACGCACTGCAGACCCCACGAACTGCCGAAGCTTGGTTGAGGTCTCACCGTCTCCTACCCACCCTGGACCTACGACAAGGCTCCAGGCTCCAGTGGGTGGACCTCTCCTAAAACCAGAGATCAGGAACAGCCCTTAAAAGAGCTAGTAGTTATAGCCAGGGGAGTATACACGTATAGCAATCCCCACACACATGAGACGAGGCTCTATGTTGAAGGTGAAACAGGAACTGACTGTACTTCACGTACAGCCTCTTTTATTCACAAACCAAAACATAGTACTGCCCACAGGGGTTTGAAATACAACCAATCAGTAATTAACAACACATACAATGCAACTACAGCAACCAATCGTTCACGCCCCCAGAGGACCAGAATGAAGACTGGGACATAGGACAACATATCCCCACAATGCATCATGGTCTCCTCTCCTCTGTCTGGAGACAACCTGAGGAGCAATCCAATTATCTCTCAGAACAAAGGGAGATCGCCAATACACATGTAGATACAACAGGACAGACATCACCATTTAAACACACAATGGGACAATGGCACAATAGAAACACACCCAGCATTTTCCTCCCAAGCTGACAAGTTACAATTATTATAGATTGTTACAACTTTGTGAGTTTACATTGGCCATACATATAACTTACATTAATTCAAACAGTATAACGTGGGGACAAACCTATCCAAAATTCACTTGAATCGGTTCAGGGGTTTAAAAGTTAGTATATGGCCCATAATCCTGGGGCAAAAAGCCAGCAGCCAGTCCTCTCCAAAACCCAGTGGCGAGGTCGGTTTCGCCACACATCTCCCCCTCCCAGGGAAGACTAACCAGATACCTGACCTCACGGTCAGTACCTGAGTTAGTCTGGCAGTCCAACCACAACCCAATACTGGACCTGTTGAATCTTGGGGCCTGGCTCTGTTCTGTATGTCCCCAGCTGTTGAGTGGGCATCTGCTACTCCTCGCTTCCTTGTGGTTCTCCAGCTTGGAACTGTAGGTACTTGGTGGGCAGAGGCCGACTGCGCTCTGCCCAGATGCCAGCTCTTCCGCTGGGGTAGCCTGTGGGAAGTCCGGCTCTGGAGAAGAGGATAGGGGAGGGCAGAGGCCGACTGCGCTCTGCCCAGATGCCAGCGCTTCCGCTGGGGTAGCCTGTGGGAAGTCCGGCTCTGGAGAAGAGGATAGGGGAGGGCAGAGGCCGACTGTGCTCTGCCCAGATGCCAGCGCTTCCACTGGGGTAGCCTGTGGAAAGTCAGCCTCTGGAGAAGAGGATAGGGGAGGGCAGAGGCTGACTGCGCTCTGCCCAGATGCCAGCTCTTCCGCTGGGATGTGGTCAGGGAATCCTATCCCCAGGACCTTGTTGCAGATCGGCTGTGGAGAGGAGGAATCGCTTACCTCCTCCTCCTGGCATTCCTGCAGGGTTGGTGGGGGATCTGAACCGGCCGTCCAGCATCCCGGTAGGCCTGGTGCAGAGACCGCGGTCCCATCTGCACCATCGGAGTTAGGGGTGCTGTCCCCCTCCTCCTCCTGGTATCCCTGCGGAGATGGCTGGAGATCTGGACCGACCGTCCAGCATCTCTGTAGGACTGGTAGAGAGACCTCGGTCCCATCTCCACCTGCCATCTGTGGGTCCTCCCAGGACCAGTCTGTGAGGTCCCTCAACATTTGCGAGTAAGGACCACCTGCGTCCACACCTGGCAACTCCGGCTGCTGTTGAGGGTCTGGGCCAGCTGCCCAGCATCCCGGTGGAGAGACCTCGGTCCCGTCTCCCCCTGCCTGTTGTGGTTCCTCACAGGACCAGTTTATGAGGACTTCTACCTCTGTAGCTGGTACTGAAGCAGGGGATACTTCAGTCGGGTCTTCCCAGCTGTAGGGTTGTAGGTCTGGGACTGCCACCCAGCTCTCTGGCAGTGTATATTGGGACCGAATTGAGCTGAAGAAGTATTGGTAGTCCTGCTCCAGCTCCCACTCCTTTGTCACTAGAGATGCCAGGTCTTGTCTCACCTCTCTCGCTGTAGCCCAATCATGCATAGCCTCCCTGTAGTCATAGATATCCCAGAACCGGGACGCTCCAGCATCTCCGAACTCCGGTTCTGCGAAGGCCTCAAACAACAGGCCAGGGCCATCAGAATTCTCACCCTCGGGTCTGTCGTGCTCAGCCATCCAGGGGGAGTGCCGAATCACATACCACCAGAGTGCCTGGTAGGCGTCATCTAGCCAAAGCTCCTTCCATACCAGGCTCTCCAGTTCTGTCACCCACTCATTCAGGGGCTTCTCTCCCAGAAGGGGCATTCGCAGGGCCACTCGCATCCGCAACTGCTGTTCCTCACTGGGGAGACACTCGCCCCGCCGCCGCTGGGCATTTTCCAGGGCATCATACCAGACGCCTTTCCGGACTGCATCCCTCCAGTCCGGGTCATCCTCATCCTCGTAGTGGAACGCTGTTTGAAGACTAGCCGATTCCATCCTGCTGTAGCCAGGGGCGCTGTACGGATACTAGCGTTACCCTCAATTTAGTAAATCCACGAACGGTGTCTCCGAGCTGCTTCTCCTCACACTAGGACGCCATCCCACTGCTTGCCACCAATGTAACGGATCACCTGGTACCCCGACCGGGTACCTCCGTTGAATGAATGCTCCTAGTGCTTTCCGAGGACTCCAAGCACTCCACTTGACACCGTACGCACTGCAGACCCCACGAACTGCCGAAGCTTGGTTGAGGTCTCACCGTCTCCTACCCACCCTGGACCTACGACAAGGCTCCAGGCTCCAGTGGGTGGACCTCTCCTAAAACCAGAGATCAGGAACAGCCCTTAAAAGAGCTAGTAGTTATAGCCAGGGGAGTATACACGTATAGCAATCCCCACACACATGAGACGAGGCTCTATGTTGAAGGTGAAACAGGAACTGACTGTACTTCACGTACAGCCTCTTTTATTCACAAACCAAAACATAGTACTGCCCACAGGGGTTTGAAATACAACCAATCAGTAATTAACAACACATACAATGCAACTACAGCAACCAATCGTTCACGCCCCCAGAGGACCAGAATGAAGACTGGGACATAGGACAACATATCCCCACAATGCATCATGGTCTCCTCCCCTCTGTCTGGAGACAACCTGAGGAGCAATCCAATTATCTCTCAGAACAAAGGGAGATCGCCAATACACATGTAGATACAACAGGACAGACATCACCATTTAAACACACAATGGGACAATGGCACAATAGAAACACACCCAGCATTTTCCTCCCAAGCTGACAAGTTACAATTATTATAGATTGTTACAACTTTGTGAGTTTACATTGGCCATACATATAACTTACATTAATTCAAACAGTATAACGTGGGGACAAACCTATCCAAAATTCACTTGAATCGGTTCAGGGGTTTAAAAGTTAGTATATGGCCCATAATCCTGGGGCAAAAAGCCAGCAGCCAGTCCTCTCCAAAACCCAGTGGCGAGGTCGGTTTCGCCACAGACATGGATAAGGAACTGCTCAGACTGTACACTGAGATAAACCAGTTCAGGAACAATACGGTATCTATGGATAACATGATTGTTCAACTTCGAGAGGACCTGGCTGCAAAAACGCAAACCATTGCGGATTTGCAGCAGGTCATCTCGAATCTGTCACGGCCTGGTGCTAACAGTATGGTGCCCACGAAACAGGTTTGTGTTTCGGAAACAGCACAGGGGGAGATAGCGGCGACAGCGCCAAGATCTTCCACGGATCAAACATCCGATACAGTAGACACTAGGGGACAGGTGGAACGGACGCTACAATTCACCCACACACCCAGGGAGAATAGTAGCAACCGATCCCAGGAACAGGGCAACGATTGGAGAGAGGAAAGTGGTTGGCCATTTACCACTTCCAATCCGCCAACGCGTCCGGAAAGACAGGAAGATTTTTATCCTAACCATTCCAGTATGGAAAGGATAAACTTCCTGTTACGGATCTGCAAGGAGATCCCAAAATACGATCCCAGTGTAGATCCGTTTACTTCATGTGATATCTTCGAGGGTCACTGTAACAAGTATTCAGTGGCTCACGAATATCGCATGGAGTTATTCAAGTTATGGTTACCTACACACCTAAACCAAAGGTATGAGGTAACGGGGAGGACGCAACCCATGAATGGACAGTTTTATGACAAGGAGGAACGTCTCTCCATACTCATGAGACTGGCAACGGGCCATTGGGACGTCACTCCGGATATCCTGTCCAAGTTCAAACCCACTATACATGACGAACCTCTGTCTATGTGTAGTCGGTTTGAAGCAATGTACAGAAGGGTTACGAAAGATCACGGTATTGGAATTCCACAGGGTATGATACGTATGTTTGTGGAAAAATTTCCATACCTTGACACTGCAATCCGGTTGAGTGCAGCTAGGGAGCCATCCCTCACGGATGCTGCTATGATTATTGAGCAGTGCAGACAGGATACACTGCTCAATAAGAAATCCGTCAAAGTGACGGAGCGTGCGCCTGTACACGATACATCTCAAGATGAACGGGTACAGCACACAAAAGGGAACTCGGCTATTCGCCCCACAGCCCCGCCATTGGAAAGGATGGGAGGCATTCGATGCTTCCTATGTTTACAATACGGGCACATAAAGAGGAATTGTCCACAATGGTCACGTAACAACCGGACAAATCCTGAGAGAACAGGCAATAATAACGGTTTCAAGATGAAACCTAATTATGCCAAACCAGTGGGGGAATATCTGGGACATTCACAGGTCCAGACACCAAAACGTGTGGCTGTTGTGAATGACCCAGCGCGTTCGGTAATGAGTGTGGAATCCCTGGAATCCACACGAAGGGTTCATAGCAAGAACCCACAAGTGGCAGTATGTACCTCACAGGTACCTACTGGGAGTCTGGTAGAAATTGATTGAAGATCAGGGATCCCTAAAGATCTGGCGCCAGTATGTCCCATCATACTGGATTCTTCAGGGAGACCCCACATAAAGGCCAAAATCAAAAATCAGGACGCCGAAATCATGCTTGACACTGGTGCGGAAATTTCCATTACCAATGTCAAACATGATTTACATCCCAACAGCCCTCAGTGTGTGGTGATCGGATTTGATCACCAACAAGGGGGGGTGAGGGCCCACAGAATAGAAGAAGTAATTGTCCAGATTACCAGTCACACGACCCTTAGGATCCCCATGTGGTATTACCCCGGTTCTGACAACATTATTGGAACCGACGTAATGACACAAAATGGGTGGATCTTAGATCTGGCAAATAGTATTGTATGGAAGGGTCCCAGACAATCCAAGGTGTTTGTCATCCAACGCCAGTTTCTGGGACCACCATTGCCAACAATAGATGACTCTACTGAAGTACTTGAACACAAATGGCCTGAGATCTCACATAATCCAGACCTTGAGGCTATTGTGTATGAGTACCCCGATCTGTGGGCCCAGGGAAAAAACGATTGTGGCAGACTGATTGGTGTTCAGGTGGACATACAGGGTCCCGACCCTCCACCTCAACGCCAATACCGCTTTCCGCCAGAAGCCACCCATTCAATTTTGGACACCGTCCAAGAATTAAAAACTAGGGGGGTGGTCATAGAGGGCAATTCTAAATGCAACAATGCCCTCTGGCCAGTAAAGAAAAAGGACACCAATGCATGGAGGCTCACCATAGACCTCCGGGTCCTCAACAAATACACCCCAATGTCCGCTCCAGTGGTGGCACAGACTCCTGACATCATGGCCAGAATAAGCGGCAAAAGTCGCATATTCTCAACCATAGATGTTGCCAATGGGTTCTTCTCAATTGAACTCACTGAAAACTGTAGGTACAAATTTGCCTTTACAGTAGGGGACAAACAGTACATGTTCGGTGTACTCCCCCAGGGGTTCCACAGTAGTCCCACGTATTTCCACCAGGCATTGGCGGCCGTTCTGAGTGTATTCTCACGGCCGGAATGCCTTCTGCAATACGTGGATGACCTGCTCTTACACACAGAAACCATAGAAGAACACTTGGTTCTGTTAAAAGAACTATTGGGACTCCTGGCCAAGTCAGGACTCAAGCTGAGTCCCCACAAGGCAAATTTGGCCAGAACAGAGGTAACTTTCCTTGGAGTCCAAATTTCTTTTGGAGCCAAAGGAATCGTGGCAGCCAGAGTGGAAGCCATGGTAAAGTTACCTAGACCGGGCACTCTACAAGATTTGAGAAAATTCCTGGGAGTTGCTAATTTTATGAGGGAGTTCATAGAGGATTTTGCTGCCAAAGCAAAACCCCTCTATGAACTCCTCAGAGGAGAAGACCCCTCAATCAAAGGTTGGTCTGATGCACAGGAAGGGGCCTTTTCTACTTTGAAAAGGGACCTCTCCTCTGCCCCTGTATTGGCCACTCCCCATCCTGAAGGGGAAATAGCCATACAGGCGCATGCAGGGACGGAGTCTATCTCAGCGGTCCTCCTACAGCAGATAGGGTATGACACTAGACCGCTGGGATACTTCTCCAGGTTACTTTCGCCTGTTGAACGAGGGTTCGATGAGTGTGCCAAACAACTGGCAGCCATACACTATGCCGTCAAAACCACTGAGCATATTGTAGGCTTCAGGCCCCTCACTTTACAGACTCCACACTCTCCATTGGCCCTCTTGCTCCGTGATACACTCCCTGGAGTCTCCCAACAGAGATTCGGGAGGTGGATTATGGATCTCAGTGGCCGGAGTCTGCAGGTGAACCACAAAGCCAAGTATGTTCTGTCCCAGTTATTGAACCTAACTGGCACCGAACATGACTGTGGCCAACCAGCGCATATCAACGCGCCACAAATTTTCAGGACCGATAAACATCCAGAAGACAGAGTCATCTTTGTGGATGGCTCTCGATTTTTCATGGATGGGACCTATGTCACAGGTTTTGCTGTGCTGGATGAGACCACAGGTACCCAGAATCTGGTCAAGTTACCAGGTCACATGTCGGCACAGCGGGCGGAACTGGAGGCGGTCAAGGAAGCCTTGCTTCTTCAACCCCCAGGGAAACGAACTATATATAGCGACAGTTCATATGTAGTTCGTTCTCTCACCCTGCACCTGGACACATGGAAAAGACGAGGATTTGTGGATAGCCAAAACAAACCTCTGGCTCATTTGTCGGTCCTGAAAGAACTTTGGGAATGGGGCATGGCACACACGGCGGAAGCAGCCATCATAAAAATCCCTGCGCATCAGAAAGGGGATGAGCCTTTGACGTTGGGTAACAACAAGGCGGATGAATTGGCCAAACTAGCGGCAGTGTCTGGGATCCTTCAGGAAACAGACACTGAGCCGTTACCAGCCTACCAGATTGCAGTTCGTACCAACCTGAGTAAAGGCCCGGTGTCATTTGAGGAGGAACAAGCAAAAGATCCTCTTCTAATGACACACCTCACATCTCCACAGCATCCCTGGTCAATACAGCAGGGGATCCTGTGTTACGATACCGGTACACAGCAACTTCCTCTTCCCGTGGTTCCACAGCATCTGCAAGCAGAGCTAACCAGATTGAACCACCAACTGTTTGGAAACCTGGGTCCTGAGAGACAAATTATACTGGCCGGGAATGTCCAACACAGTAGAGGAAGTAACACAACAGTGCCTGGTTTGTGCTCAGGTTAACCCAAGGGCGTCAGCCCTGAAGCCGGTGTTGCAGCGAGTTCCTCCTGCAGATGGTCCATGGTCCGCACTACAAATAGATTTTATAGGACCTTTACCAACAGGAAGTCGTAACTATCGTTACGCACTGGTGGTAGTGGATGTCTTCTCTAAGTGGGTAGAAGCCATCCCCACGGTTAATGATTCGGCTACAACCACTGCCCGTGTTCTCTGGGAACAGGTTCTGTCACGATGGGGTATCCCCAGATTGATAGAGTCGGACAGAGGGACCCATTTCACGGGTAAGGTAATGAAAGCACTTTGTGGTCTTTTAGATATAAAGCAAAGGTTTCACGTGCCTTACCACCCTCAGTCTGCGGGCATCGTGGAGCGGATGAACCGGACCATAAAAACACGACTTTCTAAAGCACTACTGGAGAAAGGTTCCTCATGGGTAACCTCTCGGCCAGCCGTGCTAATGGGAATCCGAGCTACCGAGGCTACTAGTACCGGTATCACCCCATTTGAACTAATGACCGGACGCAAAATGCCCCTATGCCTACCCAATGAACCCCTAGTGTCAGAACCAGTGAAGAACGCCATCGCCAGAGACCTGTTTCTCCAACAGGTACAACTAAACCTGAAGGAGTTATTGCCTCATGCAGCGATACGGCTACACAGACCGTATCTACAGGGGGAAACGCCAATGCCCTCTGTAGGAGAGCTAGTGATGGTGAAAATCTTCCGTCGGGCCGGCCCCTGGGATGCAAACTGGGAAGGACCCTATCAGGTCCTTGAAGTAATGGGTGACACCATGCTAAAGGTGCAAAGGCCGATGACGACCAAGAAAAAGTCACGTAGGCGACAGGGAGTTTTATGGATCCATATCGACCAGGCCAAAGCCACCCGAGCCTCCCCAACTCAATAACATGAACCCTCACAGAGTTGGGTGACCGGGGGGAGGGGGGGGTGTTTTGGTGGGGTCGAAGGTGGATCCATGAAGCTAATTACATTCACATTGAATTAACAGATCACGGGAGGGAGACTCACCAAGGTTACGACTAGCCTGAAAAGATATAGAAATCCTCTGAACATGGCATATCCCGAACTTGTGGTACTGGTGGTAAGCATGATGATGGCAGGTTCAACCTCTTTGGGGGAGGGCCTGGGAGTTAATATAGATATGGCTGACATATCTATGAATAAACCCAGCCTTTTAATGGTGGAATGTTTGGAGGGCAAAATCCTGACACCATACGAGAACTTTTCATTTACACCAGGACAGTGGTATCTGTATGGTTTCCAGAGGGAGAGTTTTGCCCAAGGTGTAATTCAACATTATACCCCTGTGGAGAATGTGTCTGCCATACAACATGATTTACATGCACTCTGCCTCAAAGAATTCAGACATTTTCAGGACTCTGACCCTACTCCTATGAGATCCTTAAGATGGGTGTCTAAGGACCCTCACTTACATCCTTACAAACAAGTGGAAGCCAACACTACCACAGTGTTGTGTACCAAGGAGGGGGTTCTGAGTCCCGAGGATGTCACGGGTGCAGAGTATAGTGGCTGGTATATCCTTAAAGCTACCTTCATAAGGAGGGATAGCCAAGATGGGCTGAGGGTAAGGACATATTTTGACAGACCCATTCCGGTAAAGGGCACCCTAAAAGCTTATTGTATGTTAAGAGATTCCCAGATGATTATCACTAGGGAATCCAGTTATGTTCAAGGACATGTGTCCACAGATTACATACGAACCAGTATAGTGATGCTAAAGTTAAACTGCAGTAACTCTGGCCAGGCCTTATGGAATGACCAGAGTGGTCCGGTAAAACTGGAAGGCTTTTACCGAGCCACCGTTTTAAAAGTACGGACAGATGCCAAGGATCCCAGGTATGCTCAGTTAAAGGGATCTCCATCCATACGGTCCTTTATGATCACCATCATGAGAGACAATTGTGTTCAGGAGGTGACTGGATATTATTTCGTCACCTATGCCCACTGGGAACAAGATACCCAGATGGTAACCTTGGACACTAATCCCTGGAGTTGGGATTTAGTGTGCAATGGGGTGGATACCCCTACAGTGGATGTATGGATGGACGGTACCCCTATGAATGAGGAATACCGGGGTAGGTATGTGTCTTCCGATTGGAAAGACCCCAGTGGCAGGGATATTAACTTTGACATCAATATAGATGGTTCGTTTAGATGGCCTTTTTGCGAGGCAGTAGATGAAGGGTGCTGGACATTTACACAATGGGCCTATCTGTCTAAATCCAAACCCGTAGGAAAACTAGTGCTACAGGTTGGAGAAAATGACCAATGGTATCCGTTCAGAGGTAGAGGGCAAGTTTGTGTAACGGTGGTAAGGATCCCCTATGAAGCGACAGGTCTACAACCTGTAAAAATGCATTTAGACTCTTGCAACGCCCCTATCCATCAATTGGCAGATCCTATAGCTCCTCAACTGTCCTCCCCATGGAAGATCATCACGGGGACAAAATTCGTCCTATTTACTTGGAGAATTTCTGTAGATGACTTCCGAGTCGACCAGTGGGATCACAGATGTGGGGAGTTTGTGAGGAACCAAATTGACATGATAAGAGGTTGGATAGAGGCAGGGCAAGAGGTAAGAAAAGACGATCTCATACATAGAAATCACCGGGGAAGAAGAGATCTGATAGCCATGGGACTAGGCGGAGGTGCATTGGGAGTGGGCGCCCTGAACACTATGGATATGGAAGTCCTGAGAGGTAAACTTGGGGATGTTGCGCGACACGCCGGAGAAGGATTCGAGACCCAGCTTGATGTAAACCACGTCTTAGAGGGTTTGCAGCATTCGCACATAGATGCCACTACCTCCCTATCTTCTGCTTTACGAGAGAAGTTTAGAAGGTTAGTTGTGGGTCTCTTGGAAGAACAGGATAGAGCTCAGCTCGCTCTGGCGTGTACGCAGGTCCAGAGTGAACTCTCAGGCAACCTTAAACATATTGTATCATCATTGTACGGCGGCCACTTCCCATTTAACCTCCGCCAACGGGTAAGTCCTCTTATATCTCCTTTTGCAGCCAATCACACCAACTGGTGGGTAGTCCAGTGGCACGGCTGTAGGAATCTCACTTGCACTGCTTCATCATTGGCTCCTGTATCTGGCCATCTTAGACAGGGTTACAGTGCAATTAACTTAGGGATTGTCATAAATAACCAGACGGTGCTTCATCCACAGCTCCCCCCGGGCGTTCTAACCTATGAAAGAGGCCATCCTTATCTGTTAGACACAGAGGGATGTTGGAAGAAAGAGGATGCTATCCTCTGTCAAGGTAGTCAGGATCGGGTGTTAAGACACCAATGTTGGAGCACCGAGGGGTCCTGTGAGATGAAGGCCAGCCCAATACCCTCCTCCCTTAAATACTTGGGACAGGGGTATTGGTGCTGGTACCAAAGGCAAAACATGTCTTATACAATCTATGGAACTAACTGCACTGAGAGAGGAGAGCTCCTCCCTGGAGCGTATTGCACCCTTAGTCCCGTCCTAGGTTTAGATGTCGCAGAGTTACAAGGAAGGACACCAATCACCCCGGAGAAGAGACTCGACATCCGCCCTGACGTACCCGTGAGACTCCAGAAGATCCCTCTTGGCTTTGGGATAGAACTCAAACATCTCCTGCTAGACTTCAGCCAAGAAGACGAAATAATTAAGAATCTTCGAGAAACAGAGAAACAGGCCACCATCCAACTGATGCACGACAAGAATAAAATAACGGCAATCACAACTGCGTTGGACAAAGACTCCAAGATCTCCTGGTGGGAAAGTCTGTTCGGCTACAGTCCAAAGGCAACATCCTTCTTCAACCTATTGATTCATCCGGTGATAGTTCTTCTGGTTCTGGTAATCATCATGTACACGGGACTGTGTCTAATCTACAGGAGGGTCAAGAGACTTGCGGACCAACTAAACCAGAACCAGACAGAACTTCACGAAGTTAATCGTAGGAGGCTCAGGACTTAGCTCCAACAAAGTCCTGGAGCCAGAGATCGCATGGACATACTGTTTCCTATGAGGGTCGGGATGAAAAATCCAAAAGCCATCCTGTGACCTCATAGTATTGTGTGTGGGGGTGGGTGTATATAAATATTGTGTTGTAGTAGGTTTTTCCTATGAGGGTTCAGGGTGAACATCCAAAGCCATCCTGTGACCTCATAGCATTATGTACATGTATATCACGTATTGTAGTAGATTTTCGTAAGAAGGATAGGGGTATAATCATAGGCCACCCTGTGACCTCATCATATTGTGTATAGATTTACATTGATTATTTGTATATATGTGTCCTCATGTACCCATGGACACTCTAGGTGTAGATGTGCGACAGCCATACTACAATATGGCTGGACGCACACTTGCATCCTATAGTCGTTTCCCCAAGGACACAAAGGTCTGTTAACTACCAGTGTCTTGGGAGGTATAGAGAGTAGGCCAAGGCATGAGTCTCTATGGGTACTCACTGAATTGAATTGGGCTGTATTGGGAGGGATATGACATGTTCGTGTGAGTGGGGTAGAGTAGATTCCCTAGGGTCAGGCCCCTCATCTACTAAAGTATTTGCCGCTTCAATATCGACAATGGTGACTTTTTGTAGGGGTTGGATTGAATGATGGTAGTGCGGGGTTCTTTCCCGCAGGTAGAATTTAAGTACTATGACATCACCTCCCCCCCCCCAGAAAATCTGACCTGCCTTGTAAAAACCTATGTATCTGTCCATGGGAGAACCTCTCTAACAACTCAGTCTTCAATTAAGATGAAAATCATACTGGTGTTAAAAGGTACGGCCGTCCATACCCCATAAGGAGGTGCTACATGAATTACCGGCACTAACATTGGGGGTAACGGACGCCAGAAGAACAACACTGGCCAAGAGAGAGACGGCAAGGGTGAAGCCATTCCGGAGTCAGAAATAGACTACATAGGGAGTGGCTGACACCTGAGGAACATAATGTAAGATGCCGAGGAAGTTATCCAAGGAAAAGACGGTGTATTCGGTGGACGGAGGCGTTGGTGAAGGGCAGGTCGGAGATGTTAGTCATGACAGGTGATGTCTAGGTACCTAAGGGTCATACTACTTCAGTCCTTCCTGAATTGTCACCTAGAGTGCGATTGAGAGGGGGTAAATACCTCCCAACCCTTCCCCCAAAATGTTTATTGTCGTATTCCCGACAACAGGGGGATTGTTGAAGGAAGTGTTATATTTAAATATATATGTATATATGCCCTGACATATATACATGTATATTGGCCCTTGACTGTGGGCCCGTCCAGGTGGGACCAGGGGATATACATGGAAATGTATGTAGGCCTCCTTGACAGGCATACATCTCTATGTATATATATATATATATATATATATATGTATGGATGGGCTTATTGTCACGTGTGGGTGTATGCATATTTGTGGATGTGCCCCAAACATCCATGATTGTGCATATACTTATAATATAACTGTATATATGTATATATATGTGTATGGATGTGCCCCAAGCATCCATACACATATAGTATAGGAACCAGACGTGCTGCCCCCCCCCCTCATGCATCCCTGCAGGGGATGAGAAGGTCTCCAGATGGCTGGACAATTATGTCCAGCCTCTGGTGACCTCAAAAGGCATGGGATCAATAGAGATCCGATGCCTTTTGGTATTTAACTATCCCCAACCGTTGGGGATAGTTAACATAACAGAGAGAGGAACAAACGTCCCTCCCTCTGTTATCTGCACACCTCCGGCGCGATAATTATTGCACCGCATGGTATGCAGATGCGCTACAGGCGGAGGATCAAAGGAACCCTCCGCCTGGAAGCGCGCTCCGGGATGCGCGGGCCGGCGCGGTGACGTCATATCACCGCGCCGGCCCACGTGTTCTGGCCGGCGGCGCGCACGTGCACGTCCGGACGTGCTGCCTCGGGAGCGAGCGCCGCCAAACTTAAATAGTCAGGCGGCGCTACGCTGAGGCACTTCTGTACGGAGCCCCAGCCGAAGAGGATCATCCCTGGACAAACGAGCCCCCCTGGACAACGAGCATTATACCGCTAAGTATCCACAACCCTACCCTATACCACCAACGATCCCCGGCTATATTCCCTGTATTTAACCCTACCCTATACCACCAACGATATATACTCCCCTGTTATCCAGATATACTCCCCTGTTATATATATATATACTCCCCTGCTATAAGTATACATATTCCCCCCCTGCTACCCTAAATATATATATCCCCCCTGTTCTTGGGATATCTATATACTCCCCTGCTACCCCCTATTTCCCTCCACACAATCCTGTTAACCCTTACCACATACCCCCCCCCCCCTGGAAACACCCCTTATCCCTTTGGTTACCCTTACCTTCTCCAGCCCTAAGTACCCCCCTCTTCTATTCCCTGTGTTCCCCTAGAACATCCCTCCTTGCCCGTAATAACCTCTGGTCATTCCCCGTAGGGATAGTATATTGTCAGGATTGGGTGGGTTGCTGGTAAAGTGTATGTATGTGTATTAGTGCAATTGTAGTTAGATATTGGGGAGGACTTGGGGCTGCGTTAGTGTAGTCAGAACCGTATTAGTGTGTTGTAATAGTGTGTGTATTCATATTGCTGTGGGCCGCTGTAACTATATAAGTCTATACCCTTGATATAGAAATATATAGTTACAAATCTTTATATTCCATATATATATGTAAGTTGCCTCAGCAATAGTTATAGTGTATTGTTGTACTGTATTATCTGTGTATTACATGTGTTATGTTCCGTAAGAATTAATAAATACGGTGTTATTTATACCCTTTGTGTAGCGTGTACTTGGTAGCGAGTTAGTAAGGCGCATGCAGCTAGTTTAGTGAGTAGCGTAGGGCAATCAGTAGCGATTTGTTGTTAAGTAAGGCATAAATAGGCGGAGCTATCATAAGACGACTCACGCCTATTTATGAATATTAACTATTGAAATTTACATAAATAGCAATAGCTAATAGCCCCTGTAACACTCTCCTATGTGAAGTAGCAGGTAAAAGACTCTCACCTGTGAGATAATTAATGAAGCAGCACTGAGGGTGGGGATATAACAGAGCCAGGAGGTCAGTCAGTCTCTCTGCCTGGGGACACGGAAAGTCTGTCTGTGTGAATGAGCCAAACGTGAGTAAAAGGTTGCTGAAGCCTTGTTTTGTGAGCTGACAGGGAGAAGCCCTCCAGCAAGGAGACAGGGACGTCTTATGTGTAGTAAGTGCCGGACAGGCGAGGTTTTCTTTTGCTGTTTTGTTATTTTTACCTGCAACCTTATTAATAAACCTGGCTACAAGTCCGCTTAAAACTTATACCCCGGTGTTTCATCTGAATTGGATGGAACAGATAAGTGTCCTTTGACCCCAGCAAAGGCAATCCCGAGCATAACCCCTCACAATATATATAAAGAAATAGCAGCACACTTTAAATGCCAGATACTCAATCCTTGTATAGCTCCTGGATGAAGAATCCCCAAACGATAGCACAGGTAAGTGACAAGGTAGCACTCCGGACTTTAAAGAAAACAGTGGATCCTTTTATTACACCAAATGCAACGTTTCAGCTCATCTCAATGGAGCCTTTGTTAAGCAGTGATAACAGTGCTCAATGTGAGTTTAAATAGGTGAACAACAATGTGTACATGATTATGAGTTCAAACAATAGACATGATTAAATTAAAAGTACATTGTGAATTCCATATAAACATTCCATATAAATATTTCAAAGTTCCATAGTTCATCAATAATTAGTGATAGATGATAAAGTGATCATGATTATGCCTCATGCACACGACCGTGCCGTTTTTTGCGGTCCGCAAACCGCGGATCCGCAAAAAACGGAAGCCACCCATGTGCCTTCCACAATTTGCGGAACGGAACGGGCGTCCCATTGTAGAAATACCTGCTCTTGTCCGCAAAACGGACAAGAATAGGACATGCTATATTTTTTTGCCAGGGCCACGGAACGGTGCAACGGATGCGGACAGCACACGGAGTGCTGTCCGCATCTTTTGCTGCCCTATTGAAGTGAATGGGTCCGCACCCGAGCAGCAAAAAATGCGGCT
The DNA here is from genome assembly GCF_905171765.1 of Bufo bufo. Taxonomy (NCBI): domain Eukaryota; kingdom Metazoa; phylum Chordata; class Amphibia; order Anura; family Bufonidae; genus Bufo; species Bufo bufo. The sequence continues at coordinate 556,239,453 of NC_053391.1, forward strand.
CGGATGCGGACCACAAAAACGGTCGTGTGCTTGAGGCCTTAGTATGAGAAATATATAAAAGTTGTACAAAAAATCATGTAAATGTCCTTAACAATTACAAACCGGATTCCAAAAAAGTTGGGACACTATACAAATCGTGAATAAAAACTGGAGGTGCCAACTTCTAATATTTTATTCAGAATAGAACATAAATCACCGAACAAAAGTTTAAACTGAGAAAATGTACCATTTTAAGGGAAAAATATGTTGAATCAGAATTTCATGGTGTCAACAAATCCCAAAAAAGTTGGGACAAGGCCATTTTCACCACTGTGTGGCATCTCCCCTTCTTCTTACAACACTCAACAGACGTCTGGGGACCGAGGAGACCAGTTTCTCAAGTTTAGAAATAGGAATGCTCTCCCATTCTTGTCTAATACAGGCCTCTAACTGTTCAATCATCTTGGGCCTTCTTTGTTGCACCTTCCTCTTTATGATGCGCCAAATGTTCTCTAAAGGTGAAAGATCTGGACTGCAGACTGGCCATTTCAGTACCCGGATCCTTCCCCTACGCAGCCATGATGTTGTGATTGATGCAGAATGTGGTCTGGCATTATCTTGTTGAAAAATGCAGGGTCTTCCCTGAAAGAGATGACGTCTGGATGGGAGCATATGTTGTTCTAGAACCTGAATATATTTTTCTGCATTGATGGTGCCTTTCCAGACATGCAAGCTGCCCATGCCACACGCACTCATGCAACCCCATAGCATCAGAGATGCAGGCTTCTGAACTGAGCGTTGATAACAACTTGGGTTGTCCTTGTCCTCTTTGGTCCGGATGACATGGCGTCCCAGATTTCCAAAAAGAACTTTGAATCGTGACTTGTCTGACCACAGAACAGTCTTCCATTTTGCCACACTCCATTTTAAATGATCCCTGGCCCAGTGAAAACGCCTGAGCTTGTGGATCTTGCTTAGAAATGGCTTCTTCTTTGCACTGTAGAGTTTCAGCTGGCAACGGCGGATGGCACGGTGGATTGTGTTCACTGACAATGGTTTCTGGAAGTATTCCTGAGCCCATTCTGTAATTTCCTTTACAGTAGCAGTCCTGTTTGTGGTGCAGTGTCGTTTAAGGGCCCGGAGATCACGGGCATCCAGTATGGTTTTACGGCCTTGACCCTTACGCACAGAGATTGTTCCAGATTCTCTGAATCTTCGGATGATGTTATGCACAGTTGATGATGATAGATGCAAAGTCTTTGCAATTTTTCGCTGGGTAACACCTTTCTGATATTGCTCCACTATCTTTCTGCGCAGCATTGTGGGAATTGGTGATCCTCTACCCATCTTGGCTTCTGAGAGACACTGCCACTCTGAGAAGCTCTTTTTATACCCAATCATGTTGCCAATTGACCTAATTAGTGTTAATTGGTCTTCCAGCTCTTCGTTATGCTCAAATTTACTTTTTCTAGCCTCTTATTGCTACTTGTCTCAACTTTTTGGGGATTTGTTGACACCGTGAAAATTGGAATCATTGTATTTTTCCTTTAAAATGATACATTTACTCAGATTAAACATTTGATCTGTCATCTACATTCTATTACAAATAAAATATTGACATTTTCCATCTCCACATCATTGCATTCAGTTTTTATTCACAATTTGTTTAGTGTCCCAACTTTTTTGGAATCCGGTTTGTATATTAAGTGCACATATGGGAATATAATTGATCAAAGAAATGTAAAATAAGGTATTAATAGCCATGGGTCACTCACCCTTCAATCAGGGTTCCATGTGTCTCAAAGTTGGCGTACTAGAGTTACCAGTGCGCCTGTGTGAATACAAATCTCGCAAGACCAGCGCTCTGCTAACAAAGCTATGTCTCTATGCAGAGTATGTTAAAGTTTGCCACATTCAAAGTATTCACTGCACATGTCAGGGCAGAACTCAATCCGCAACACTAGTAGTCATGGTAATGAGGTAAACAAACATGCAAGTGGTCCGTACTAGCGCAAATTATGCGCGATACGATCTGCGTATAGCGATAGGATGCGCAAAAGAACACTACCAAATGACTCAACTTATGTACATCTGAGGGAGACCAGGGCGTTCCGGGGGGCCCCATATCTCTGGTATGAGCCGGGGTCAGTTCCCACTCCACTGTAGGAATGAAGACATGGGCATGTTTTGTGTCACTGTCTCCAATCCAAAACATCCTTAAGTCTCGTCAAAGAAGATCAAAAGGTTATTGCCCAAAACATTAGCCCAGGGAGGAAAGAACCCTCGCTGGCGGCGGGGGACCTTTCCCCCAAATACCAGAGTGGGAGGTCAGCGGCCCAATTAAGTGTCGCCCCCCTCTCTTACCGGTTGGGGAAATGTTGAACCTAATATGGAGAGCAATTATTCGCTCAGTATTAAAAGAGATAGGCAAACCACTATTATTAATATGAAAACAATAAAAATAAAAAAAACACATGGAAGACTTCTTGTAGGGTGGCGTCATTACGATGGCTTTATCCAACATTTTCTTAATAATTTTTTGGAATTTAAAAAGCAAGAAGAAGAAATATATTTGAAAATATTAAGAAATATTAACCAATAAGGTAGGAGCACTGGTAATTTCCTACAACATACTGGATATGGAAGCACTATACGAGAACACTCTATGTCATACCACCCTGAAATCCACATAAGGTCCTTTAGGTTTTAGTGTTTGTAAATGATAGCTCCAATAGAGTTCCTGTTTCTTAAGAAGAGCCACTCTATCACCCCCACGTCTAGACATGGCTACATGGTCTATAATTCTAAAACGAAGGTCCCTTTCTGTATGTTTTGCCTCTGTAAAATGTTTGGAGACCGGCACCTATCTGCTCGGACCAATCGGTCTTTTAGATTTTGGGTACGGTGATAAGACATGAGAGGTGGCACATTAAATTCTGTTATGTGTTTAAAGTTACTACCTAGAATAGGCCAATGTTTCTGAAGGATATTGCCTATTTTGGTACTCAAAGGCGTGTAATGTGACACAAAAGGGGTCCGATTCAACTTAGATTGGTGGGCTTTGTCACCCTTCAAGAGAGTGTGCCTAGATAAGGAACTGACCTTGTTAATACATGTGCTCACTAATCTTCTCGGGTAACCTCTCCTGAGGAATTTGGTCCCCATCTCAGTTAACCTCTCCTGTGAATCCACCTCATTCTTCACCCTATGTAATTGACTAAAGGGAAAGGACCTCAGGTTTTGGGTGGCTGCTATTAAATCTAAGCAGTGTATTTTTGTCTGTTGTTTTTACAAATAAATCTGTTTGAAGTTGATGATTCACTTGTTTCACAGCGACATCCAAGAACTGTATCTCATGGTCCGAGGATACTAGTGTGAATTGTACCTCTGGATCTATACTATTGAGAAAGAGGCCAAAATTGTGTAACTCCATTTTAGTGCCTGCCCAAAACAGCAAGACATCATCGATGTAGCGCTACCACCTCAGAACATGTCTGAAGTGGTGCCTCACAGAGACATGTCTTTCCTCCATGTGTGTCATGAAGATGTTTGCGTAATTTGGCGCCGCGTTGGACCTCATTGCTGTCCCGCGTAACTGAATGTAAAAGTCGTCCTGAAACAGGAAGAAATTACAGGTAAGGTATAATTTCTAACAGTGAAATCAGAAACTCTTTACACTCTGGCGTGTAAGATGTATTTCTAAGCATTCCTTGACTGCTTCAATACCTCTGTTGTGTGAAATGGAGGTGTATAAACTTACTACATCAAAGGATGCTAGTATCACATGTTCCGAGAGATGAATTTCCTCAAGCAAGTTAAGAAAATGGGTGGTGTCCCTAATATAAGACTTTGCTGTACTAGCGAAAGGGGATAAAATCTTATCCAAAAATATCGCAATCTGTGAGCAAAGTGAACCAACCCCTGAAACAATTGGGCATCCCGGTGGGGATATCAGACTTTTATGAAATTTTGGTAATACATAAAATACCGGTGTCCTGGGGCGGTCTACATAAAGAAAGGAGTAAAGTTTTTCATCAATGATCCCCTTGTCCTTAGCTAGATCTAGTGTACTTCGGATTCTTCTCAGAATCCCAAATTTAGGGCCACCGTCCAATTTCCGATAAACATTAGTATCACTCAATTGTCTAATAATTTATTTTACATAGTCAGTGGTATTCATGACCACCACAGCCCCACCCTTATCTGCAGGTTTAATGGTCAGATGAAGGTTTATAGATAGCTCTTCCAGGGCTGTGGATTCTGTTTTAGACAGATTAAACCTGCATATTTCCCTGTCAGTACAAGACAGCTTCAATTGTTCCAGATCCATTCTTGCCGCATTCATGAACATATCAATGGCCACATGGTTAATTGGCGGCATATAGCACCGTGCAACAATGATTTTGCTACTGAGAGAAAAACGTGATTTATACTAAAAGGAGTGCACCAATTCCAAATATGAACTCAGAATTTGCCTGACATGTCTAGATTTTAAGTTATACATGCAAAGCCTATTCAGTTATAATATTAATGCATTATATTGGAAATATTCCTATGGACATGTCCAGACCTGTTCGGATGCACTCAGGCTGATGTCAGCAGTAAGTATATAAGGCAAGCTGGACAGATTTTGATAAACTGATCTGTTATAGGTATAGTCAGTTTTGAAACTTAAGATGGATAAACGCAAATGTGTTAACGATCCAGACAATTTCTGCTACTATATGGCAAATACACTACTTATGATCATCGGAAGAATCTGACAAAGCGAGTGCATCTTGCTTACAAGTATTACTTTGACTGTAAAATTGGAGATCAAGATAAAAAGCTGGGCACCTCATGTTTGTTGCACTGTGTGTTACACTGGGATAACGCAGTGGTTGAATGGTAATAGGAAAGGAATGGCTTTTGCAGTGCCTATGGTTTGGCGTGAGCAGAAAAATCACCATTCAGACTTACTTTTGCATGACTAAAATCACTGGATATTCAAAGAGAAACAAGTCACAAATTGTGACACGGATGCATCCCTCTGTGTCGTAGTTTACAGGTTTTTGTGTTCCAGCTATAGACATCTGATTGATACACATGATTGTATATGCTTTTTATATGTTTTTTAGATTAATTTTAACCTTGTGCACATAGGATACATTATTTACTGTTTAATAAATATTTTAATATTATTCAAGTTCCACGTGAATTCCTATTGTTTGAGTGCCGGTTCCATCCAATCTACATTTATACCAATCAGAATCAGGGGGTGTTTCTTTGGACTTGTGCACCTGTCGTGATAAATCAGAGTGAGCCATCTGCTTACTACTTTGTGTAAAACATTTCTATACCCCTAACTAAGCAGTTAGAGCTCCTCTGATTTAATCATGGACTTTTGGAACCACGTGGAATTGAAACGGCAGACAGCTGAAGCCTATAACTTTGAAGGGAATGCTAGTAATGAACATCACAATAAACCCACACTAGCAGGAACATTTAGGGAATTAGAGTACCTGCTACAAAAACAGTTAAGACAATACTGGGAGGTACGATCACTCAAGCAATTTATAGAACAAGGGAAAATACCTAGAGGCTTGATGCTTATTAAAACGCCAAGATCTATGCTGTGATTCTTTTAACAAAGAATGGGAGAATTTATTATTCTCACAGTCTATTGCACTGATACAGGTTATAATTAAAAGAAGAATGGAAATATTAGAAAACCTAAACCTAGAAATATCCAAATATAAACAGATACTTGAAAAATTCCCTAAAGATAGTGAATTTGAAGAATGGGAAGAAAAATTATGCAAAGGTCTAGATAAGACAGAACTGGAAATAATGAATAAAAAAACAAAGAAATATAAGAATTACCCTAAATCTGTATTTGATCCACCACAGATGCCAGTGGTTGTTTCAAATACAGAGAGAGGAATAAACCAACAAGAGAGAAGATTGGAGGTGGGAGAAAATAATGACTATAGTCAGGGAGGATATAATATACCAACACACAATAGATACGAAACTTTACAAGACAAGTATTTTTTAGACAGAACCCCACCACATCACAAACCACGGATAAGACACAGATCATCTTCACCAAGAGTAATCCAATATTCACAGACACCAGTAAGAAAACATGCACGACAAACCCCACCAGTTCACCCGTACAACCTGAGACAGCGGAATTTATCCCCAACATACCATCAACAACCATACAAACGACCATACAGGGGACAACACCATCAACATCAATACACAAAATCAGAGGCACAAAAACAAGAAGAGGACAGAGAAAGAAGGGGGAGAGACAGAAGGAGAAATTAACAATCACGTTAGACTCAATAGTCAACATAAGCTCTACAGCACTCACAAATACACAGATGAAACTCCTAGACAAAGGACTGAAATTTGCACCCACATCCAAACTCAATAAGTTCGACACATATATAGGACTGCAAAAGTTTATGAGGAAACTATGTTTAAGAAAATATTTCCAAAAAAAACCCATAATAGTAGAACCTCGAGTTCAAGATGACAATGAAAATAGGGGAGCAGTACAACATACAAATTTAAGAAATAAATCAAGGAAATTTCCAAGAAATGAAATTGGTCATGACATGGCAACATTTCAAAGATCAGTTGAGAATGACTTGAGAAAGATCAAGGATAGACAGCACCAAAGGAATAATTTAACAGGAGGTGAAATCCGGGCTATTAAAGAACTGCAGAAACAAGAAAATATTACAATACGCCCCGCAGACAAGGGAGGAGCCATAGTGGTCATGAATACCACACAGTATATTGATGAGTGTCTTAGACAACTGGGGGACACTACCACAATTAAAAGGAGACCCAGGACAGGAATTTACCAAAAGTCTCACCAGCTATTGTGATGGAGGGATAAGGGACAAGATATTGTCCGACCAAGAACGTAACTTCATTTTGGGCACGCAGGGGAGACTTCCTGTGTTCTACTGCCTGCCCAAAATTCATAAGTGCATGGAAAAACCACCTGGACGCCCCATAATATCCGGCATAGGATCAATGACCTCTAATCTTTCTCAGTACATCGATGTATTATTACAGCCTGTGGTGAGAAAGACCCAGTCATATATCCGAGACACCACGGATATTATTGGAACGTTGGAGGGGCTTAATGTCGAACCAGGTTGGATTATTGGCACTCTAGATGTCCAGTCTCTCTATACTAGTATAAGACATGACCAAGGTATGGAAGCAGTAAAATCACAATTAGAAATGGACGGCACCTTATGTACCAAACAAATAGAATTTTTGATGGAGGGGATCCAATTCATACTCCATCATAATTATTTTTATTTTGAGGGCGATCATTTTTTACAACTGTGTGGGACTGCCATGGGGACCAGGTTCGCCCCTAGTTATGCAAATTTATTTTTGGCGCAGTGGGAGTATGAAAACATCACCCCCAAACTGGGGACGGACCTGGCCCTATGGCGTCGTTACATAGACGACGTCCTGTTTGTTTGGAAAAAAGATAGGCACCAGTTACAACAATTCCTAGAGGCCCTGAATAAGAATGATAAAAACTTGATCTTCCTGTCTAACATAAGAGAAGTATCTTTGGAATTTTTGGACATTCAGATCACACTGTGTGATAACAAATATAGGTGTAATACCCATTATAAGCCAACAGCGAAAAACAGCTTTATACCATTCACGAGCTGTCATTTACCTCAGTGGCTGTTAAACATTCCTTCAGGTCAGTTCCGCCGTATAAAGCGAAACTGTACCGATGAAGCGGATTTTGAAATTGAGGCCCTTAAAATGAAACAGCAATTCGAATGTAAAGGTTACCCCGATAAAGTCCTGACAGATGCTCTGGAAAAAATAAGAGAAACAGAGAGAAAGTCCTTCTTTCAGCCAAACACTCACAAAGACACAAATAAGGAATGTGAACTGAGATTAATTTTACCTTACAGTTCACTATCTAAACAGATAAGACACATCATAAATCAACACTGGCACTTTTTATTAAGAGATAAGGTCATTGGACACACTTCCCCTTTAATTACCTTCACAAAGGCACCAAATTTAGGATTAAAAATAGCACCCTCAATAATTAATCACAAGAAGAAAGAGACACCTACACTTCAAAAATGGCTGAATATGAATGGGTTTTACAGATGCGGGAGATGCTCGGGATGTAAAAATTCAACATTTCCTAAAAAGATAAGTAGGGTCCAATCTACTGAAAATCAATTTGCTTTGGACATTAAGGGTTGCTTGACATGCGATTCCTCCAGTGTTGTCTACCTTTTCCAGTGCCCCTGCCAGAAACAGTACATTGGCAGAACCAAGAGACCCCTGAGAGTGAGAATCACGGAACATCTAAACAACATCAGAAAAGGATATGGAAAAAAGGAAAAAAAGAAAAAAAAACGCAATACAAAAATCGCAACACAAAAACCGCAAAGAAAAAAACCGCAACGAAAAAACAGTGCAATAGTAAAAAGAAACCGCAGGATAGAAGTTGATACAACTAATATTGAAATAAAGATCACCCATAAAAAATTATTTATATAAGAAAGAAGGATGAAAAATAATGAAAAATTTTTTGAAAAAGTTTTTTGAATTTTTTTTAAAAAAAATAAAAAAACACAAAACAACAAAAAAACAAAAACTTTTTCTATAATCCTAACATTGAATCAATCTGTTCTTAAGAAGAGTGTGATCAATATATATCTTCTAGGGTTGGGATATGTAAAAATCTCCCTTGAGATGATTATTAATAACTATACCTCAAAACAAGGAATTGGGCATTTATATCGGAAAATATGGGTGGACAAACTCTTTGAAAATCTGAGTAAAATAGAATCAGATAATGCCAACATAAGTATGTGATGAATAGAAATATCTCCCTTGATTGTAAGATAGCGAATATCCGATAAGATTTTAAATCACAATAGAGAAGTATCTCCCTTTGATACTTTTTAATTATTTTTAAATATTTATATTATATTTGCGTATATAATTTATATGTGTATATATATATGGGAAGACACCATTATAAATGCATTACCAAAGGAAGATGCCGATGTAGAAATAAGATGGGATTATATGGAAAAGAAAAGACTAAGGAAAACTAAAGGTTCCACCCCATCACAGAATTTCTGGAACAGGTGGAATTAATTAGCCAATTAAGTCAAGAATATAAAAGACGAGAGATCAGAATTCACAGGTTACCCACTGAGGAAGAGATAAGATATCTCGAAACGCGTCTGGACGTACTACCTGTGAAGTAACTATCTCAGCGGTGCATGGCCATGTACTAAAGGACGAAAAGATTCATCCACTTCCAACTCACGTAAGACCAAGTTTGGCTGTAGGACTCACGAAAGTGAAATACCTGATACAGGTCTCCCGCGAGAATAGAGACGGGATCTAAATCAAGACCTGACCTGATACAAATCAAGCGGAGAAAGGCTGAAGCGTGGAACGCCACGAGAAGTAACCCTTCCGCGGAATCTATTCAGTGAGCCTACTTGGGACACAGTGAGTAAAGATACAACACAAATCTAAGTGAAGCTGTACTGAATCGCTGAATAATAGGCGATATAAGTACGGAAGCAACATACTTGCTGGACAATTGACTTTTTCACACATGGCGTACTCAGACCTTTGAGACGACCCTAACAAACATATAATTCACACATAGTGTGAACTACGGACTTACTCCGAATATCTTATATCCTACATCCTATAAGGTGGTATAAGATTTTATTGATATGCATTATTAAGTATGTGAAATCTGTATGAAAACTACATGCAATTGACTATATCCGGAACACACCTATATAGTTTATCCTGTCTTGCTCTGCCACAGATGGCTGCGATCTAACAGCCAAACCCAATTTGGGGGACACGGATGCATCCCTCTGTGTCGTAGTTTACAGGTTTTTGTGTTCCAGCTATAGACATCTGATTGATACACATGATTGTATATGCTTTTTATATGTTTTTTAGATAAATTTTAACCTTGTGCACATAGGATACATTATTTACTGTTTAATAAATATTTTAATATTATTCAAGTTCCACGTGAATTCCTATTGTTTGAGTGCCGGTTCCATCCAATCTACAAGTCACAAATTGTGTATCCTGACTGAGTCTGCTCTTAAACCAGTACCACACGATGTAGAGAATCCAGTGCCTGCCCCTCCCACAGCAGGAACGGCAACTGAAACAGACGGTTCTGATCCTGATGAAGAAGATGATGTTGATTGTCACAATGTATTTTCTGATCCAGAACAACTGGAGGGTCAGCCGCACTTGCTGAGCTAATCAGATTTAGATGATCTGGTAAGAGATTTGTCGTTATCTAAAGAAAAGTCAGAACAGCTAGCTTCTAGACTTCAGGAATGGAATTTGCTACCACGAGGCACCACAACTTCACACATTCATCAACAACACACCAAGTTAGCTGCATACTATGCAATGGAAAGTGATGTCTGTTTCTGTACTGATGTAAATGGTCTTATGATGGAGTTAGATGGTACACATGTTCCCGATGAATGGAGGCTATTCATAGACTCTAGCAAAACAAGTTTGAAAGCTGTCTTGTTGCACAATGGTAACGAAAAACCATCTGTTCTATTGGCTTATGCGGTTGGAATGAAAGAGACCCATGCTTCTATGGAGTTAATTTTGAAAGTGATCAAATACTCAGAACATAAATGGAAAATCTGTGCTGACCTGAAAGTGGTAGCACTGCTGCTTGGCCTACAGTTAGGGTACACAAAGCATATGTGTTTCTTGTGCCTATGGAACAGTCGTGATGACAACAATCATTACAAAATGACAGTGGCCTCTCAGAGTCAAGCACACAGTTGGTCAGTACAATGTACAACACAAATCACTACTAATGCATGATGACACATTCAGAACAAAACTCAACCCTCTGGAACTTGCAGCTTGGGATGCATTTGTGCTAGTAGTGCAGAACTTCCTTGGGAACAGACTAGCTGCAAACTATGCTGAATTAGTAGACAACATGCTTACAGCATATGAACAACGTGGCTGCCGAATGTCATTGAAAGTGCATTTCTTACATTCCCATCTTGACTTTTTCCCACCCAATTTGGGACACGTAAGTGACGAACATGGAGAGCGGTTCCATAAAGATTTTTCTACAATGGAGAACAGGTATCAAGGCCGATGTAATCTCAACATGATGGAGGACTACTGCTGGTTTTTGCAACGGGAAAATATGACCGTTCACAAAAGCAGATGCCTGAGGCACTTTTAACAGTACTGGGCCTTGATCAAGTAAGACTTTTAAACTGAAAAACTTTTATTATTCCATTACATTTTCATACACTGTTTGCTACACAAACTTTGATGTAGATCAGGTAATTGTTGGAGTAAAACTTGTTCTGTTCAAAATTATTCAATGCTTTCCAAGTGCTTAATTTATTTAGGCATACTTATGCATAGCAAAATTTCGTGACGTGTCACGACAATTCTGACTTCGGATTTGTAATCCGCACACTCGATTTAGTATAGGTCAAATGGTTTTTGCCCACTAGCAGCCGAAAAGTTTTTTTTTTTGTTGCGTAGTGTAATCACTTTTAACCACCTCAGCTCCCTTAGCTTAAACACCCTTAATGACCAGACCACTTTTTACAATTCTGCACTACACTACTTTCACGGTTTATTGCTCGGTCATACAACTTACCACCCAAATGAATTTTACCTCCTTTTCTTCTCAATAATAAAGCATTCATTTGGTGGTATTTTATTTCTGCTGACATTTTGAAATTTTTTGTTATTAATCGAAATTTAACGAAATTTTTGCAAAAAAATGACATTTTTCACTTTCAGTTGTAATTTTTTTTTAAAAAAACAACATCTATATATAAATTTTTCTCTAAATTTATTGTTCTACATGTCTTTGATAAAAAAAAAATGTTTGGGTAAAAAAAAAATGGTTTGGGTAAAAGTTATAGCGTTTACAAACTATGGTACAAAAATGTGAATTTCCGCTTTTTGAAGCAGCTCTGACTTTGAGCACCTGTCATGTTTCCTGAGGTTCTACAATGCCCAGACAGTAGAAAACCCCCACAAATAACCCCATTTAGGAAAGTAGACACCCTAAGGTATTCGCTGATGGGCATAGTGAGTTCATAGAACTTTTTATTTTTTGTCACAAGTTAGCGGAAAATGATGATTTTTATTTTTTTCCTTACAAAGTCTCATATTCCACTAACTTGTGACAAAAAAAAAAAACTTCCATGAACTCACTATGCCCATCACGAAATACCTTGGGGTGTCTTCTTTCCAAAATGGGGTCACTTGTGGGGTAGTTATACTGCCCTGGCATTTTAGGGGCCCTAATGCGTGAGAAGTAGTTTGAAATCGAAATGTGTAAAAAATGCCCTGTGAAATCCTAAAGGTGCTCTTTGGAATGTGGGCCCCTTTGCCCACCTAGGCTGCAAAAAAGTGTCACACATGTGGTATCGCCGTACTCAGGAGAAGTTGAGCAATGTGTTTTGGGGTGTCATTTTACATATACCCATGCTGGGTGAGATTATAAAAAAATGGGAAAAGTTGTCTTTTGCCGAGATATTTCTCTCACCCAGCATGGGTATCTCGGCAAAAGACAACTTTTCCCATTTTTTTTATACAAAGTTGGCATTTGACCGAGATATTTATCTCACCCAGCATGGGTATATGTAAAATGACACCCCAAAACACATTGCTCAACTTATCCTGAGTACAGCGATACCGCGTGTGACACTTTTTTGCAGCCGAGATGCGCAAAGGGGGCCAAACTCCTTTTAGGAGGGCATTTTTAGACATTTGGATCCCAGACTTCTTCTCACGCTTTAGGGCCCCTAAAATGCCAGGGCAGTATAAATACCCCACATGTGACCCCATTTTGGAAAGAAGACACCCCAAGGTATTCCATGAGGGGCACGGCGAGTTCATAGAAGATTTTTTTTTTTTTTGCACAAGTTAGCGGAAATTGATTTTTTTTTTGTTTTTTCTCACAAAGTCTCCCTTTCTGCTAACTTGGGACAAAAATTTCAATCTTTCATGGACTCAATATGCCCCTCAGAGAATACCTTGGGGGGTGTTTGTACTGCCCTGGCATTTGAGGGTCTCCGCAATCATTACATGTATGGCCAGCATTAGGAGTTTCTGCTATTCTCCTTATATTGAGCATACGGGTAAATGATATATTTTTTTTTCGTTCAGCCTCTGGGCTGAAAGAAAAAATGAACGGCACAGATTTATTCATTCGCATTGATCAATGTGGATGAAAAAATCTCTGCCAAAAAAAAAAAAGGAGGGGAAAGGCGTCTGCCAGGACATAGGAGCTCCGCCCAACATCCAAACCCACTTAGCCCGTATGCCCTGGCAAACCCGATTTCTCCATTCACATCAATCAATGTGGATGAATAAATCATTGCCGGGATTTATTTTATTTTTTTATATACAAAGTGTTTGCCAAAGTATATGAACACCACCTCCCCCTCAGCTCATAAGCCTTGGCAAACGTATCTTTTGCTGCAGAGGAGAAATCTCATCTTGCAGCGCCGCATACACCGACTTTTGTATAATCTGACAGCAGCGCAATGCTTCTGTCAGAATGCACATCAGTGCTGCAGCTGGTTGATCGGTTGGTCCACCTAGAAGAAAAAAAAAAAAAAAAAAAAAAAAGAAAAAACCAGGCCGCAACGCAATCAATTTTTTAACTTTATAATAACATTTGAACGGAACATATAAACTTTATTTAACTTTTTGAACAGAACATTAACTTTGTTGCTTACCGGTGTTTTTTTTTTTTTACCTTCATAGGTAAATGGGACAATGTGCAAAGCGCAAATCGCCCAGAGATGTGGCGAAGTACATTATGCACTTTGTCCCAGGTGAAAGGAGAGGTTTGCAGCAGCTGTGAGTGAAAGGGCCCTAATAGCCCTGTGTGCCTGTCCTGTGAAACGCAATCCCTATGCTAAGTGTACCTGTGTGTGGTACTTCCGGAAACACTGCCCAAATCATAAAGCAGGGGGGTCAGGGCAGTCAGGACAGAAATAGCGGGTGTCACGCCTTATTCCACTCCTGCTACAGACACAACATTTTTTTCGGGGTGGCGGTCGGTTTGAGGTACCAGCAACGACACTGGGGAAATGTCGCTCGTGTAGATGGCTCACTACACTGGTGGATGGGGCCACGGAACCTCCTGGATACAGGAGGTTCTCGATGATCTCTTCCTGAAATTTGAGGAAGGATCCTGTTCTCCCAGCCTTACTGTAGAGAACAAAACTATTATATACAGCCAATTGAATTAAATATACAGACACCTTCTTATACCAGCGTCTGGTCCTGCGGGAAAGTAGATAAGGAGCCAACATCTGGTCATTGAAGTCCACCCCTCCCATGAGCAAATTATAGTCATGGACACAGAGGGGCTTTTCAATGACACTGGTTGCTCGTTCAAATTGGATTGTCGTGTCTGCGTGAATGGAGGAGAGCATGTAAACGTCACGCTTGTCTCTCCATTTCACCGCGAGCAGTTCTTGGTTACACAAGGCAGCCCTCTCCCCCTTTGCAAGACGGGTAACGAGCCGTTGGGGGAAGCCCCGGCGACTAGGTCGCGCGGTGCCACAGCAGCCAATCTGTTCTAGGAACAAATGCCTGAAGAGGGGCACACTTGTGTAGAAATAGTCCACATAAAGATGGTACCCCTTGCCAAATAAGGGTGACACCAAGTCCCAGACTGTCTTCCCACTGCTCCCCAGGTAGTCAGGGCAACCGACCGGCTCCAGGGTCTGATCTTTACCCTCATAGATCCGGAATTTGTGGGTAAAGCCTGTGGCCCTTTCACAGAGCTTATACAATTTGACCCCATACCGGGCGCGCTTGCTTGGGATGTATTGTTTGAAGCCAAGGCGCCCGGTAAAATGTATAAGGGACTCGTCTATGCAAATGTTTTGCTCAGGGGTATACAAATCTGCAAATTTGGTGTTGAAGTGGTCTATGAGGGGCCGAATTTTGTGGAGCCGGTCAAAAGCTGGGTGGCCTCTGGGACGAGAGGTGCTGTTGTCGCTAAAGTGCAGGTTAACGCAGGATGGTCTCAAATCGTGTCCTGGACATGGCAGCAGAGAACATGGGTGTAACGGATCACCTGGCACCCCGACTGAGTACCTCCGTTTACGGATGCGCCTAGCGTTTCCTGAGGCTTCCAAGCACTCTGGCAGACACCACAATCACCGAACCGAGTAAGCAGATAAATCCTCTTGATGCATATGAATGCTGTAGGCAGTTGAATAGGAAACCATACGAATAGGTTTTCACTCCTAGCAGTCAAACTGGGACAGCATGCAATAAATCCTCCCCCAAGAATGAGACGACACTTCACCTTGAGGGTTAAAACAGGAACTCCCTGTCCTGGGGCATACAGCCTCTTTTATTCACAATCCACAAACATAGTACTGCCCACAGGGGTTTGAAATACAACCAATCAATCCGTACAATACACACAGACACTCCCACACAAAATCCTCCTCTCGGCCTGTGATAAGATTACTGAACACAATGGCGAATATAATTATCATAGGCAGAGAAATACAGTTTTATAAAACACATCACAGGAACCCCAAAACATGCAATAACCCCATAACCAGTATATCCTCGGAACCGGGGGATCTGGGTGAACCACATATCCACAATTCACCCAGATCCGTCCAGTAGTTTTCTAGATACAGTTTTATGCCAGTTACACCGAAAATATACAAGTTATACAGAAAATAGTCACTAATAAATGTGTCCCCTGTTTGGTAGTTTCAAACTACTGAATGATGTCTCTGTGCACCAAATACAGGCAAGATGGCACCGTTTTTGAAAAGTCAGAACAGTGTCTGTGGGTTAAAATGGCCGCTATCTATTGTTCTCACCATGTGTTTCATCCATTGTTCTCACCATGGGAATAGTAAAATCCAAGCAAGTAAGGCAAATGATGCAATCCAGGGACAGAGGGCTCAGTCCCAAGTGCCTTAATACCCAATAACTTAAGGGACCATAATCCCAGGGCAAGAGGCGGGCACGCAGCCCCCTCCAAAAGCTCATGGCAAACTCTGGCAAAAAGGTGAGTTTGCTACAATGGGCATGTGATAAATTGGGTTTGTGGACCAATATGACCGCAATTCATGCTTTTTGGTTAAGCCCATGTTGAGGAGAAGGCCCAGAAATTTTTTTAATTCGGAAACTTGGACGGGTTTCCACCGGAAAGACTGGGCATAAAAGCTTCCCGGGTTGGCGGCTATAAATTCAGTGGCATATCGGTTTGTTTCTGCCACAACTAAGTCCAAGAGCTCCGCAGTCAACAACAGCTAAAAAAAAAACAGTGCCGAACCGATCTGAGCTGTCTCAACCCGAACTCCAGACTGGGCGGTGAAAGGGGGAACTACTGGTGCGGCTGAAGTTGGGGGCTGCCAATCAGGGTTTGCCAGCACCTCAGGGACTCTAGGGGCCTGTCTGTGCGGTGGCTGCGACGGGGGAACTAATGCACATGCCACCGTACCAGCTTCAACTGCCCTTCTGGTGCTCGCCACTTCACCATGTTGTACGGCTGCGCTGCTGGTGTATGCCTCACCACGTAATCCGACAGCGCCAGCCCCACTCTGCTGCCCTTGAAGCGGATCCTGCGCAACCTGTGGTCTAGCAACACGGGGCCTGGTACGCCTGGTGGTATCGGGGACCTCAACCTCCTCGTCCGAACTTTGGGTCAGACTGCCACTGCTTTCTACAGGTTCATATTCTGACCCGCTGGATTCGTCAGATGAGTGTTCCCATTCCTCATCTGACTGGGTCAGAATCCTGTAGGCCTCTTCAGAAGAATACCCCTTGTTTGCCATTTGGTCAACTAAATTTAGGGGGTATTCCCTGAGACTACCCAAGAAAAAAAGCAAGCCTGTCTTACAAATGGGAGGCTAGCGAAGTACCGGAGGCCGCTGCGATTGATAAAAAATATCAAAACTGATTTTTTTTATTGCCGCAGCGTATGTAAAGTGATTGTGCAGTGATCAAAAAAAAAAAATAAAATTTGTCACTGCGGCAGGGCGGGCGTGGGTGATGACGAAATTGTCCTTTATCTTTTGCCGGCCCGCGATGCGCATGCCGGCCTTGCCCGAAATCTCGCGTCTCGCGAGAGGACGCACAAGCGCATCCAGGAGAAATAACAGGGCCGCCGCCAGGACGCAATCCTGCGTACGGTGGTCCTGTAGTGGTTAAAGGGGTTGTCCAGGTTCAGAGCTGAACCCGGACAAACCTCTATTTTCACCCAGGCAGCCCCCCTGACTTGACCATCGGAGCAGTTCATGCTCCAATGCTCTCCTTTGCGCTGCCCTAAATCTCGCAGGGCAAAGGCTCTTTTGTTTACAATAACACACTGCCCGTTTTACTGGCTAGAGCAGCGATAAAGCCCGCCCATCAGTGCCGGTGACGTCACCGGGCTCCCTGAGGAGCCAGAAGAAGAGGCTTCAGCGCTCCTGTAAAGGACCCGGTACGTCACCGAATCTAAGAAAAGTTCACTTCCGGCGAAGAATTTCCTATAAGAAAACAGGGCTTGAGAAACATGTGGAAAAGGTAGGACATGGATGTATGTTATATGTTTGTCTGTCTTGTACTAATGTAACAAAGTCCTCAATCCCGGACAACCCCTTTAACAAACAGTTGTACATTTTCCAATTTAAGCTCAGTGTCACTTAATATAGCAGGGGTTGATTGTAGCTTATCAAACATTATCTTCAGTTTTATAGATCTTAATAGCCTATGTAGGTCAAGTTCTAATTGAAACAAATCAGGGTTTTTAAAGGGGCAAAATGACAGTCCTTTTTCAAGTACTGCAGTCTGTGTACTGCAGCCTTTTTTTAATTCCAGAAAATTCCGAAGAATTATTAAGAAAATGTTGGATTAATAATAAGGGTTTGCCTATCCCCTTTAACACTTTGCGAATAATTGTGAATCATTGCTCTCCATCTTAGGTTCAACATTTCCCCAACCGGGGAGGGAGGGTGGCGACACTTAATTGGGCCGCTGACCTCCCACTCTGGTATTTGGGGGAAAGGTCCCCCGCCTCCAGCGAGGGTTCTTTCATCCCTGGGCTAATGTTTTGGGCAATAACCCTTTGATCTTCTCTGACGAGACTTAAGGATCTTTTGGATTAGAGACTGTGACACAAAACGTGCCCTTGTCTTCATTCCTACAGTGGAGTGGGAACTGACCCCGGCTCATACCCTCAGATGTAGACAAGTTGAGCTATTTGCTAGTGTTCTTTTGCGCATCCTAGCACTATACGCAGATCGTATCGTGCATAATTTGCACTAGTACACACTACTAGTATGTTTGTTTACCTCATTACCATGACTACTAGTGTTGCGGATTGAGTTCTGCCCTGACATGCGCAGTGGATACTTTGAATGTAAATGGAAAACTCAGCGGCTCAACCTCTCACCGTAAATGGAAAAGGTGCTCACCTAAATGGCCCACCCTTAGGCCCAAAGTGAAAACGTAAATAACAAAAGAAAAGTGGCACACTCAGATGGGCGCACTTGAATAGACAATAATGTACAATTTATTAAAACCTAAAAACATAATCCCTAAAAACGGACATACATAAAGTACAGGCCCTGTAAGGACTTATAGCCTATATAAGCATAAATATCATGAATATCATGAGTCCCGTGTACCAGTGCACCAGTCCAAGGGTGGTTCCTATAGCACCTATACCAGCTGTATAGAAATGAAGTAAGGCCCATGCTGATGAATAGGAAAGATGGCACATATGACCTATGCCGGCTATATAGCCCTAAAAATGCAGCACATGCACCAATGTACCGCAATATGGAGATGGTATAATAGGCACCTAAACCAGCTGTATAACACTTGTTGTGCAACCCATGCACAAGTGTATTGCAATGTTAATGGCTGTATAGCGCTTGATGCCAATCACAGGAATTCTATGTTCAACGAACTGGCACCGCCATGGGCACCAGATTCGCCCCCAGCTATACCAATTTGTTTATGGCACAGTGGGAAGCGGAGGTCATCATGCCCAAGCTGGGGGCGAGTCTGGTGCTATGGCGGAGGTATATTGATGACATTTTGTTCATATGGCGAGATACAGCTGAATCTTTGGACCTGTTTCTAAAGAATATTAACATCAATGAGAGGAACTTAGTGTTTAGCCCCAATATAAGCAAAGAAAGAGTGGAGTTCCTTGATTTGGAGATATGTGTTCAAGGGGACAAATTATGTTGTTACACATACTTCAAACCAGTAACTAAAAATTGTTTTATTAGATTCTCAAGTTGTCATCTTCCACGCTGGCTCATCAATGTCCCCACCAGTCAATTTTGGAGATTGAAACGGAATTGTACTGAAGAGAGTAAATTTGAGGATGAAGCTGCGTGTTTGAGACAACAACTATTAGAAAGGGACTATCCAGTGCAGGTAATAGACAGTTCATTAGAAAAGGTGAAAAAAATGGAAAGGAAGGATTTTTTCTCTGTTAGTACCCCCCAACAACAGGCTGAAACCTTAAGAATTGTCCTTTCATTTAATTCCCAATATAAGACAATGGAAAGAATCATACGGAGACATTGGGGTCACCTACTAAATGATAAACTTATAGGTCCCCTTTTGAGTGAGACCCCAAGGATCACATATACAAGAGCAGGAAACTTGGCGGTAAAAGTAGGCCTAACTGTGAAAAGAAAAAAGGATACTCAGAGTAAAGAAAATTAGTTGGCAGTAAAAGTTTTTTTTTTAGATGTGGTAGATGTGCCAATTGTAGGATTACCACTTTCTCCAAGAAAACCACTAAGGTAGAGTCAACGGTCAACTCCTTCAGTTTGGATATACAAGAATGTTTGACATGTGATTCTACGGATGTTATCTACTTGCTGGAATGCAGTTGCAGAAAGCAGTATATAGGGAGAACAAAAAGAACCCTCAAAAAGAGGGTAGCTAAACACATCTCAAACATCAAGAAGGGGCTGGACACACATTCATTATCGAGACATTTCAAATCGACACATAATTGTGACCCCACCGGTTTAAGATTCACGGCGATTGAGAAGGTTAAAAGATCTTGGAGAGGTGGGAACTACATAGCGCATATGTCTAGACAGGAGTCACGAAGGATCTTTGAATATGATACGATTATCCCGAGGGGCTTGAATGCTGAAATGGAGGTCTTTGGTTTTCGGTGAGGAATGGGAGGGTTGTCCGGTGGTGATGGGACATCGGAGTCTGGTCGTCTATCGACACTCCGATCTCCCCTCCCTGTCGGACAGTTCTCCCTTTACATCCTTCTCCTCTGGAGACCGGGGATCTCCATTCTCATAAGGATCCTGACAAATAATATGTACTTTGGATCCTATCCTGTCTATTTTGTGGTTCCCAAATAAAAACCGAAGGTAAGACGCTGGGTGAATATTGATGCGTCTTCCAAGCGTTTTTAGGATAGCAACCTATAAGTGGCAGTATGTGTTTGTCCACTTACAGTACCCCTTGTATGATGGGGAAATTTGTGACAAAGGGTGAAATCGCACTAGAGATGCAGGGTTTATTCTCATGCGTTTTTTCTGCGTTTTTTGGTAGGTTACTGTGTGACCTTGCGTTTTTTCTCCAATTTCTATTTTTAGTGGATACACATGTTTGAATATAGTATCACATGTTTTATATACATTTTTATATATGTTTCATTTATGGATGCATGGAAGTGAATAATATGATGGTATCATTATGGGCCGATTCTACACCAGGTTCTTAACAAGATAGTAAGAAGGAATATGACCCTGGTCCATTCCAGATTTTAGTAATGCATGATAATGTGAAGCACCATGGGAGTAGTTGTCCCATATATAAGAGTGAGGATACGCTCACTCAGTTGGCCACTGAGGAAGAGGTACAGCACCTGGAAACGCGTCTGGCGTAAGAAGTGAGCGTTCCACTAGCTAATTCAGCAGAGATAATACCTGCAACAAGAAAATAAGAGAAAGGAGAATCGTCATTGTCTGGATCCGGTGTAAGCAGTCGCCTATCTGTGACGTCATCTCAGCTTTACCCGGTCTCCAAAGCAACCAGGTCACGTGGGACGCCACGCTGAGGTCTAGCACACCACGTGGGACGCCGCTGGTGTGCGGCCACCTGGAATCAGCGCTGCAAAGCGGCAGTGAAGACGGGTAAGACACAGCTCCTGGGGAGTACCCATTCTGTTATTGTCAAGTTACCAGGTGACTTTTGGAAGTGATGCCGAGTCACTAACTGTCAAAATTGCGTATATATGAATCGGACCTCAATTGGGAACGACCAGAAGTTATTGTGATTGGCATCAAGCGCTATACAGCCATTAACATTGCAATACACTTGTGCATGGGTTGCACAACAAGTGTTATAAAGCTGGTTTAGGTGCCTATTATACCATCTCCATATTGCGGTACATTGGTGCATGTGCTGCATTTTTAGGGCTATATAGCCGGCATAGGTCATATGTGCCATCTTTCCTATTCATCAGCACGGACCTTACTTCATTTCTATACAGCTGGTATAGGTGCTATAGGAACCACCCTTGGACTGGTGCACTGGTACACGGGACTCATGATATTTATGCTTATATAGGCTATAAGTCCTTACAGGGCCTGTACTTTATGTATGTCCGTTTTTAGGGATTATGTTTTTAGGTTTTAATAAATTGTACATCATTGTCTATTCAAGTGCGCCCATCTGAGTGTGCCCCTTTTCTTTTGCTAGATACCTTGAATGTGGCAAACTTTAACATACTCTGCATAGAGACATAGCTTTGTTAGCAGAGCGCTGGTCTTGCGGGATTTGTATTCACACAGGCGCACTGGTAACCCTAGTACGCCGACTTTGAGACACATGGAATCCTGATTGAAGGGTGAGTGCCCCACGGATATTATTACCTTATTTTACATTTCTTTGATCAATTATATTCCCACATGTGCACTTAATATATTTGTTAGGGACATTCACATGATTTTTTTGTACAACTTTTATATAATTCACATACTAATCATGATCACTTTATCATCTACCACTAATTATTGATGAACTATTGAACTTTGAAATATTTATATGGAATGTTTATATGGAATTCACAATGTACTTTTAATTTAATCATGTCTATTGTTTGAACTCATAATCATGTACACATTGTTGTTCACCTATTTAAACTCACATTGAGCACTGTTATCACTGCTTGACAAAGGCTCCATTGTGATGACCTGAAACGTTGCATTTGGTGTAATAAAAGGATCCACTGTTTTCTTTAAAGTCCGGAGTGCTACCTTGTCACTTACCTGTGATATATATATATATATATATATATATATATATATATATAAAAAAAAAAAAAGCAGGACTGCACTCCGGAATAGTGATAAAGTGAAGGTTTTTATTCACCCATAGTATGGCAAACATGCGACGTTTCGGCTCACAAGAGCCTTCCTCAAGCATAGAGACAGTGAAAGTGAATGCATATAAAGGCATATCATAAATGACCAACCAATCACAGTGTGGTTACAATCATAGTTAAATTAGATACATCTGTTGCACCCACATCCTGGTTGGTGCTCCCGCTGGACTTTCTTTATATATATATATATATATATATATATATATATATATATATATATATATATATATATATTCAGGTCCATAAATATTGGGACATCAACAGAATTCTAACATTTTTGGCTCTATACAGCACCACAATGGATTTGAAATGAAACGAACAAGATGTGCTTTAACTGCAGACTGTCAGCTTTAATTTGAGGGTATTTTCATCCAAATCAGGTGAACGGTGTAGGAATTACAACAGTTTGCATATGTGCCTCCCACTTGTTAAGGAACCTAAAGTAATGGGACATAATAATAATCATAAATCAAACTTTCACTTTTTAATACTTGTTTGCAAATCCTTTGCAGTCAATTACAGCCTGAAGTCTGGAATGCATAGACATCACCAGACGCTGGGTTTCATCCCTGGGGATGCTCTGCCCGGGCTCTACTTCAACTGTCTTCAGTTCCTGCTTGTTCTTGGGGCATTTTCCCTTCAGGCTTGTCTTCAGCAAGTGAAATGCATGCTCAATCGGATTCAGGTCAGGTGATTGACTTGGCCATTGCATAGCATTCCACTTCTTTCCCTTAAAAAAAACTCTTTGGTTGCTTTTGCAGTATGCTTTGGGTCATTATCCATCTGCACTGTGAAGCGCCGTCCAATGAGTTCTGAAGCATTTGGCTGAATATGAGCAGATAATATTGCCCGAAACACTTCAGAATTCATCCTGCTGCTTTTGTCAGCAGTCACCATCAATAAATACAAGAGAACCAGTTCCATTGGCAGTCATACATGCCAACGCCATGACACTACCACCACCATGCTTCACTGATGAGGTAGTATGCTTAGGATCATGAGCAGTTCCTTTCCTTCTCCATACTCTTCTCTTCCCATCACTCTGGTACAAGTTGATCTTGGTCTCATCTGTCCATAGGATGTTGTTCCAGAACTGTGAAGGCTTTTTTAGATGTCATTTGGCAAACTCTAATCTGGCCTTCCTGTTTTTGAGGCTCACCAATGGTTTACATCTTGTGGTGAACCCTCTGTATTCACTCTGGTTAAGTCTTCTCTTGATTGTTGACTTTGACAAACATACACCTACCTTCTCAAGAGTGTTCTTGATCTGGCCAACTGTTGTGAAGGGTGTTTTCTTCACCAGGGAAAGAATTCTTCGGTCATCCACCACAGTTGTTTTCCGTGGTCTTCCGGTGTTGCTGAGCTCACCGGTGCGTTCCTTCTTTTTAAGAATGTTCCAAACAGTTGTTTTGGCCACGCCTAATGTTTTTGCTATCTCCCTGATGGGTTTGCTTTGTTTTTTTCAGCCTAATGATGGCTTGCTTCACTGATAGTGACAGCAATTTGGATCTCATCTTGAGAGTTGACAGGAACAGATTCCAAATACAAATAGCAGACTGGAAATGAACTCTGGACCTTTTATCTGCTCATTGTAATTGGGATAATGAGGGCATAACACACACATTATTGGCCATGAAACAGCTGAGAAGCCAATTGTCCCATTACTTTTGGTTCCTTAACAAGTGGGAGGCACAATTGCAAACTTTTGTAATTCCTACACCGTTCACCTGATTTTGATGTAAATACCCTCAAATTAAAGCTGACAGTCTACAGTTAAAGCACATATTATTTATTTCATTTCAAATCCATTGTGGTGGTGTATATAGCCAAAAATGTTACAATTGTGTCGATGTTCCAATATTTATGGACCTGACTGTATATATACACACACACACACACACATATATATATATATATATATATATATATATATATAGTATGTATTGTGGGGTTTCGCTCTGGTAGACAGGATTAGCGGATGCAGTATAGAGGCAACAAGTTGTTTGGATCAAACAGTTCAGTGTTTTATTCACACTTTAGGCAAGTGACAAAACAAGCAGTCATATTCAAACAAAAAGTCACATTGCGGTGTTGGTGGTAATTTACACCATACAGCAATTCTGCCTCAAAGAGTCCTTGTTCATAGCAGCACCAACCTGTTTTCACACCAAACAGGTAGCAAGCCTTCATCCAGACACAATGCTCTCAGATCCCAACACAGAGACCTGGCTTCTGAGGCCAGCTGCCTATTTAAGGACAGCCAGGTGCTGTCAAAACCCGGACCAGCATTTAAAATCTGGTCCGGTATTTGACCTCACCTGGCTGTAAATCAGCCCAGCAGCACATGCTGGGAGGAAAATACCTGTTTGCCCAGACAAAACCTCTCACTGTGCCACAATATACACTGCTCAAAAAAATAAAGGGAACACAAAAATAACACATCCTAGATCTGAATTAATTAAATATTCTTCTGAAATACTTTGTTCTTTACATAGTTGAATGTGCTGACAACAAAATCACACACAAAAAAAAAAAATGGAAATCACATTTTTTAACCCATGGAGGTCTGGATTTGGAGTCACACTCAAAATTAAAGTGGAAAAACACACTACAGGCTGATCCAACTTTGATGTAATGTCCTTAAAACAAGTCAAAATGAGGCTCAGTAGTGTGTGTGGCCTCCACGTGCCTGTATGACCTCCCTACAACGCCTGTGCATGCTCCTGATGAGGTGGCAGACGGTCTCCTGAGGGATCTCCTCCCAGACCTGGACTAAAGCATCTGCCAACTCCTGGACAGTCTGTGGTGCAACGTGACGTTGGTGGATAGAGCGAGACATGATGTCCCAGATGTGCTCAATTGGATTCAGGTCTGGGGAATGGCCAGGCCAGTCCATAGCATCAATGCCTTCATCTTGCAGGAACTGCTGACACACTCCAGCCACATGAGGTCTAGCATTGTCTTGCATTAGGAGGAATCCAGGGCCAACCGCACCAGCATATGGTCTCACAAGGGGTCTGAGGATCTCATCTCGGTACCTAATGGCAGTCAGGCTACCTCTGGCGAGCACATGGAGGGCTGTGCAGCCCTCCAAAGAAATGCCACCCCACACCATTACTGACCCAATGCCAAAACGGTCATGCTGGCATTGCTGGAGGATGTTGCAGGCAGCAGAACGTTCTCCACGGCGTCTCCAGACTCTGTCACGTCTGTCACATGTGCTCAGTGTGAACCTGCTTTCATCTGTGAAGAGCACAGGGCGCCAGTGGCGAATTTGCCAATCTTGGTGTTCTCTTGCAAATGCCAAACGTCCTGCACGGTGTTGGGCTGTAAGCACAACCCCCACCTGTGGACGTTGGGCCCTCATATCACCCTCATGGAGTCTGTTTCTGACCGTTTGAGCAGACACATGCACATTTGTGGCCTGCTGGAGGTCATTTTGCAGGGCTCTGGCAGTGCTCCTCCTGTTCCTCCTTGCACAAAGGCGGAGGTAGCGGTCCTGCTGCTGGGTTGTTGCCCTCCTACGGCCTCCTTCACGTCTCCTGATGTACTGGCCTGTCTCCTGGTAGCGCCTCCATGCTCTGGACACTACGCTGACAGACACAGCAAACCTTCTTGCCACAGCTCACATTGATGTGCCATCCTGGATAAGCTGCACTACCTGAGCCGCTTGTGTGGGTTGTAGACTCAGTCTCATGCTACCACTAGAGTGAAAGCACCGCCAGCATTCAAAAGTGACCAAAACATCAGCCAGGAAGCATAGGAACTGAGAAGTGGTCTGTGATAACCACCTGCAGAACCATTCCTTTATTGGGGGTGTCTTGTTAATTGCCTATAATTTCCACCTGTTGTCTATCCCATTTGCACAACAGCATGTGAAATTGATTGTCACTCAGTGTTGCTTCCTAAGTGGACAGTTTGATTTCACAGAAGTGTGATTGACTTGGAGTTACATTGTGTTGTTTAAGTGTTCCCTTTATTTTTTTGAGCAGTGTATATTGTGAGAGATTAGCTTTACCTCTGGGGGTTTCGGTCACAGATATCTAGCTGAAAATAGTGTTGCAGTCCTAACAGTGCATTTATTTTGGCACACCAGCAATACCAGAACAACGAAACAGTAAACAAACACCTGCCCGGCTGGGCTCTAACTAAACATACGATACAATCCCTGACTCTCCTATACAGTGCTGTTCAGATACAGTGTCAGATCCGGCTTCCTTAGCCAAACGTATACTAGCCCCAGGCTGCAACACGGTCAGTCCAGGCTATTTCCCAGCCTCATGGTTTCTCAGCCAACCCCGGCTTTAAAAAAATACCGGAATTACTGTTTTGGGCTTCTGATAAAAGGAAATAAAGAGCAATCATTTTCGCACAGTAAAATAACTGAAAAAATTTACACTTCCTCCAGCATCCTCCAGCAGTCGGTGTGTCTAGATTGTGTCTGTACATCTAGATTGAAATCTACTCCAGCTTCTAGCAGGAGTAGGTTTCAACTGGCATTTATGCCAGGAAACTGGCGTAAATTATAGTAAATGTGCCAGGGGTGATGGCCCCACCCACACCACTGACGAGGACAGCATAGAAACGCCACTTGGACCTAAAATTAGTTGTAATGGCATTTTAAAAGTGGCTGTGAGTTTGCGATTTTTTTTACACCAGTTTCTGGTCTAGGGGGTCATATAATAAATGACCCCCATTGAGTTTTGATTGTTAACGCCTGCTGTGTTATAGACAAAATAATGGATTAAAATTCTGAAATTCTGCTGTTTTAAAAACTTTGAAGGGTGTAGTTTTTAAAATGGGGCAATTTATGGGGGTTGGGTTTTAATATATAGGCACCTCAAAGCCACTTCAGAACTGAACTGGTCCCTAAATAATTGTTTTTTCAAATTTTCTTGAACATGAGAGAAATTGCTGCTAAATTTATTTGACTTAAAATATCCCAAAAATAAATAAAAGGACAGTTATAAAATCCTGGCAAGATAAACTAAATGTGTGGTAAATGTAAATTATTAATTTTGAAATTGCTAATCTTTCTAATTTTCTGTAAATTTTGGAGTTTGAAATATATAAATGAAATGATCACAAAATATGCTGACCAAATTTTACCAGTAACAAAGTACAATGTGTCATGAAAAACTGCCATGGAATTAACTGGATAATTAAAAGCGATCTAAAGTTATTACCACATTATTTTGTACACAAAGATCCCACAAAGTGGGATAAGTAACGAGATCACTTTATAGATCAGATCATTATGGACATGGTGATGCCAATTATGTATAGTATTTTTCTTTTTCATTTTTTTTCAAGAATAAATACATTTATTATATGAAAAAGTTTTTTTTTTAAATCTTTTTTAATCTCTCTAGTGGACTTGAACTTTCAGTGTCCTGATTGAAAATAAAATACCCTGCAATACTTATGCATGACCAGGGGCAGACTGGCCATAGACCTTATAGTGATATTTCCCTGGGCTGATGCCCAGGGGGTTGCCCGAACCCTCCTCATGGCTACATAATGATCTGATTTCTAAGCATTAATTAATGCTAGGAGCATCAGGTACTTATACACCTGTCCAATAGGCATAGCTGCCCTCCTGAACTTGTGCATCACCGTCCTCAGGACGGTGATACAGTTGAATACTGTGATGAAAGAGGCATTATTTTGTGCTGCACAGTGGTATTTGCTTTTGCTGAGGCAGTATTTTGTGCTACACTGTGCTATTTGGTTCTGCTGGAGTGGTATTTTGTGCTGCACTACAGTATTGCAGGCCATGCCAACTTCTATTGTCCCTGCCTCCTTCTGTTGTCTCTGCCTACTTGTGTTGCTCCGCCTTCTGTCAATTTGGAACAGCCTACATGGGGGCCATTTTAAGTTTTTTTCCAGGGCCGCCTTAAGTTCCCAGTCCACCCATGTGCATGACAGTGTATTAAATATAATTCAATAACTGAATTATATTTAATTATTATTTCTCTGGTCCAAAGGGTCCTTGCAGAAAACTGACAGTGTATTAAATACATGACACTGTTCTACGCTGATGGTTAGTCTATGGCAGGGTCTAATCAGCTTCAGTAGCTGGCAGACCTAGAGGTCAGTGTATTACATACATTACACTGTTTCACAAAGGATATATCTGCTGGCAGTGTCCATGATTACGGAATCTTCTTCAGGATGTAACTTTTGTCTTAGAATTTTGCTTGTGATCTTAGTTACAGTTTATTTCATAGCATACTCTACTTTAATAGATAAATGAATAAATACTGCACAATTTAAAAATAAAGAACAAGCTATCATTGTTACAAATATTTAAATTTTTATTCATACTTAAATATATTAAATATTTCAAGGAAATACATGGTGATTTGCTTTTTTTTTGTTTTAGCAATTATATTACAAAAATGCTCAGATTTCATAGAAAGCTTTGTTATCGAAAAAAACACACAAGAGCAGATATTTTATATAGACGGTGTATATATATATATATATATATAGAGAGAGATATATATTGTTTCTGTTTTTACCATGTTTGGTTGACAGGAAAAAAAAAAAAAAAAGTGAGGCCAGAAATTTCTGAGAAGACCTAAAAGCCAAACCCAGAATTAACACTTTAATTCTTGTGAAATAAAACATATACACAGGGCTGGTGTTTACAATGCACTCTGACATCACAGGCGCAGAATGAGTTATTTTTTGCAGGTTGTTCCCCCCCCCCCTTTCAGATACAAATATACATGTTAATTATCTGTAGCAAGTTTTAGGTACAGATACAGAGGAACATAAAATCTCCATATCAACATCCTGAGGCCATGGGACTTTTATTTTTCAAACACCATTGTCATCTATAGTGTTTTCTGTACAATATTACAGACACCTTGTCTTCAAAATATAGGCCATTTGTTCAAAAATACTACGTAGGGGCTTCACAAACATAAGTAGACAAAGAAGATGTCATTCTTGTATTAAAAATAATTTCTGTTTGTCCCTATAAGAAAGATAGTGAGTAGTCTCCAAGTACATACATTATAACATTTGGCAAACAAGGGGTTGGATATTTACTAACCCGCTATTGTTACATAAGACAGATAACATTTTTCAGGTTGTAAACTTTTCAGCAGCAGACCAGGACTAAAGTACCTTAAAGTCATATTGGGGACACGATGGCTTTGGCCATAAATGTTATACTTCAAGAAGAATCATTAGCAAAAACACAAAGGCCATTTGGACAGAAAAATGAGGCATGTTATGTTCCTGTTTCATTTGATTTGCACATAGTTACTTACAGGTTTCACTAGTTATAATATTTACTAAGGCAAATTCAAATATCTAGTCCCGATGTTGCACTATTAATGAGAAGACCTAAGAATGATTGTGCTATTTATGGGCTGCGAGTATATAGTAGTGTCTGAGGTGCAGGAAGAGTTCGTAGGTACGATAACATAAAACGGATCATACAGTACTAACAAAACAAAAAAATATATTAAGAAATGGAAACAAGTGTTTATTTTAGAAGGATTGTTCAAAAAAATAATCTTGGTTTCATCCATTCCAAGTCAGTGTAATAAAAGGAATATCAAACCTGATGATACTTTCCACAGCTCTGAGTTCTGGCTATTGGTACCTCATGTACAGTATTTATCACACCAGTACTAATAGAGGGGAATTTATTACGCAGTGCACTCCAGAATTCAGGCTTCAAAAAGTAGCATAATATTCGCTTTGCAACTTTTGTTGTGATTTTTCCAATTTTACACCATTCCAAAGTAGGTGGAAAAGTGGGCATGGTTTCACTCCATATCTATCACTGAAAAAAAAGTTGCAAAAAAGTCTCAAATTCACTCCAGTACAAGGGTGGCATAGGAAAACTGGAGTAACATTCCTAGACAAAAGAGTTAGGTTTAAAGATGTAATAATATACATATAGCAACTATATTATGAAAAAAACTAAACAAATAATGGAGACAATTAAAATAAAGGGGTCTTTGATTTTTAGGTAAAGTTCATTGGATTCTTAACATCAGATTCACTCTGAGTTAGATATTTATGAGATTACAACCCCCGCCTGATGCAGGATCTCTGGAAAATACGGAAAATGACCAAAGGGGAAAAGTAAACATCAATGGATGCAGAAGTCAAAGTAATGCACAGTACAATTTAAGAATCTAGTAGAAAACAAAGACCCAGAAAGTTCTGTACCTTTTTATGTATGACCTATTAATACTTTTACATCACAGGACCTGGATCTGGTTGTTGGGGGCAGGAAGGAGCTGATAAAATGTAGATGTTAGTTAACCATCTCCCACCAACTCAAATCTTTGAATCTGATGAGATAATATGATAAAATGTATGCAATTCTCTCATATAACCTGTGTATCAAATCATAACAGATCTCTACTTATAGGCATTTAAAGGGTTTCTCCACAGGGATTAAATTTCCTTAATATACACCAGAATTTATTTTTTACCCCATTCTAGCCCTTTGTAAAAAACCAAATGATTCCTCCAGGACAACCCCTTTAATGGTAATCCTCATTATTTTCCTTCTACAGGATTAAATTTGTGGTGGCCATGTGATGATCCCACAGGAGAGGCTCTTATAGCTATACTGCAACAAGCTGTGCACCTGCTTGATTATCATATAAACGGGGTAGATCTTAGACCTCTGGAAGTAATTAACATAGGCTTCCATTCAATGACTACAAGTGGGGACACTGAAAACATTCAGGAACGGATATGGAAAGTAGTAAACCTAGTTTTCTTAGTAAATGAGTCCTCATTATTTCCTGAAACCAGAAAATCTCTTTAGAAGAACACGGGTAAAACAGATCAACCACAGTACAAGTCATTTATGGGTCGATGCAGTTATTTTCACCTTGCTTTAATATTTAGTGCTGGGATCTACTGTAACTATGTATGGACAACTCTAAATCGAACTTTCTGGATAGAAAGTAGCTTGTACTCTTCCTCACCATGTGAATAATGCTAGACTGTAGTTGACTATAATGGTTATTACAATAATGTACTTACTGTAATTCACTTAGGCCTTATGCACACGATTGTATCTTTGGTCCGTGTCCAATCTGCATTTTTTGCGGTTCCATTCATTTCTATGGGGCCACAAAAAATGCAGACAGCACAAGGATCTCCATCTGGTCTGCAATCTATAGTACATGTCCTATTCTAGTTCATTTTGTTGACAATAATAGGCATTTCTGTAATAGGGACCAAGGAAAGTGCAGGATGCACACAGCCGGTATCTGTATTTTGCCGAACCATAGTTTGCAGACTGCAAAACAGCAATGGGCATGTGCACGAGTCCTTATGCTCATTAAAATATTGTTAATGTAAAAAAAACAATATATGCACTGACAATCCTTGTTCCTTCTCAGACGCTGTCATTTCTACACTGAACCTAGAGCTTAGAAATCTATGACAGGTTTCTTTTAGGGCTATGCTTGCAGCTATGACAAACTGGATTGGCACAATGCTGCCAGCAGAAAAGAGAAAGACTGTCTTTCTAGCAGTCAGGCCAGGCCATGCCAGCCTATGGAATGGAACTAATAAAGGAATGGCATGCAAGGTACCGTACGTACATTATGGTACCAATTTTTTGGCAAAAAAAACCCAAACCTATATTTAAAGGCTATGAATACCTTCGCTCCTATTTTTTTATGATTGCATTTTACTAATTTTGGGCTAAAAGTTTTTTTTTTCCAATTGGTCTTTTCAGCAGTTTTTGTGATACATGCGGTTAAAAATCTATATGCCGACTGTTCCTCCTGAGTTCCGTCAGCTAACAGCTCATGTGAAGCCTTATCTGTGATCTCCTGACCTCATAAACGTTCATTATAGCTACACTCTCGAGCTTACATGAGTGTTAATGAGGCCAGGAGATCAGAGATGAGGCTTCACTTGAGCCATCAGCTGATGGAGCTCAGGAGGAACAGTGTGCAAATACATGCCGTCTATCACAAAAACTGCAGATTTTTATTTTATGTTTTTACTAAAGACCAATTAAGAAAAAAGATTTTTAGCCCAAAATCAGTAAAATGCAATCATAAAAAAATTGCTCTGAAGGTGCTCGGAGCCTTTAAGCAGAGAACTCAAGATCTAATTGAGAATGCTTAAATGCATTTTTAACAAATCAATAGTAGTACTGTTAACACGACTATGTAAAGCATTATGTCATTATGGCACACACTAGAAAGATCTTTGTTCTAAATCCTATGGGGTAAGAGACAGAGATGACCTAAAACCACTTCACTCCAGCAACAGATGATCTATCGTTATTGACTGAGCAATGGTATAAATAACAATTACCCTATGGCTTGTGCATTTCTGTGGCTTGACATACAAATGTCTTATTTTTTTTACGGCAGGATGTAAGCAAAGACCTCCACCTGTCTTCAAAGTTGAAACATACTGGGCCTCGTGTATTACAACTGCTTTACAAATGAAAATCAAGAAGCATTCTGTTTTAGTCTTCGGTCATATAAAAAAAGAATTAAAACAAGAAAAAAAGAAGAAAAAAATGAACCAAAAAACCAAACCTGAACTGTGATTGGTTGCTATGGACAAAATGGACGCTTTTCTCCCAAGACAGTATTTTTACGCTGAGGGCCACTGTGCTGAATATCTTAGTGGATCCATGTTATTACAGGTTTATGGTTTTAGAATAGTTTTACATGGCGACTTTTGTCACACAATACATTGCACTTGATTCATTCCACATAAATGCTTAACGCATTTAGTTTAGATAACGCGTCTCAGAAAGCATGTGTGTTAACACTACTACATCTGTAGTATGGCTGTGATTTCTACAGTCCTCTGCATGTACTCAAACTAAGGGGGACATTCATCAAGACAGACATTAGCTGCTATAGATTTCGGTCTTAATTTACACTAGAAAACTGGCGTGCTGGCCCAGCCTCCTCCCACATTTGCCAGGGGGGAAAAAAAGATCACACATTTTGCAGCAAATACGGCATGCTCCAAAACGTGCAACTTTTTTTTTTACACCACAATAGTGGGGTAAATACCATAATAGATGCCCCCCCCCTAAGGCCTTAAAGGGGATGTCCAGGATTTTGATTAGTAGATGTTCCCTCAAAGATATTGGAATATAGAAAGAGAGTGGTTATTACATCAGCTAGTATCTAGAACTAGTACATTATAGCAACCATATCCCAAATTAGCTATTGGTTGATTACTGGTTACAGTGTATCACTGTACTTTGCCATGACTGTCCCTGGACCCTCTTACTGCTAGGATTACAGTATAAGGGATTGGGTCTCGTTAACATTGCACACTCTCGCTTTTCACCTCTATACTGAATAGAATGTCACTTACCATGCCAGAAAAATGAAAATTATTTACAACATCAGAAATGTTCACAAAGGAAAATAGCAGCCACTTTAAGTGCTGTAGGAGGTGGGCATATTACCAGAGATATCAGTTTTCACCACAGCTAATGAGATGCTGCGGCTTGGCATGTTCTCCACTGTGAGAATACTTTAATGTGTGCCACCCTCTGAGCAGACAGATGGTACATATACCATACAAATAGCAAGTGAAAAAGCCAGTGTCATTTATCTAATGACACACATTTAGGGTCTTCTGAATAAACCAGAGGGGAGGTAGTCTATTTTTTTTTTTTGCACTGACAACATAATTCGGACCAGCATTTAATATCCATAGGTCCTCACCAGTTTATTTTAGCAATTGTTTTCCAAAGTAAACATTTTGTTAACAGTTTTAGTAGCTAAAATAGTGTTCATAACAAAATGATACAAATTTCTGAAGAATCATAGAACAGAAGACATAAAGAGTCAGATTAAAGCCTGAGAGCAATAGTTATTCAGCATTATTAGAGTAAGGCTACTTTCACACTAGCGTTCGGAGCGGATCCGTCTGATGTTTCATCAGACGGATCCGCTCCGATAATGCAGACGTTCGCATCCGTTCAGAACGGATCCGTCTGCATTAAAACTTAGAAAATTTTCTAAGTGTGAAAGATGTCTGAGCGGATCCGTTCAGACTTTACATTGAAAGTCAATGGGGAACGGATCCGCTTGAAGATTGAGCCATATTGTGTCATCTTCAAGCGGATCCGTCCCCATTGACTTACATTGTAAGTGTGGACGGATCCGCTCGCCTCCGCACGGCCAGGCGGACACCTGAACGCTGGCAGGCGGATGCATTCTCAGTGGATCCGCCTCCACTGAGAATGCATTGGGGCCAGACGGATGCGTTCGGGGCCGCTCGTGAGCCCCTTCAAACGGTGCGCACGAGCGGACACCCGAACGCTAGTGTGAAAGTAATGTGACAGGTTCACACTGAACTTTTATTCTTAGAATTACGGTAATCAAAAGATAAAGAAAGTCTTGTGCAAAATATATTTCTCTCTCTCTTTCAGGTCTAAGGAAAATTGATGAGAAAACGGACAAGCCTGGTTTTACATTTAGCTTAAAAAAATGAAAAAAAAAAAAAAAGTAAAGTAATGTCAAAATTAATCATTAGTTGTCCGGAATTGGAGAAACACGGTTGCTTTCTTCTAGAAACAGTACTGCACACATCTATCAGGTACTGAAGCTCAGCTCCATCCATTTCAATGGACTACCAGACACAATCCACGGACAGGTGTGGCGCTGTTTCTGGAAGAACGCATTCTTCATGCTTTCCTTACATATAAATACAAAGATAATATTGACAGATCTGTTCCTTCAGCTTCTTTTTTGAGAAGAAAATGATGCAGCATACTGGAGACCTACATGTGTAGTGTCTCTATGGCAGGGTATAAAATGTAATTAGAGGATGACGGACTAAAAACGGCAATAAAGAACAAATACTGTAGGAAAGAAATTTAAAAACTTGACCACCACAATGCAGACATTCTAGATAAAAGAGGGATTGAAAAAAAGGCTCACACAATTGACTGTTGTATTCTAAAGTAAGCCATGTTCTAAAGAATGCCTCTTATGCAGTCATTTACGTAAGGTCTTGTTTTTTGAAATTTTGGGATTTAGAATTTTTTTGATAGAACTATAAGTGTAACAAATGGCTTATGCTAGGCGCACACTGGAGCTGGACTAAGTATCGTTTCGTGGTCCCAAAACTCCCTAAGCTCAAACTGATACTCTTTTCTGCTTTCTAAACACAAAAGGTCAAAAGATTAGTTAGGTGCTGTTCACGTGGCAGATTTTGAAGCTGTCAAACCGCAGTGGTTTCTGCAGCAGTTGCTCACTTCAGATGTCACAGACTCGCTGACAGCCGCTGCGGCTTTAAGCGACGGCTGTCCACACACTGCGCCACAAATGGACTTGCCTCTTCTTGGAGTGGTACTGGCTTTTAGCCACCAGGATGTGAACTGCAGCGCTGCTTACCACTGAAAACAATGAGAGGCAGACACCACGTGGTCGCCACGAAAATTTTGACATGATGTCCGTGCTAAAACTCCAGGGGCAAAATCACATGTGAACCCCTTAAGCTAAAATGGCCAATCGGACTCAAATTCTTAGAAACATTTTTTAGTGGAAGTGACCAGATTTTGGTAGTTGGCCCTAAATGGTAGTTTAAATTATCCTGTCTATGGTCAAATACAACAGAGCTGGGAATTATTCAATTGATTGGTCAGTAGTGTGGAATGAACTATATGTTACCTAACTGGACTTTAAACCCATATCAAAAACGGTCCATATCCAACTACAGCCTGTGCATCATACACAAACAAGACAGAGCTAGGTCTTATCAATCTCTATACAGAATGCACAACCGTTCTAAAATAATTTAAAATACATTTAATTTTTATAAAAATATTCTTCTGGAACTTTAAATAAATATAAACTCTCAGTAACATTGGCTTTATGTGCAGCAGCACATATCTGCAGTCAGGGCGGCTATAGAAATGAGTAGGAAACATTCTCATGCACACATGGGATTTGGAACAGAGAAGGGCCATCCCACAGAAGTCCATACAAGGATTTGCATTGCAAAGGAATGTTCAATGCAATGTGTTCAAGTATGTAAGGTGCCATTTAACCTCATTAACGGTCTGAAATCATGAAATAATTTTAACTGCATTTTACTTGTCCTAAGGCTTGCCCACCCAAAGATGTGCCAACCGCTGCCATGGACGACTTGCCACACCACTTGGAGAATACCGGCTGAGAATGACCTGTATGTGACTGCCTCTTGCTGTGGCTGATTTCTGAATTAAAGCTAATTTAGTTAAATGGGTGCTTAGGTCTTATTGGTACCCAGTGCCTGTATTTTGCTAATTCCCCAGTGACAACTGGGTCGGTCAGTTACCGCTTGGATTCTTCATATCAGATTTGGCACAGTGTACACACAGAAGCCATGGTGGCAGTGTGAACATAGTCTAAGGGTAGCAGCTTAGAATCTAAACAGCTTAAAGCTAAAACTGATCTCACTTGTACGACAAATAACTTTACGCAATTATTTATAATGCAGTTACATAGTTTAATATTTTAAAATGCCAATTTTTAATTTCTGTTCTGCATTAGTTGGATCCATGTATAGCTATAGTCTTGTATACAAATTAATTTCTGTTATGAACATTAACATACTGCATACAACAATAAAAAAAGTCTAATATAACTAGTTAAAACAAAAAAGGCGAAAGGCAACACATAATACTCTGAAGGCCTCATACACACAATCATATTAAAGATCTCTGTAGTATGGCACACATATCTATGGGCCCAAACTCTATTGATTCTATAAATAATCATAATGGATTTTTTCTCCTCCATGGATTTCCATGAAAGGATGTGGCATGTCCCATATGCCGTTTACAGAGATATTCTTCTTCTAGGGGAAAATGTATTGCTGCTGGGACGCATCATACAACAACACACAAGGTGCCTATGTCTCTGGGGCTCCATCTGCAGCCGTACATGCAAGGTGCATATGACTTTGCTGTGCCCCTGACTTCTTAACACTGATGTCAAAGTACTGTTTTAAAGTAATCAGGATATGATGCTTTTGACACCAGAAATAATGAAATCTTATTAGTGCAATTCCATAAGTCCGAGGGCATCATTATTATTGCATTTTAGTCATTTTGGGCTAAAAATAATTTTGGCAGTTGGTCTTTATTAAAAATGTTCAGCTGTTTCTGAGTTACATGGGTTATAAGATGTCACAGTCTGTTTTCTTTGAATCCCATCATCTGAAGACTCATGTAGCTCTCACCCTCTGACTTATTTAAGCTATATTCTTATGTTTGATAGGAATTGAGTTATAATGAGTGTTTATGAGGTCAGAGCTACACATGACGGGATTCAAAGAAAACAGCCTGTGACAGCTTGCAAACAGACAGATTTTGAACCCTTGTATCTCAGAAACGGCTGAACGTTTTTAATAAAGACCAATTGTAAACTGATTTTAAGCCCAAAATGAGTAAAATGAAGTAATAAAAAAAACTGCCCTGAACGTGTACACAGCATTTAAGTTAAAATTATTTTAAAGTGAAAATCTACAAGCAGATGTAACCCCTATGCCATTAGCATCATACATACTATGGACTAAATCACAGACTGTACAAACCACAATTAACAATGGTTTTAGAAATGTATTTGAGCTAAATACATGTGCCTTAGACCCCATGCACACGACGCGCAACTCCTTTAAACCTGTAACTGAGTGAACTGCTAGCTACCATATTGGTGGCCAAGGTTGTTGCTATGTATTTTCCCGTTTTACTTTTAGGAACACACATACATCAGTATTGCAAACAACACAAACACACAGACATACAAGTATTACACACCTGCTATCCTTAAAACATACTGGAATCCTCTTTTATCAGATCTAAGAATTAAATTAGAACTAGCAACGCTGTGCTGTATCTTCATCATCAACATCTTGATAGAAATGCACCGATGACAATAAAACATATCATTCATTCTGAAACCCTAATATCATTCATGTGCACAGTAGTAAAATATTTAACAAAGTAATAATAAACTAATAAACTGAATATTCACTTTTTCTATTAACTCCCGTCTCTCTATCTAGAGAAGAGTCCTCTACAGAATATCGCCTTTTTATAAATGATGGCACATAGTGTGGAGACTCTCGATGCCCAATGGTTAAGGCACGTTGGGCCTTATGTATCAAAACTGTCGCAGAGGGAAAGTGGCTTATAGAAAACAACCATAGTTCAGCTTTCATTTTCTAAACTGCATTGGAAGAATAAAACATGGGCTATGATTGGCTGAACTAGGCAACAAGGTTCTCCAAGACTATTATACATGGAACCCACTGAATATTAGTTACTGAATACAAATAAGAAGCTACAGTGTGTATAGCAATTTATGCTCAGCTCAAATACATCCAGGGCAGATTTATTACGTGTTATCTAAGAAAAAGCTGAAGTAACAGAATTCTAAAAACTGGCTTCATATTTATCAAACTATTCTAATACTTAGTCAATAACGCCTAAGACACTTCTTAAAGGGAACCATCTAAATTCGGTGCAATCTGCAGGCAGCATGTAATAGAGCAGGAGGAGCTGCGCAGATTGGGAAAATTTAGTAAAACTTATAATATATTCATTTAAATCTCTGCCCTTGTAAGAATACAAAGAAGAATTTCAATCGCTGAGCAGAAGTTCAATAAATTACAAGTTTTACTGAATCTTTTCCCACAAAATTATCAATCTGCTCAGCTCCTCCTGCTCTGTAACATGTTGCCTGCAGATTGCACTGCTTTTTATGGTGACAGGTTCCCTTTACAGGGCGTGGCTTATTAGGGTGGGTTCATATCACGTTTTTTCTCATCTGTTTAACATATACGTTAACGGATGCCTCAGACAGATGCCATACAGTGCCATCTGTCACCATAGAGTTTCACAGCAAAATAAAAATGAATACAGTAAAGGGATTCTGTCACCTCGTTTTCGGTTATAGAGATGCAGACATGCACGGCTAGATCGCCGCTAGCATGTCCGCAATATACCGGTCCTATAGGGCTGTGTCCTTTTATTTTGTTTAAAAAATGATTTTAGAGATATGTAAATGAGCCTGGTAAGGAGCCCAAGGGGCTGTACGAATCTTCCTGGTGCCCAGCCACGCCCCCCTGTGAAGGAGCCCAGCACCGCCTATGTCCTCCGAATCTCCTCCTTTCGTCAGAGTCAGATCGCCGCGAGCTTGCGCATGCGCAGTGCCGGTATAGTGTTCCTTCCCTGTGCTGGCATCGGCGAGATTTCGGCAATCTAACTGTGACGAAAGGAGGAGATTTGGAGGACGCAGGCGGTGCTGGGCTCCTTCACAGGGGGGCGTGGATGGGCACCAGGAAGGTTCGTACAGCCCCTTGGGCATCTTACAAGGCTCATTTAAATATCTCTAAAATCATTTTTTAAACAAAATAAAAGGACACAGCCCTATAGGACCGGTATATTGCGAACATGCTAGCGGCGATCTAGCCGTGCATGTCCGCAGCTCTATAACCGAAAACGAGGTGACAGAATCCCTTTAACATACAGCTTTTTTTTACCGGACTCTGCAGGATATTTTCCAACATATACATCAAATGGATGGGAAAAATGTGATGTGAACCCACCGTTAGTGACATATTTATCAATATTAGTGTTGAGTGCACTTGTGTTTTCAAGTTCGGCAAACAGGTTATCTAAGAATCCCATTATGGATTTCGCTACCACGGACCATAACGGAATTCACACGGAAGCCTATAAGAAGCATTCCGTCATAATAGAAGTCTATGCTGGCCATAGACTTCTATTATGACGGAATGCAATATGGAAAGCCTCTTATAGGCTTCCGTGGTGCATGCCGTCATAGAATTCCGTTATGGTCCGTGATAGCAGAATTCATAACGGGATTCTTAGATAACCCTAACCTGTACACCGAACTTAATAACACAAGTTCGCTCAACACTAATCAATATCTGAAAACAGAATTTAGTCTTAGGTGTGTGCATGTACAATGGATCTCACCAGGGGCAGATCTTGTGCCTGGTTTGGTATATGTATACAGCACTTTAGTGCACAGATCCGGCATCTATCCACTGATGGCGCCGGACAGAAAAACTAAGCGTGCAGCGTGTTTCTATCCAGCGCTACTTGGCATCAGGCATCACAACTGATACGCCAGATGTATGAGAACTCTGTCATAGGAAACTAAGGGATCAGTTGTGGCTTTAGTTCCTCTCCAGCGTTTTCTACTTCACGCTGGAGCGGAACTGAAACGGATCACCGGACATATGTGATGCGGCCTTAGAACAGTCTTTATTGTTAGAGACACTTCTCATAAGTCATGTAGAAAAATATGATGCTGGCAAATTGACAAGCTTCTATACAGAGCCAAAACTGTAGTGATAAATCTGCTCCTGTGTATATGTCAGCCTATTGTAGCTAGAAGTTACAAGTGACATACAGTAATATCTTGCATGATACAGATACAATCTAAAGGACGGTATGAAATCATGAAATTCCTAGGGGAGAAAAAAATATAAGTATACAGGTCTGGAAGGATCTTCAATGAAACAAGAATGATTAAAGGGAATCTTCACTAATGCGGTTCCTGGCTGGAAAATCTGCACCAGCCTGAGAGGTGATGTGACTGTTGCACTGTGTTCTCCATAGGATGCATAGGATGTATCCCACTGAGGGCTGTTGGCTTTTGCAAGCACACGGCTTGAAGCTGCATTTGTGGAGAACACTTTTAAGTAAACGGCATGTTAAAGGATAGAAACACATAAAACTTTACATTAGATCAAAAATTGTACCAATATAGCTTTTCTTTATACTAGAACATAAAGCACTGCTCAACACAGAATAAACAGGTTGCCCCAGGCTTTAAAATCAACTTGTC
The DNA here is from genome assembly GCF_905171765.1 of Bufo bufo. Classification (NCBI taxonomy): domain Eukaryota; kingdom Metazoa; phylum Chordata; class Amphibia; order Anura; family Bufonidae; genus Bufo; species Bufo bufo. The sequence goes on from NC_053391.1 coordinate 556,280,760, forward strand.
CACTAAAACTTGATGGGGGAACTATTCCTTTATAAAAGATAATATACTAATGATGCTTTTATTAAATTCTGACGTTTGGGGTCTGGTTCTTCCCTGGTGAACACTTCCAGATGGCGACGCCACATTCTGCGAGGAAATCCAGGTTAGAAGTATCTATTGAGGTTTCAAGGACTTAAATACATAGCAATGTGCTGCAACATAAACAAGTACAACTAGAATTAAATTTCTGCGAAATAATTTCTGATTGACTAGAGAACCTGTATATGAGCCACTTCCCCTTCCTACCTGAAATTCAGTAAATGAAAGGAGTTTAATATTCTTAGGCTAAACAAGTGCATTAACATAACGTCAAGGTAACGGACCCACTAAAATTAATTCTCAGCCCTTGCAACCCTAACAAAGCACAGTGAGCAGCTGCTATATGATGTGGCCATAAAATGGTGCTAAATTGAGCAATTCAGCATATAACAATTGATTTATGCATTCATAGAAATTTAACAAAAAGGTAAAATATATAAACACATTATGAGATGTGGCGATAAATTAGTAGTAGAGAGTTGGGAGTCTGATATTAATATTAAGTGTGTTCTCTAGATGAGCAAGGCACATCATTCTGTTTCCCACAAAGATGCTGGCTGTAGCAAAGTCCTTCAGATCATTATAACCAATCCTAATGTAACAGATCTAATAGCAAACTAACAGAGCACCTAGACATAATTAGTTCACCACTTAGTCACGTTTGACAAAAGTTCAATAGAGACTTTACAACAGGCATCAGCAACTATTCGTCCATTGGCATGCTGAGATTTTTTTTTTTTCCATCTCTCTGATGTGTGCTGGAATGGTGGCTATCGTGAAACCAGAGGTTACTGTTCACTGAAGACAAATAGACACAACTCTACAAAGAGTTTACTACCACATCTCCCTTAAAATATTTAGTGTTGGTTGAATAGTACTGAGGAGAAATTGTAAAAAGAAACTAAAACAAAAAAACAAAACATGATAGCGCCAACACAAGCAGCCCAAGTGTATTTTTGTAACTTTTTTCCTTCTTTGGCACCAGACATGGAATTGCACTGCCCCGCGATATTCCATTTTAATATTTTGCTAAAAGGTGTCTGGGTCAGGCCCTTTATTTAGGGATCAAGACTTGTCTACATCGGAGACTACATTTTCACAAAAACCCTTGACTGCTGCATTAAAAGTTGTAAAACAGGCAGAAAAGACTAAACATAGGTAATACCTCGACATATATTTGAGGCTCAACCATATTTCTTGAGTTTTCCACAGTCATCATCACTAGTTGAGACACTTTTATGATGTAACCATTTAGATCTGTGCAGCTTATTGGTTAACCATGTTCTTCAGACCATTCTGTCATTGGAGAGGTTCAGGTACCCCTCTACTTGATGTGCAATCTCACCTTAAGCAGATATCTTTTCTTTAAGGACTACCATATGACTGACCATCTGATGGTTACAGAACACGTACAGGAACCAGTTCTACAATAAAAGGATTAAGGCGCTGGCTATCCTTGCAGCCTGAGGAATTCTTAGGCCAGCTAGTACCTAATACAGTCTGTGCTGCCCCACATAGATGAGGCATTTATCCCTTGTCTCCAAACCCGAGAATCTATAAATCTGCAGGCTGGAAGTGAATTTTGGCAAATGAGACACAGATTACAATAGGTTCACAGTGAAAAAAGACAAGTGCTTTGTCAGATGTAGATGCACAAGCACATTTTCCTCGCCCTTCTGCTCATGTAATTCCACAGAATAAAAGGCAGTTGAGGGAATGGGTCAAAAAGGCAAAGACTGTGATGTCTGCTGTCAGGACGTGGTTCCCCATGCAACTCTCCTTGGATGCTAGGGGAATCTCAGAGAGTCTGTCGAAAACACTTCCCAGTTGGAACATAAATGAAAAATGCACTGAAGTGGAACCTTCCGAGAGATCCATGTAGGACAATCTTCTGCTCCTGTTTCTTAGTCTCCATTAGCTGGAGGCGAGGAAGTGTGGAACATGAGAGATCAGAGTCAAGATGTGGAATGAAAGGAAAGAATTGAACTGCAGGATTTTTGTTGCCCTTTCAAGTCCCTGTGTGTGGTAATGAGGATCCTATAGAGAACTGTCATATTCCCACCTGCTGCTGGAGACATGTCACTCGCTCACAAGAGAAAACATACAGCGCATAATAGCGTACAAGGCAATGCCCTCGCTCCCTGCTGTGGCCCGTACTTCTGGCTCTTTGGTCAGTTTTTAGAGAAGCTTCATCTTTTAAGTCGATTGAAAAATGATTTGTTGCTGTGTTTATCTCAATAAAATAATAAAAATAAAAAAAGACAAAAGAAAATAGCATAATGTCTCGTTCACAATAAATAATGTGTAAGTACCGCCTGTGAGTAGTTTGTTTTCAAGTGCCAGGGTGAAAAGCGGCTTCTCTGGGCTTTCACTGTACAGGTGAAACAGTCTCCTGGGCAGGGCAGCACGGACACCGAGTACAGCACCACACATATATTCCCCTGCCAAGCTCTCCATCTCAGGTGCGAGGCTTTGGCACCACTGAGCCCCTTTGCAACTGCACGGTTGCAGAAGATGTAGGTAGCTTCCTTATTGTTCTGGATACTCTGTGTGGGGTCAATATGAGGTTTCCAATTCCTCCTTCCCCTTAAAGCAGACTGCTGCTAACTGCTGGCTGGACCATCATTGAGGAAGTAGGTGGTCATTTCTCCTTTACCTTTAACCTTAACAACCCCTCGAAACTCCAACTGATAGCCTTTGGCTGCCAACACCTGGTACAGATCAGTTGTAACCTAAAGGAGAAGAAACATTTTTATTGGAGATACAGGTATAATGGTTAATGGTACGCATGGAGATACAGGTATACAACATGATACGCATATAAATATCAAAACTCTCCATAGTCCAATAATTCAGGGCTATGATGCCATAATCATCTACAGTATATATTTCTTATCTATTTTGTTCTTATCTAGGTCTTGAACCCAGTAGCAAAATTCTACAATTCTCGCGGAATGTAAGGATCGTGCACATTGCATTTCAACCGGCCAGACCTTTAGTTCTTCGGGAGATACTCACATCACTAATTTCCCAATGCACCCTTTTCAGGACAAGTCCCCACTGGTCTCTAGTTCCTGGTCCCTCTCAACACACAAGAAAAGACCACTCAGCCAGCCACTGGCCATAGCACTGACTTGCCTCAACCAGTGATTGGCTGAGCGTTGGGGACACTGGAAGCACACAAACAGAGGAAGCGAGACATCAGTGAGTGAAGTATCACTTATTTTGTTTTTATGCCATGCTGTACCTTTAAACAAAAAATGTCACCAGCCAGAACACCCCTTTAATATGCAACATGACTTAAATGGGTAGTGCCATGAAATATATTCTACAATTTTCAAACCGGCACCTGGACCTGAATTCTTTTGTAATTGTGTATAATTAAAAAATGTATATATCCACTAAGCTATTCAATAAAATGTATAACACAACCTGCTGTTTGTTCTTTTCCTTATTTCTTGTCCACCTCACTGAGGTGGTCGCACATGCTCAGTTTAAATTTTCAGCTGCCATGAAGCTGTGGCAGTTACAGGGAAAGTGCTGCCGCAGAAAGGACACACACCTTGAGCTGCGATGGTGTGAGGGCTCCAACAGAAAGTGCACACCCCCTGAGAAAGGACACGCTCCTTGATCTGCCAGCCTGAAATGAATCTAGCAGCACAATTGGTGCAGTGAATGGGGAGATCTCTGCTTCTATGTGAGGTACAGGGCTGGTTCTAGCTTTGTTAGAAAGAGATTGTCATTTACTATATGATGTCTCATTTTCATTTCTTACATCAGGCATGGCATAACTCCTTTAAAAAAAAAAAAAAAGTGTAATATAAAATACTAACCTGTATACGGTCTGGTACTCCAGTGCTATCCATTCTACTTGCTACATTCACAGTGTTTCCCCAAATATCATATTGGGGTTTACGGGCTCCAATAACACCAGCAACCACAGGACCAATATTAAGTCCTGAAGAGGAAGCATAAAAAGAAAAACCAGTAAGATCTAGATATTTAATGAAAGAACACTGCACTTGAAAATGTGTGCGCCTTGTGTGATTGAGCATAGTCATTTCCCGTTTACTTAAATGGATTTTATGAAGACAACTGAGCAGTTGTGAATATCATACTTTTTCATGATGGTTGTGTTTCTAAGGCAGGAGAAATAAAACCGTCAAGCTGAATGTATGGAAGTCAGGAGAAGGTAAAAGAAGTATTTTTTAGTATGAAGAAAAAAAATGTACTCTGATATTGTGATACTTACCAATTTTCATCTGGAAGTTATTGAAGGAGTGCTCATTGATATACTTCATCTGCTCCATCAGCTTCATTGCGTAGTCTGCCAAGGCAGTAATGTGTGATTTGCCCTCTTTGTCGTAAGTCGTATCATTTAGCCCTGAAGCTGCCATGTAAGTGCTGCCAATAGTTTTGATTTTCTCTAACTGCTTGAACTTTTCTTCACTTATGATCTGTTGAAGAGTTTAGAGAGGTTACTAGTCATTTATTACTGTAATATGAAAAGCAGCCTCTGTCTGAGCTACCCAGCATGTAAAGTAGAAGATGCTTCATCCATGGTTGAAATCCAATGTGAAAAAAATTTCAAAATTACTAATGTTTTACCAGACTGTCCACTTAAAAGGTTTTTTTTGGAACCCAGCAGGTCCCGCAGACCCATCTTATTACACATAACATGCATGTAGGAGAAAGTTGTACTGTACTTATCATTCAGAAGTTGCATCGATCAACCTCTTGGGAACCCGGCCACATGGCACTCTTCTTCTGAAAATTCAGCTTCCGCAAACATCACATGCTTTATTGGATTTCCGGCCTGAGCTATGGATGGGATGTTATTTCCACTTTTAACAGAGCCAGAACTATTCCTCTCCCTGGAATATGTGCAAACTTCTAAGCCCACCTAAGTCCACTGTGGAAGTGACATTTCGTCCACTGCCCAGGCAGTAAACCAGGTTAAGGACATGATGTTGGTGGAAACTTGTTTTTTCAGAAGAGCATAACAAGAGTCCGATCCACTGAGCTTTGGAATGGTAAGTACTATATGTATTACCTGTTATCTCAAAAGACGATAAAAAATTGAAGGATAAAAGCTCCCTCCTCCAATCTTTGGAAAAAGTGGAGCTGTAAATTAAGATAAACATTGACACATGTAATGTGTTCCATAAATGCTAAAAATCATGTGCACTAGCCTTTTGAAATATGTTGTACATTGTTAATTTAGTGCAACTCAGACTGATGTATCCACGTTCCAAACAATCAGTACATTATAAGAAGGAAAAATACATAGGGGGAGATTTATCAAGAATAGCACTGGTCTTGATATCCCCTGCACTGCCGAAGGATGCGCCTAATTTATGATGTAAAAAATTTGGTGTATACTCCAGCAGTCCGTGCGCCTAAACAGAATAATACGGCAGCTCTGAGCTCCGACTTCTAGAGCTTGCGACTTTTTAGAGCCACTTTTATGGCGCAAGGGAGATGATAAATCTCCCCCTTAGGGTGTAGAAAGTCTCCAGTTACCACATTCATTTCTCTTTGCATAATGCGGCAATGCTGAAGGCTACTAAGACATCACTTAATTGTCACTGTAATCCAATTTACAATCCTCAGGACCTTTATATTAAATGGCAATGTTTGTTCGATTTAGGTCAAAAAACCAATTAAAATCTGTTTCAAGTTTCAAAAAATAATTTGCAACCAAACATAAAACGTTGCTGGATAACTAAATCACAAAGCCAATGCTTCTAATCTGCTAGGCTGTCAAAATAACAGATGATTAAAATCAGATCTGACAAAATCAGATTAAATCAGATCTGACAAAATCAGATTAAATCAGATCTGACAAAACTTATATGATCCACTTGGGAACTGCTCCCTTTTTGACGGTCAACCTTTCCACGCCAAGAAATGGCTGCTAACAATAGGTGAAATAATAAATAAATAAATAATAAAGTTGCCCAATCTCCAGTTTTTTCTGTGCTTGTTATTGAGCAAAATAGGTGCCAAGCAAATTGATTTTGTCAAGCGATCTTTTGCTCTCCCTGTAGATAAGCTGCCACTCGATTTGTCTGGCACAGGCTTTCTCTTCTCCCCCAATTGCATATACAGTGGTGCTTGAGAGTTTGTGAACCCTTCAGAATTTTCTATATATCTGCATAAATTTGACCTGAATATTTTCACACGTCCTAAAAGTAGATAAAGATAATCAAATCAAACAAATGAGTCAAATATTATTAGATTTGGTCATTTATTTATTGAGGAAAATCAAGAATTAGCAGATAATTTAAAGGTGAAATTAGACTCAGGTGTGTTCAATCAATTGTTTGACAGAGAGGTGTGAGTGGGTGACCAGTTTTATTCAAAGAACAGGGATCTATCAAAGTCTGAGCTTCACAATACATGTTTGTGGAAGTGTGTCATGGCACCAACAAAAGATTTCTGAGAACCTCAGAAGAAGAGCTCTTGATGCTCATCAGCCTAGAAAAGGTTACAAAACCATCTATAAAGAGTTAGGACTCCACCAATCCACAGTCCGACAGATTGTTTACAAGAGGAGGAAATTCAAGACCATTATTACCCTGCCCAGGAGGGGTTAACCAACAAAGATCATGCCAAGAGCAAGGTGCGTAAGTTGTCTGCAAGATCATAAAGGAACCCACAGTAAACTTTAAGCAACTAAAGGCCTTTCTCACATTAGCTAATGTTATTGTTCACCATCAGGACAACACAGAACAACAATGGTGTGCATGATTGTGAGCTGCTGCCCTCCAAAAAGAACATTACTGCCTGACAGCAGTTTGCTAAAGATCACCTGGACAAACCTGCAGGCTACTGGCACAATGTTTTGTGGACAGATGTGAACAAAATATAACTTTTTAGTTTAAATAAGAAGGTTTAGGTTTGGAGAAAGGAAAAAAACTGCATTTCGGCACAATAACCTTATCCCATCTGTGAAACACGGTGATGGTAGTATCATGGTTATGGCATGTTTTGCTGCATGTGGGCCAAGACAGCTTGTCATCATTGATGAAACAATGAATTCTGAACTATATCAGCAAATCGTAAAGGAACATGTCAGCCATCTGCCTGTGAGCTGCATCTTAAGAGAACAAGGGTCATGCAGCAACACAACAACCCTAAGCACACAAGTCATTCTACCAAAGAATGGCTAAAGAAGAATAAAGTTAAAGTTTTGGAATGGCCAAACTCATGACCTTAATCCAATGGAAACGTAAGGAGTAATGGGCTAAAATTCCTCCAAGCTAATGCGAAGAACTAATCAATAATTACCAGAAATATTTAGTTGCAATAATTGCTGCACAAGACGGTCACACTAGATATGGAAGGCAAAGGTTCATATGCCTTGGTCACTCACGGACATGTGATATTGTATCCTTTTCTTCAATAAATAAAAGACTATGTCTAATGTTTTTGAATCATTAGTTTGATTGGGTTATCTTTATATACTAAATCTGATGCAGTTTTAGGTCAAATTTATACAGAAATATAGAAAATTCTGAATGGCTCACAAACTTTCAAGCACCACTGTGCATGGGACCGTCGGGAGACATAACTGAATTCTCATTTAGTCGACAGCTATTGAAGGTACATATAAACATTTAGACATAGATCAGACTTAAGTTTAGATTATTTACACGCACTAAAACATGTCATATTTATAATCACCTCATCAAAGTCGGCAATAATCTCATTGAGTAAACGAAGACACTCCACTCCTTCATTGTTGGCCTCAAGTTCAACGTAGAACTCTGAGAAATTACTGATTGATGCAAACATCACAGCCACACATTCACAGGACTGATAATAAAGTTCATCATTCCTATGTTCCCGGGCCAGAAAATGAGCTGCAACATCTTTAGGAAGGATGTTGTGCAGGAGACGCCTGTTGTATGCTTGCAGCTCTTCCATATCCTCCTTTTCTCCAGTTGCCTAAATGACAAAGATTAATCAATAGAATACTTCAAAAATTCTGCTTCTAATACCCTTATACTTAGGGCTAGGATAGAAAGACAAATATACTCAAGTAGAAGAATAGTACGTAATGTCCTAGGTACTGAGTAAACTATGTTCTGTCCTATTGCTGTATAGCCAATGTTATGCACTAGTCATATCATTTTTAGTGAACTATATTGTTATTCTGCATTAATGTGGTACTTTTATATTGATGGTCTATTCTCTGCATAGGCCATCAGCTCCCGTGCCAGAACTACACAGCTCTATCTATTGTCTAGTGCAGGGATCAGCAACCTCCAGCACTCCAACTGTGGTGAAACTACGACTCCCAGCATGTACAATAGCTTGTCTGTTCTCAGATCTCCCATAGAAGCGAATGAAGCATGCTGGGAGTTGTAGTTTCAGAACAGCCGGGGTGCCTGCGGTTGCTGATCCCTGGTCTAGTGGAAGGAGCTAGCTACTGCAGTCATATTCCCATTAAAGTGAATGAGAGCAGTACTGTCCCAGCCAGCTCTTTCCACTATGCAATGGATGGATCAGTGGACTTCCTCCGCCAGAGCTACTGCAGTTGATTGGCAGAGGTGTGGGATGTCGGATCCTCATTGATCCCAGATATCCAGGAGATAGGCCATCCATATAAAAGGAGAGAGGACAACCTCTTTAATCGATCAGAAATACAAACCTACGTAAATCTGATTTATGACAAACCAACACCAAACTACAGTTGCAAGAAAAAGTATGTGAACCCTTTGGAATGATATGGATTTCTGCACAAATTGGTCATAAAATGTGATCTGATCTTCATCTAAGTCACAACAATAGACAATCACAGTCTGCTTAAACTAATAACACACAAAGAATTAAATGTTACCATGTTTCTATTGAACACACCATGTAAACATTCACAGTGCAGGTGGAAAAAGGGTTCACATACTTTTTCTTGCAACTGTAGATCCTTCCACATTTCAAGACTCGTGGAAGCAGTATGTTGTATAAGCCACAATAGCTATATTACATGGCTGAGAGTTTATTGGGGAAGCCATTGTGTGACACTCTACATGTCAGCTTCCAATCAGCATTGTAAAGGCTACTAGTTGAATTTACACCCACTAGTTCAGTTACCAATATGACGTCTCTGGGATTCTCTAATTCAAAGGGGTCTAACTTGGTCTCTTTTTGGAGTTTCTAAGAGCAGAGAAACTACAATTGTCAGCTATATACCTGTAGTTTCCATAAGAAATCTAGACGAGCAGTGGATTCCACTTGTTGAGCATGGAGATAGAGGGCCAAAACGAAGACCGTCAAGATGACAGGCGTCACATACTTCAGGTGTATCTTATTTTCCACAAAACTAGAAGTAAAAAAAACAGCCACAAAAAGAAATTCACTACCCCGCAAACAAAAGAGGCCAAAACTGGACAATTGCTGTCATACTGATTTGTCATCTATCCATCTCTTCTATAAGGGGACTCATCAGACTTTAATTTAAAGTCTCTGGGTGAATGAAAGCATGACAAATCAAAGATAGACAAAAGGAATACATCATCTGCATTTTACTACTTAAAACCAGAGAGTGACAAATTATTTTTTTCTCATCCAATATTTTTTCCAATTGTAGATTTTTAAACTCTGTTTTCTGAACAAGATTATGGGGTGGCCATGTTGTGTAAGATTAGCAGCATTTAGAGATATAGCTACATGGACCAAAGACATAATAAACTGGAGGGGACCTAGGGGGAGTTTTCTAGGCATGCTTTGTGACTTGTGTGGAGGTCATTGTGCAGGGAGGGGAGTAAATAAGCTGTTACCATTACCGAATGTGAATGGAGGATCTTGTGTTATCTATATATAGACATTATCTTTCATTGTATTCCTTTCTATGATAATGGGATGACTGCTGTAAAGTGATTGTTTACAGAACAGGAGGTATCAATTTATTATGCGGCTCGGTAGCCTCATAGTAATAGATAGTCACATAGAATTTTTTTTTTTAATTACTAAGAATTGTTAAGATAACTTGATTTAAAGAATAGATCATTTTGATGCCCTTTTTAGGGCGTATTTATATGTACCAGCTTTTGCTTTTGTAATAACTGCAGTTTTGCTATAATCCTGAACAAAAAATGACATGTGTGGATATGCCTGGTTGTCCAAATACATTCCCAGGAGTTGTAAATGTGATGTAATAATAAATTAAGTTATACTTTTCTCCACTGCTCCTTCCAGAGTAGCATTCTGTTCCTGCAGGACTGATGTAATCTTCCACACTGCAGCAGTTGAGTTCTTTACACACCTCAACACAGTGCAACCAATCAGTGTCCTTAGCATTGTTGGGTGCATGACTGCTGAGGCCAGTGACTGGCTGCAGAGGCTACATGGTGTGCATGGGATGTCACCGCAACAGCCAAAAAAACCAAACACCAGTGGGGAGGACCGGAACACGTTGCAGTTATGACTTTGGTAAATATGATGGGTATGAAGGTTTTACTACTTACTGTACAGCACCACCTCCTGCTATCGCAACAAATATAAGTAAACCTAGAAGAAATCTGGTATTCACTTACCATTGCTCTTCTTCTTGCGTGTGATTGAAGATGCTAAAAAAATAAAAAAAATAAAAAGAGCATAGAATAAATCGCTAATACTGCAATGAAAAGGTGTTTTCACACAATTGTATTTTTGGTCAGTGTCTGATTTGCATCTTCCGCATTTATGTAACTTTGCAGTTTTCCAAATCCTACCCTACTGCCAATATTCGATCTACTTATATACAGCATGGAAAGACCACACAGATGACAAATAAATATTCCTTAACAGATGGTATAATACAAGCAAAAACATATAAACATCATTTTGGGTTTACTTTAATGCATTTTAATCCCTCTACATTGGAATGTATTTTTTATTTTATATATTTTTTTTTTTATTTTTTTTTGGGGGGGGGGGGGGGGGGGGGGGAGAACTGCAATAGAGCCCCATAAAATGCAAGGAACAGACATTAATCTAAAGTGAATGTCCAGCTACACTTTTTTTTGCCATTTTTGTGGCATAGAAAGGGACACATTTTCACACATGCCGTAGCTGCTGCATAATTTGTGACTCTGAGCTTCTCGCCACTTTTCAAATGTGGCGTTAAAAGGTATGGGGCCTAGCAAGAGGGCAGCTGCATCCCACCAGATTTGCTATAATGTAGGTATAAATAGCAAATCATAGTTGAAATCTACATCAGCTCATAGCAGGGTTAATTTAAATTTGTGGTGCACAGACTGCTGGAAGAGGAGACAAATTTATTAAGGTGCCTGTGCCTCTAAACAACTTTGGTGAATCTTACCAAGACTGGAGTATGAAACGCCAGTCTTAGTAAATCTGCCTCAGTAAGCTTAATTTCAGCTATAACATCAAGATCCACACATCTGGCACATCTGTGCCAATTCTATCCAAGCTGCACAGAACTCTGACCATTATCCAGCTGAAAAAGGGTTACAAGTTCCAGAAAAGAATTTCATAATTTGCAGAGCGCTCATCTGTAATGATGCATACAAAGATTACTTTACATCAAATTTACTCCAAAACTGAAGTGCCCGGAGGAATTCTGATGGCAGCAGATGATGTGAACGAGATGGTAACATGCAAATAATGTAGAAAGTTTTTATTAAGAGAAAAGAGGGGGTCACTCCTGGTGGGCATGAGCTTGTGTTTACCTAAGTACATTGCAATTAACATATAGAATCTATGATAAACTGATAGTTATAGCCATAGTTGCAAAGATATAGTTTACAATCATCGGCTATTTTACAACTGGAGTAAAGAAGCCACCACAAATTCTGCTACAAGTAGTAATGGCGGTACACATTTGCCTTAAAGGGGTTGTGCCAAGCTTTTAAGTTATCCCCTATCGACTAGCTGATCGCTAGGGGTCCAAACACTGAGACCACCACCTATCACGAGAACAGGGGTCCCGTCCCCCGATCTAATGCCGCTCAATCAGAACGGGATATCTGTTCTCGTGATTGGTGGGGGTCCCAGTGGTTGGACCTCCAGCAATCAGCTAGTCATCCCCTATTCTATGGATAGCGGATAACTTAAAAACTCGGTTCAGCCCCTTTGGCCAAAACCGCTAGCCCCTAACATCTACTGGGGTAAAACACAGTCCACCAGGTTTGAATCTTCCTTGTCAACTTTAACAAATTCTTAAAAAATAATAATAATAATAATAATAAATCAGTCATTTGAACAATGGGTCACTTTCTGATGACACATTTCCTTTAATATATAATTACTTCCTTTTTAGCGCCTAGCATATACCGTAAATGGAGAGATAATGGAAAGTCATGAGATGAGGATCACATACATCTTACAAGGTTAAGACTTACAGTGCATTAGCAGTCACCAGCAGGTCATAATTGTCAAACAGGACAACTTCAGGGGCTTCCACGATGATAATGTAGAGGATCTGGATGGAGAGCATGAGGGCCAGCTTCCCAATGCTGCTGATCTGTAGGAAGACGGAGCAGGCCAGCAGGCTCAGCAGTATGCTGTAGTTGAAGTACTGTCAAAAAGAAAATGGTACAGAATTTTGGCTACAATTGTCCCAGTCATCCAGTTTTCTTCTTCACATCGCTGAGTCAGTTTCAGTTCTTAAAACAATACCACTTTTTTTTAGTAGACACAACCAGATATTGCAGATAGTTGTCCGTTTAACTCTTTTTCTCCTTTGTTTCTAATTGTATATCGATACTATAATACTTCATAGGATTTTCTACTTTTATGTGGTCATACCTCTGGGAAATTACAAGACGGTCCATCAGAGCCGCAGGGAGCAGTTTCCATGCTTAGGTTATAGTTAAGCATTTGGAAATGGCAGGCATTGACAGAATCCTTACTGATGTTCAGTTCTTCAGCAGCACATTCAGCAAGACTCTGGTGATTACAGGCAAACTAGAAATGCAAAATGAGAGGTTGTGAGATCAAAGAGGCTGATCAGACTTCAGATGGCAGGCGGTGATATAACAGAGAATGCCCAATTAGACAGCACATTGGTCAAAGTGACTTTTTACAGAAGATTCATTTACTATATAATCCCCACAATCCCGAATATGTCATGATACACAGGATACTTCAGAACTATTAGTGTTCCAAGTTGGTACTGTATATGTAGAAACTTACCATGTTGACAAAGGCTGAGATGAACACAAGTAAGATGGAGAAGATCCCAATGAAGGTGCTGTTTGTACGTGACTGGACAATCTTCCGAGACAACCGTTGCAAGACTAATGGAAAAAGCTGCAGAAAACCAAAATCATGTATGACTTCAAGAAGCAACCATTCCCTTACAGTTCTATATACGTTTCCCAGCTGCTCACCTTTATGCAAGAATACACGGCACACACAAAGAGAATATTAGCCAAAATAACGAAGATACTGGTGTAGACTCCAAGCATGAGGAAGGAACTGTGTAAAAAAACAGAAAACACAAATAAAAAACAACACACAATTAACTAGTCATTCTACAATTACTATCATCTCCCCAAGCGCAATCATTTGCAATTATTAGGCAATATCTCCTGCCACATTCAGTCAATTATTGAACGTGGAGCCAATTCTGAATCAAACAAAATACGATTTGTGATATTAGTTTATTGATCGATGCAGCAGCTCAATGCTGTAATTCCATTTAAGAAAACCATCAGTGTTGTAAATTGATCCTTGGTTCAGGTATCTAAATCTTGGAGGTCCCAGCTCTTGACACTTGCAGTTAGAGCCAGCAGTCCTACTTAGCCCTAGAGATTGTGTCAGACAGATGGCAACAACATGCTTTATCCTGACAGTTCTTCTTGCAGCCTCCCCTGCAGTCGCCGCACTCTTATCTGTCATATAACAGATGCAAAGGCTTAAGGTGCGCTTATAGTACATGAGCCGACTGAGCAGGCAATTATTGGGAAGGAACTATCAGTGGAGGAAAGAGTATTTACATGCAGCAACCATCTCCACTGCAATCGCTCATCCTCATACAGATTCATTATTTCTGGGCAGCAGGCCGCTGTTTAAACGGCACCATCTGCTGCAAAGAAACAATGCTTTATGCGTCCATGTCAAAGCTTATTTCTGTACCACACTTACACGGGTCTATTATCGGGAAGGAGCGTTCGTAGGAATGTTTGTTCTCAATAATGGGCCAAACAATTGTGCAGTGTAAGGGCTCATGCACATGGCCGTTGCCCGGCTGTGCCTGTATTGTGGCCCGCAATACACGGGCACTGGCCGTGTGCACCCCGCATCACGGATTAGTTCCTATTTACTCGAATGGGTCCGCAATCTGTAAGGTTGGTGCTTCCGTAGGGTTTCTGTCCGTGCCTCCGCACTGCAAAAAAGTAGAGCATGCGGATCACGTACCCAATTCAAGTGAATGAGTCCGAGTCCGCATGTGGCAGCTGTGCGGTCCGCGCATTGCGGACCGCAGTTTACGTTCGTGTGCATGAGTCCTTAATCTGCCTTTAGGCTATGTTCACATCACAATGGTCTATACATCAGAGTTCGTCAATAGGAGTATGCAACTGTATAGCCATGCATGGGCATGCTTTACCCATTATAAAAGAAAAAAGAAAACTACACAGTACTGTATATATTGTTTGCTGTAGCCCACTGCACTTCCTGTACAGTAACAAAAAAGAAAAAAAAATATGTATATGTGACAAAGGCTAAATGGACACCGTTTTGGCCTCTATTGCGAGGATGGTGGCCTATGGCTACATTTGGCGTATTTCTTAGGAGCTGTCTCAGCAATGGTGTGAACATTTCTTTACTGGGATGGAAGTCGTTGGCCGCTTGGATCTCAAAGCTCACATATACATACAACCTAACAGGTTACATAAGAGTCATTTACTATATTACGCTGTCTTGCCAATGCCTAAACTTAAAGGTCTGTCACCTCCAAAATCTCTTTCAAAGTATGTAGGTTATGTGCCCCAAAATTTAAATTTAAATTTTTCTTGTGAAAATCCGGTCCTCTAATCTTGAGATTTTTATGTAAATAAGGCTTTTGGTGCACCATAGGTGAGGCTGCTCTATTTGGTGCACCATAGCTCCACCATGTTCTGTATGAATACAATGTAGTTAGGCCGAACTGACATATCATTCCATACAGTGCGCTGCGAGCCAGTACACTCATGAGTTGTGGCCTCCACTTGCCCTCCTGCCTCAATCTTCCTATTACTGTGCATATGGAGAAAGCTGTCAATCAACGGTGGGTGAAGTCTGCATTTCATGAATACATCAGTCTGGAGTCTAGGTTTGGCTAAACTACAGCATATTCATACATAACAGACACATGGCTAAAATCAGCGCCTGTCACTACACATGCTGCTTTCCGAGTAGATACGATGACGTATTTGACAGGTTCTCTTTAAACTGTGTCCAATACTTGTGGACTTACTGGGGAAATATGACGATTTGGATAAAACAAATGAAACAGAAGACCAGCAAGGTGCAGGCAACGTAACCTCCAAAGCGATCATCCACCTTCTTAGAATACTGCAACATATACAAAAGAGGAAGAATTAACTCTACTTTGTAAATAATACAATATACACAATCCTGAAGATAGATAGATATGAGACAGATTGATGATAGATAGAAGATTAAATACGAGATAGATCGATAGATAGAGCCCATAGGTTGTTGTGTGCCATTGCTTTATATCCATGCATGCCGTATGAGATAGAGCACATCTCCTCTAGAATATTCTATTAGAGAACATGGTGGTGCCCGCAGAAACCTCACATCAATACAGATTCATACTGCCAACCTGGTTTCAAGTCTAAATGCCTTTGTGCATTGAACCTTAGAAAAGGAGATGGAGTTTGTTCTATGCTCATTTCGTGATGAAAAGATCCATAAACAATGACGGTAATTGGCACACAATCTCCTAGTCATATTCCTTATAAAAATCTTATCTATGCTCCTTGAAGTCATTTTTGTATTCGCCAAGAACAACAAGTGAGATTAGGATCATAACATTTGGTCTTTTGTTCTATGGCGGCAGTGCAATTCAATGAGGCACCACAAGAAGTTTTCATTTAGTGGCACGCTACCTTTTTCTCAAGGTCTGGGGTTTGAAAAGTGAGGATGAACTTTTTCACATGATCTTTTCGCAATTGATCAATACTTCGAGCATCTATCGCTCTTGCCAGGAACTCGTCAACTTCTTCCTCTGGATTTAGAGCTTCCTGAGTGTTCCTGCTAGAAAATACAAAGTGAGAAATAATATTAATGTAAAGTCTACATCTAGACACAACTGACCCTTCTATAACTAAATGACCAAACTGCATGACAGGTTCAAGGGCCCAACTATTATCTGCATACACAGGATAGTGGTCTCTGTGCGCTATTATACAGGTGAAACTCGAAAAATTTGAATATCGTGCAAAGTTCATTTATTTCAGTAATGCAACTTAAAAAGGTGAAACTAACATATGAGATAGACTTATTACATGCAAAGCGAGATATTTCAAGCCTTTATTTGGTACAATTTGGATGATTATGGCTTATAGCTTATGAAAACCCCAAAGTCACAATTTTGAGGTCCCCTTTGCTCAGGGGGTAGGGCAGGGATCAGCAACCTTCGGCACTCCAGCTGTTGTGAAACTACAATTCCCAGCATGCTCCATTCATTTCTATGTAGGTTCTTAGAAGAGCAGAGCAAGTATGCATGCTGGGAGTTGTAGTTTCACAACAGCTGGAGTGCCGGAGGTTGCTGATCCCTGGGGTATGGATTAATTAGCTGACTAGAGTGTGACACTTTGAGCTTAGAATATTGAACCTTTAAACAAAATTCGAATTTTAAGCTGCATTAATGCAATTCCTTTTAATTTGCATTACTGAAATAAATGGACTTTTGCACGATATAAAAAAATTGAGTTTCACCTGTATATCATCGCCGTGACCAATAACCAAAATTAATTAAAGAGGGTTTCCTGGATTCATATATTTAAAGCTAGGATAGGTCATCAATATCTGATTGGTGGGGTCCGACAGTGTGCACTGTGGCCTCTTCCTAGGCCACTGACTTCACGTTCATTGGTCACGTGGCCTAGTCCCATTCAGCCTGAGCTGCTATACAACGTAAGGTGCTGTGCTTGGTAAGCTGCGAGGAGGCCGCAGCACTGACTGGAGCGCCACAACCTCTTCGAATAGATAATTGGTGGAGGTGCTGGGAAACAGTCTGCCCCCAATCAGATATTGATGACCTATCCCGAGGGTGTCAAAATCTCAGACAACCCCCTTTATGATCCTGCAATACTATATCATTTAAAAGGGTTCAGGTTTGGGCTCTAGTTAAACTTGCCCCAGAGGCTTTTTCTTTGTTTTGTTTTTTAGAGGTGAACAGTGCAGAAGCATGATCTGTATAAACAGTAATAAATACATATATTTCTTATATATATATATATATATCTTTTACTTACTTGTCCTTGCTTGATTCATCGATGCCCTATGAAAAGACAAGCATTAGGGGGTTTAATCCTTTACAACTAATATTCTCTAAAGCGACTGCTTAATTATCAGTTTGCAGCTGAATGCTGGTAATACAGTACATGATTTGTAATGCAGCAAGGGTTTAAAACTAACGTAATTCTTAGGCTTAAAGGGGTATTCCCATCTCAGACAATGGGGGCATATCGCTAGGATATGCCACAATTGTCTGATAGGTGCATGTCCCACCGCTGGGACCCGCACCTACAACGAGAACGAAGCGGGGAGCGCTGTGGCTGGAGGACCCCGGATTTACGGGGGTCCGTCCACCACCAAGCGCTGCTCCCACAGAAGTGAATAGGAGCGTGGCCCATGCTCCCATTGATTTCTATGGGGCAGTCAGCGCTCTGCTATTTTCGGCGGCCCCATAGAAATGAATGGAGGGCGGCTGCGCATGCACAGTGCGCCCTCCATTCATTTCCCGGCTCAGTTCTCATTATAGGTGCGGGTCCTAGCGGTGGGACCCGCACCTATCAGACAATGGGGGCATATCCTAGCAATATGCCCCCATTGTCTGAGATGGAAAAACCCCTTTAAGTCATGGGACATCAACGTCATTAATGGATGGATCCATGGAGGTTACAAAAGAAAGTGTTCACTGTTTCTTGGGGATTAGTTTTCCGCGCTGTTAGGCTTTCACATGAGCATATTTTTCTTTCATATCCATTTTTTGGGTCCATAATAAAGAGTTAATGTTATTCTATTCTAGAGGGAAATTCACATTGAGCCATAAAATTGATCTTTTTTTTTTTTTTTTAACAAAAAACGTATAATGCACTACTTTCATCCATTGTGCAGATGGACAAGTCTATGGAGTGAGTTCAGATTACACTTACAGTATGTAATTTAATTTCCTCTCTAGGAAACAGCCTATTAGTATTAAGGATGTGTAATACGGATGCAATACTGATCACTTGACACTTACTAATGTAATATGATCCGCAATATGTATTACACACATTTATAAATAAGTCCTCGCCATGCGACTGCTTGATCAGACCCCTCTAATGACAAGCAGCTTAGTATATTATAAGGCTACTTTCACACTAGCGTCGGGGCTCCGCTTGTGAGCTCCGTTTGAAGGGTCTCACAAGCAGCCCCGAACGCATCCGTCCAGCTACCAATGCATTCTGAGTGGATGCGGATCCGCTCAGAATGCATTAGTCTGGCAGCGTTCAGCCTCCGCTCAGCAGGCGGACACTCGAACACTGCTTGCAGCGTTCGGGTGTCCGCCTGGCCATGCGGAGGCAAACAGATCCGTCCAGACTTACAATGTAAGTCAATGGGGACGGATCCGTTTGAAAATTGAGCCATACTGTGTCAACTTCTAACGGATCCGTCCCCCATTGACTTTCAATGTAAAGTCTGGACGGATCCGTCTGAAGCTACTTTCACACTTAGAATTTTTTTTAAACTATAATGCAGACGGATCCGTTCTGAACGGATCCAAACGTCTGCATTATAGGAGCGGATCTGTCTGTGCAGACACCAGACGGATCCTCTCTGAACGGTAGTGTGAAAGTAGCCTAAGTGAGCACCAAAAGGTCTCCTGTCCTCAGGATGCCGTTTGGTCTGGAACGTCCCAGGTTACATCTGCCTCATGCAGCACAGCTACATACACAGGAACAAAGCTTGCATCTCACATTGACTCCCATTTTTTGGGAAGGAAGAAAAGGAAGAGTAGTACATCCATAAACTGTTGTACAGTTACCAATAGTACCAAAGTATATGCCATGTACTAGCTACAGGACAGCAGGACAGGACGTTTATAGGGGGTGGCATTTAGTGTGGGGGTCTAAATAATAGAGGCCACAATATAACCCAGCCTGGAGAATGACATTAAGATTACTAGTCAATTTAAAGGGGTTGTGCCACCACTACATGTTATTTTTATATAAATCAGCATGAAAAACATTAGCAAATTACTTTCTTTGACAAAAATGCACCAAGTTGTGAGACACTTTCTTTACTTCCTTAAAATGCCACCCCCTAGCGTTTAAAGGGGTATTCCCATCTTAGACAATTGGGACATATCGCTAGGATATTCCCTTATTGTCTGATAGGTGCGGGTCCCACCTCTGGAACACGCATCTCTAAAACGAAGCTGGCAAAGTGGTGGCCACCCCCAATCGTTTCTATTGGCCCGCCGATAATAGCCGAGTGGCGCCTAGCGATATGCCCCCATTGTCTGAGATGGGAATACCCCTGTATAGTAATGTGGTGGTCCACTTATTGATGTGGTTGCACGTGCTCAGTTCCATCCTTCATCTGCTTCCAGCCAAATCTACTGTTAGAAGCTGTGACAGTTAGGGCTGTTTCACACGAGCGCGTGCCGTCCGTAAATCACGTGTGTGAGAGTGATCCTACGTTGTGGACACTGCTCATCTTGCATTAGCGCACAGCATTATACTCATTTATAATGCTGTGTGCCTCTGTGTGTCCTAATTGCTACACAGTCATAGTGACCGCTTTCTGTCAGTATGATCCTGTAGAAGTAAGGTCAAGCAGAGGCACACAGCATTATAAATCAGTACAATGCCGTGCGCTAATGCAAGACAAGCAGTGTCCAGAACTGAGGATCTCGTTCACACGCGGATCGCGATTTCCAGACTGCACTTGCTCATGTGAAATAGTCATTACAGGGAGAAATCTGCAGCAGAAAGGACATGTTCCCTAAGCTGTGACAGGGACAGAGCTACAGCAGAAAGGACACCCCCCCTTGAGCTGCTAGCTTGAAATAAATCCTGCAATGAATGAGGAGATCTCTGTATCCATGTGAGGTACAGGGCTGGTTCTTGCTTGGACTGCCATGTACTACTATATGTCGTCTGATTTTAATTTCTTACATCAATCCTAGCATAACGTCTTTAAGCATGCCTTCCCTAATTAACCTACAGTTTCCCCAGAATTATAGTGTAAACCATTTCCTTTTATTTCTTAGAAATTACACATTTTCTCAAACAGAATCAGCACACATTCCCCTGATGTTATTATTACTTATGCAACTTCTCACTAGAAAATCCACGTTACAAATGGGCTTTACCGACTCCCTGCTTTGCATTCGATCGCGGTATGTAGCATGCTCCTGACTGGCACTAGGAGCGCAGGAAGATAACTAGAATACTGGGCCTCTGCAAGGAGGAGGGATTGTTCTTTTTCTAAAAATGCCAAAGAGTCTTCTACAAAAAAAATAATAAAATCATGGCCCATATTCGAAACTGGTCATTTGTCTGATTAGAATGAGAGGGAACAAAGCATTTATATTATTACAAAGGAGATCTGTTTTATTCATACCAAAGACAAATAGACACTTTAAAGGGGTCGTTTGGAATTTTTATATTGATGGACTATCCTAAATAGCTCATAGACAGGGCTCTGACTCCCAGCACCTAAACCAATCAGCTGTTTTAAAAGACCGCAGCACGCTCCGCAGAGTGCTGTGGCCTCCTCACAGGTTACCAAGCCAAGGGGTGTATAGTGGCTGTGCTTGGTACTGCAGCTCTGGCCCATGAGTCGGATGCCCAACGATCAGATATTGATGACGTATCCTGAGGAAAGGCCATCAATATAAAATTCCCAGTCAACCCTTTAAGAATTGTCCCAACACTTAAATATTTTGATATATTTCTCTCCGTCAGGGTTTTTTTTTTTTTGTTGTAAATTAAAAAAAAAGAATAATGTATCTTTATAGCACTTGCACAGTCTTGGAGTAATTAGTCACGTCTAACAATAGTTTATTTATACCTCCCGATGCAGACGGTTTCCAAGCACACATCTGCTCAGAAGACGTGGTATGCTGCAGAATATCACAGGAAACAATTAAATCATGTTTCATTCTGGCCAGTCATTCAGAACTGATGTCACTTTTGGCACCGCACGTTACAAAAAAAAACTGTTTGTAAACAGAAAATTGATATAAGCCAGATCTAGGGAGTCTGTCACTCCTAGAAGCTTGCTGAACCATCTACTGAGCAACATAACCGGTGTTCGGATTAAAGGGCATCTGGCAGCAGATATATGACACTGGCTCGCTTCGGCTCCTAGATGCGAAGTCGCTTCGGCTCCTAGATGCGAAGTGAGGTATTCTCTTCAGTGAATAACTTCAGTATTTGACTTTTAAACTGACACTGTTGTATCTGCGCTTGGCAGCTGAAGGCATCTGTGTTGGTCCCATGTTCATATGTGGCCGAATTACAGAGAAAAATGATGTTTTAATATATGCAAATGTGAAACTCGCGTTGTGAGGCTCAGCTCTCTCTTCAGCTGCTGCACCCTCTGCACTTTGGGCCAGGCAGTGAAAACGTGATTATCCCTGGTCCTGCCAATCATAGCGTAGAGGGCATGGCAGTTGCAGAGAGAGCAGAGCCTCTAGGTGTAATGACAACGCCCCTGTTGCTCCTAGAGGATATTTGCATATCATTTTCAGCAATGCGGGAACATATTTACATACATACGTATGTACGTACATGGGACCAACACAGATTTATTTAATGCACTTATATATCGCTACTATATTCCGCAGCGCTATAGCATCCAACTGTCCCCAGTGGGGCTCACAATCTAAGGTCCCTATCAGTATGTCTTTGGAGTGTGGGAGGAAACCGGAGTACCCGGAGGAAACCCACGCAAACACGGGGAGAACATACAAACTCAGATGCAGATGTTGCCCTTGATGTTGAACCTAGGACCCCAGCGCTGCAAGGCACCAATGCTAACCACTGAGCCACCGTGCTGCCCGAAGAGAGATGTCTTCAGCTGCCAGATTAGCCAGTTTCATAGGTACAAATCGGCTGACAGATGCCCTTTAACCCCCAAGCGTTGTTCTTGAGGACTGCGGCTGCTTGGAGATCAGCTCTGTTCACATAGCGTTCTCTGCTGGACTGACTGGCTGTTGCAGTCCATGGAAAGTGGACTGGCCAATCTATCCGGCAGGGAGTGGAAGAACACAAAGCTTATCTCCATGTAACCATGGTCCCGGAGAGTAATGTTTATGGCTGCCCTAGGTTGTATAAATGTAATGAAAATATGTCAGATAACACACTATAAATAGATAAAATATATACACCCTTCTGCCAATTACGGTACATCTTTATTACAAAGTTCTCCGGCATACCACTAGAAACGTAAATTATGACCTGTTTCCATTATGTCTAGGAGACTATTTAATCATAAGAACAACGTATCATCATTTATGGGCTTCAAAATTAGACCGGCACATATTTTAACAATAATGGAGTGAGGCTCTGTTCACACTTCTGTTAATACTCACATTACTCTTTGGCTTACAGAATAGTGCAAAATGTTGTGCTATTCTATCCCATAAAACAAACCAGAAATCTAGATGACCAAGGTAAAATCTATGAGATCTGTCAGGACTCCCATCCGCTATGCTGTAAAAAATGGAACCCATGACACCAGTGTGAACATTTTTGGTGCAAGATATAGGCTGCACTTTCCCAACTTATTTTTACGTATTTCCAGGGGCTAATATATTATATACGTGACCATGCAGGGACATATTTGGTGACATGTAAGAAGAGGCTATGCTTCTTCCTAATCATATATCCCAATTACTGGTAGATTGGTACAGGGGGGGCGGATTTTTGTGGAGAACCATGAATGGGGTGGTCTGTGGCTAGCACACAGTATTTATCCATTTTACAACTTTGATACGAACTCTGCTTCGGTTCTGACTGGTACCTCGGAACCGAAGCCTAGTTCAGATCCAAGTTTTAAAATGGTTTTCCAGTTTAAAAGTCAAATACTGAAGTCTCGCGAGAATACCTCACTTCGCATCTAGGAGCCGAAGGGACTTCGCATCTAGGAGCCGAAGGGACTTCGCATCTAGGAGCCGAAGGGACTTCGCATCTAGGAGCCGAAGGGACTTCGCATCTAGGAGCCGAAGGGACTTCGCATCTAGGAGCCGAAGGGACTTCGCATCTAGGAGCCGAAGGGACTTCGCATCTAGGAGCCGAAGGGACTTCGCATCTAGGAGCCGAAGGGACTTCGCATCTAGGAGCCGAAGGGACTTCGCATCTAGGAGCCGAAGGGACTTCGCATCTAGGAGCCGAAGGGACTTCGCATCTAGGAGCCGAAGGGACTTCGCATCTAGGAGCCGAAGGGACTTCGCATCTAGGAGCCGAAGGGACTTCGCATCTAGGAGCCGAAGGGACTTCGCATCTAGGAGCCGAAGGGACTTCGCATCTAGGAGCCGAAGGGACTTCGCATCTAGGAGCCGAAGGGACTTCGCATCTAGGAGCCGAAGGGACTTCGCATCTAGGAGCCGAAGGGACTTCGCATCTAGGAGCCGAAGGGACTTCGCATCTAGGAGCCGAAGGGACTTCGCATCTAGGAGCCGAAGCGACTTCGCATCTAGGAGCCGAAGCGACTTCGCATCTAGGAGCCGAAGCGACTTCGCATCTAGGAGCCGAAGCGACTTCGCATCTAGGAGCCGAAGCGACTTCGCATCTAGGAGCCGAAGCGACTTCGCATCTAGGAGCCGAAGCGACTTCGCATCTAGGAGCCGAAGCGACTTCGCATCTAGGAGCCGAAGCGACTTCGCATCTAGGAGCCGAAGCGACTTCGCATCTAGGAGCCGAAGCGACTTCGCATCTAGGAGCCGAAGCGACTTCGCATCTAGGAGACGAAGCGACTTCGCATCTAGGAGACGAAGCGACTTCGCATCTAGGAGACGAAGCGACTTCGCATCTAGGAGCCGAAGCGACTTCGCATCTAGGAGCCGAAGCGACTTCGCATCTAGGAGCCGAAGCGACTTCGCATCTAGGAGCCGAAGCGACTTCGCATCTAGGAGCCGAAGCGACTTCGCATCTAGGAGCCGAAGCGACTTCGCATCTAGGAGCCGAAGCGACTTCGCATCTAGGAGCCGAAGCGACTTCGCATCTAGGAGCCGAAGCGACTTCGCATCTAGGAGCCGAAGCGACTTCGCATCTAGGAGCCGAAGATCAGTTTGCGCATGCTGTATCTTGGAGTGGAATCTGTTCTGATCCTCCCATTTAAATGAACGGGAAGCTGAAAAAACACATCATGAACCGCGCAGAAAATCGGCACAGTGATGAGGAATGAATGTTCCTATGAATCATTGTTCCCAATCGATGTCACAGTGCATCGGCCCATGGAAATGGGATGTTTGGGAATGAAAACCCCTAGTTCTGACCACTGTCCCACATAAACATGCCATTGATCACCAAACGAGGCAAGCGTTCGCCTTTTTCATGTGGTACAAATATGAAAACTGAATGGGACGCGCTTTAGCAGTAATGATCACTTGTCCTCTCATTCACATTGCAATTGAGCTGAAAACGCCCAGTGTAACAGGACCCCAACAGGTTTATCAGTGGCCGGCATTTGTCAGAAGACAGGCTTTATAAACGCGTCTAGAACCAGCAGCCTCTCCTCTGAGTATACAGCCTGTTTTCATACAGATGCTGCGCTCATTAGTCTGGAGAACGTTCACATGGAATCAGTAATTGGGGCTTATTTATTATGGATAGATTTCCAGGGGCTTTAGCCTTTGCTAAGGCCTGACATCAGAATGGGTAGAATACCTCCTGGCTCCACGTGCGCGCACTGCAGTTTGACTCATTCGCTCGTCTGTATTAATCTAGTGAAGCAAAACAT
Source organism: Bufo bufo (assembly GCF_905171765.1). Classification (NCBI taxonomy): domain Eukaryota; kingdom Metazoa; phylum Chordata; class Amphibia; order Anura; family Bufonidae; genus Bufo; species Bufo bufo. The sequence continues at coordinate 556,305,981 of NC_053391.1, forward strand.
GTTTTGAATAGACGGTCTTCAGGGTATATGTGACAAGGCCTTTAGGAAGGAGTAGGCAGCGAAAGGCATGTGACTTGAGAGTTGCTCGCCCCTTGGCATGTCTCATTAGGCAGATCCCACAGGAGGCCGTCTGACGAACTATTTAATTAAGTGTCCCCGTGTTGTCTCTGCCTACCCTCACCAGGAGGCCTCTCTCACGCTCAATCCTTGGGAAAATCAGCAGTCTGTGTGAGGCCAAAGAATCCGGAAAGACTAACAACGCAGCTTCACTCTCTCAGCATTTCGACCAAGACAAACTCTGCCGCATGCATGCACACTGAGAAAAAAGTCCTTCATTTATCCCATTTTCAGACTGATCTGCAATCTAACCTGCTCAGAGTATCATTAATGGGGTCAATACATGATGCGGGGCTCATGCGCTATAATATACCGTGGATTGGAGAGGAGGAAATAGGCGAGTCTAGAAACCCTTGATGTTCCAAAGGCCTGTGATTTTAGTAGCCAAAATGTATCATCGGAAGACACACAGTTTATATTTAAAAGGGTTGTACCATCATGCCAACCACTTTCATATTGAAGCAGGCCCAGGAATCTGCCGATCACCGTGGGATCAGCTTCCGAAACCCGTGGCGACAGCTCCAGCTGGTCATACAGTCTGTCAGCCACTGCATAGTTTACCCTAACACCTATATACCAACAGCTTAAGGGGAATGTGTCCTCCGTTTATATTTTCGGATTACAGATTTTTTTCTTATTCTATTCCTGAACATGATAAAGGAGGCAGCCATTTTGCCTGAGCTCTTCTTAGCGACATTAAGGGGGTTGTCTCACTTCAGCAAATGGCATTTATCATGTAGAGAAAGTTAATACCAGGCACTTACTAATGTATTGTGATTATCCATATCGCCTCCTTTGCTGGCTGAATGCATTTATCCATCACATTATACACTGCTCGTTTCACTGCAATCCATCAGCAGTGGTCCTGCTTACACACTATAGGAAAAAGTGCTGACATCTCTGGTGGCTGGGACCATGAGAGCGCACATAGGCCGCCACTTTTTCCTATATTGTGCAAGCATGGCCACTGCTGCTGGATTGCAGGGTGGTTGTAACCATGGAAACAAGTAGTGTATGTGATGGAAAAATTTATCCAGTCAGAAAAGGAGGCAATATGGACAATCACATTACATTAGTAAGTGCCTTGTATTAACTTTCTCTACATAATAAATGCCATTTGCTGAAGTGACCCAACCCCTTTAAAGAGATATGCTTTACAGCAGCCACATGGGCCAGACACAAAAGTTTGGAGGGACCTCATTGACTTTTTTAAGAGTTTACTAAGCATGCTCCATGACCTGTACAGAGGTCAAGAGGGAGAAGATTCTTATTATTTATTTGAAAGCACTATTAATTCCATAGCGCTGTATTGTAATCCTGCCTATAATGATAAGCAGATAACTGCGGTAAAGTTATCTGTACAGACCAAGAAGTGGTGTCGGTTATTAAACTTAGTGGCCAGTGAAAAATCTGCGTGATTTAAAAAAAATATATACATTGACATGGAAAATTTAAATAACATCACCAAAAGTCTTTAAAAATATGTTTAACATAAAAAAAATACGTTATTAAAAGATAGGGAATGTCTACTCAGAAAATGACCTCTCACACTCACCATTTGCCGAAATGCCTTTGAGCCTTTGTTGCGTGGAAAGGATCTTTCAGGAACCCAGACTCGTGTAAGGCCTTCATTTGAGTTGGCTCTTGTCCGTTGTAGTTTAGCCAGCATGGCCTTTTCTTCTTTCTGAATTGAACAACATACAGGAAAACCTTTTATATGAAACCCTTATCTCAATCGCAGGTCCTTCAGGTGGCCACAACAGCAGTTCTTGTCCACATTTTACATTGTTGGGTTAAAAAAAGAAAAAGAAAAAAGCCAAAAAAGAAAAAAGCAGGGCAAAGACTAATGTCTTCTAGTTAAACCTGATCACAAATGATCATCCTCCTTGGAATTCAGTGAAGTCCTGGATTTCTGCCGATACCAGGAGGACATAAGTGATCACTGACTGATTGCTCTGCATTTTGCCAGTAACTGATGAGAATACTGATGCGCAGTAGGTATTAGTGGATTTGTTGTCTACATCAAGTGCTCAACTACAGAGAACCTAATTCTCAATTCCAAATACTGGCTTATTTGGTGGCAAGTTAAAGGTTCTCAGGCGGAGTGGTGGGATAACAGTTGTACTGCTTGATAAAAAGGTAACTAAACCATTGATGGAAAAAAAAGGGCAGAAGCACCGCTCAGAGCGCTCTCTCCCTTTGACTTTCATCCACTCTGCTCGGCTTTTTCAGTGTGTGGAGTGCGGATTCCATATACTTTCTATGGATCCACACTCCACACACCCGAAAATCCGAGCAGAGTGGATGAAAGTCAAAGGGAGAGAGCGCTCTGAGCGGTGCTTCTGCCCCTTTGTTTTTTCAGTTACCCTTTAACCTCCTAACAGTCACATTAAAATTAGGAAAAACCCTCCCGAAAACGTAACTTTTCTTATTGTAGATTTTTAATATGTCTCTGCAGTAAATATTGCGGGCGCACAACTCAGGGGACACAATTGCATTTTTAATCCCTTAGTGACAACTAATTTTAGCCTTAAGAACCAGTAATATCCCCCCCCCCCCTGCCCCCCTCTGTGTTCCAGCAGTCATAACTTTTAAATTTTTTATTAAATTTTTTTTTCTTAATGTTGCGTGAGGAGTTGTAGTTTTTTTAGGAACCATTTTGCGGTATATATAGTGTATTAAGTAACTTTTATTATTAAATTTTTAGGGGAAAGATTAAAAAATGGCAATTTTAACATTATGTTGTGGAATTTATTTAGTGTTCACTGTGTGGTTTAAATAACTTAAGTTTACTATGTGGGTTAATACAAATATGATGCCAAATTGACATTTTCTTTCCATATTTCTGTTTCCTCCTGCAGGCTGTCAGCTCTCCCACTGCCCCTCTTCCCCCTGCAGACTGAAGAGGAGAGGGCTGCTTTAACTTCTCATATCTCGGGATTGGTAGCTAAAGATGATCTTGTTTGAAAACTGCCATTCTAACAGAACAGAAACACAGCCTTTTCGCCACTATATCGGAAGATATACAGGTGAAACTCGAAAAATTAGAATATCGTGCAAAGTTCATTTATTTCAGTAATGCAACTTAAAAAGTGAAACTAATATATGATATAGACTCATTACATGCAAAGCAAGATATTTCAAGACTTTATTTGTTATAATTTGGATGATTATGGCTTACAGCTTATGAAAACCCCAAAGTCACAATCTCAGGTACCCTTTGCTCAGGGGGTATGGATTAATTAGCTGACTAGAGTGTGACACTTTGAGCCTAGAATATTGAACCTAATTTTTGAAGTTTCACCTGTAGTTTTTAGAAATCGGGTTAGCAGTGAATACAGCTGAAAGTGAAAGTAATTTCTAATAGCTATGCCTCCCGATGTAGTGGAGATAATGCTGTGATTCTGGTCTTGTTTGAAAGCGTGGAATGCCATTTTTCAAACAAGATAATGTCTCTAGCTTTTACCAATCCCAAGATATGAGCAGCAAAAGCAGACTTCCTGCCTCCCCCCACCTCACCCTGCTGCCTGAACTCAGGTTGAACTGTTAAGTCCCTTTCTCAAGGCCTGAGCAGAGCTCGGGCAAAACTACTAAGTGGTTAAGGAAAACAACCGTTTTAAACTCCATGAAAGTGCTTACTTGTATACTGGATGAATCAGTATTTAACGCTATCAGTTCAGTATTTAACGCCATCAAGGATGTAAAATATGATATCCGATAAGTGCATCAATGAGCTAATCCAAAGCAAATCAAATATATCATAAATAACAGTTATAGATGATCTGATCAGCTTGTGAAATAATCAATTATCAGCATCAAATAGCGTAGAAGATCAAGGCGACTATTCCAGTTGATGCCTTTAATAGGTTGTGTCCAATAACTTACTCTCTTCTGGCTGCATCCAGTCACCAAGAAAGTTTTGATGTCGTGTTCCTTGAGATAAGCGTTTCTCTCACCTCCGTGACCAGGTTCCACCTCATAATCTCCATTCAGATAATTTAATGTGGCACTTGTAATGTGTATGCGCCTTAACAGGAATAAATATGGAATGAATTAACTAAAGGTAATGGTTATCTTTGCAGTTTGCATTGACAAGTAATATAGCAATGTATGGCAATGCTAAGGTTGAAAAGAAGTGATTCGCTCACCCTGCCTTGCCACCAGCTTCCATATGATTGGCCAGAGTCACATCATTAGACCATACATCAAACTGCCACTTTCGTAGGCCAAGGACACCGCAGTGAACTCGTCCACTGTGTATTCCCACACGCATGTTCACATTTACCCCCGTTACCTCTCTCACTAACCTGAAATACAAAGACATATCAGTCAACAGTACAGCATTATCAAGAAGGCATATCACCATCCAGAAAAAAGGGAACATATAGACAGACAATTATGTTATTTTAATCATTTTTGTATCAAAAATATATTTAACCAGTTCAAGACCAGGCCATTTACCTCCTTCCTGACCAGACACATCTTCATTTTTTTAGTACATGCAGCTTTGAAAGCCATGTCTTGTTTTCACTTGGTTATTTTAAATGTATTTTTTAATAATCTATTTTTTGAGATACGTGGGGATTTATTTTCATGCCAATTTTATTATAGAATTTTTAAACCCAGTTAAGTGGAAAAAAGTTCACATTTCTTTCAGTCTTCAAACACAAAGCGTAGAATTAAAATTGTATCCCCTTTCTGTTCGTCATTTTAATATATATGATATATAAAGGTAGTTTATAGTTGAAGGGGCAGGGCTAGAAGCTGTGGTGTGGGCTAGTAGTGGCATTCTTTTTTTATTATATATTTTTTCATTTTGTTTTGTCTTTACTATTTTTGTGTTGGCCAATTAGGACATAAAAGTCCTTTGGGCAGCAATTTAACATTACATTTATTTATTGCTGATTTCTCCTGTATCTGGGGCTGACTTATTGGCCCCAGATACAGGGGGTATTCAGCCTGCTGACATGCACTGCAGAGCTGATCCGGGTTAGCTAAGACCCAGAAGCTCCTGCAGTTACCCTGCCCCCAGTGATCAGTGGGATTGCTGCTGCGCTTATTGAGCAATGGTGAATCCAGGGACAATAAAAATAAATAAATAATGTAATGTCCTTGCAGAAACAAACATGGACCATCCAGATATCTATGGACAGGTTCTGTATTTTTTATGTGACTATCTTGTTAATTGACTCTAATATGCAATAAAGCATACACCTGCTGTACTTGCCATACAGGAAGTACATGAAGGGAGTGTCTCCAACAAGGCTGCCCCCAGGAAAAGTTCCATAAATGAAAATTAATAGCTACAACATTTTAGTCTTTTATAAACTATAAGATGTTTTTCCCGTTAAGGAAATGATACAAGAACATGGCCCATTTCTGTGTACAAAGCTAAAAGTACAAGCCAAAAAGATACACTAACACACTTTCTTTGCTGTGTGGACATGTCAGCAATGTATATGGACAGAATATTTGTATATTCTAGAAATTCCCTTTTTGTGATTTTATTGCCATAATAAGAAATCAATGAATTAAATTCACAAGTACAGCTTTGTAAAAGCGAGATACTTTAAAGGGAACCTGTGACATAGAACATGGTGTCTGAGCTGCCCCCATCATGTTATAGAGCAGGAGGAGCTGATCGGATTGATATATAGTTGGATGGGAAACGACTGAGTACAACTTGTATTTCATACATTTATATTCCTGCTCATTCTGGGGTTTGAAGTCCAGGAGACGGTCCTATCAGTCATTGACAGCCTGCCCTCTATGACGGTGCATACACAGATAGCTGTCAATCACTGATAGGACCGCCTCCTGGACTTCAAAGCCCAGAATGAGCAGAAATGTAAATGAATAAAATACAAGTTTTGGATATAAAATGTAGCGACTGGCACTCAACCTTTGATACCATGCATTAGTAGTCTGAGGATATAGATAATTCAATTTATTTGCAAAGTAGAACATGTGGATAAATACTGGTAACTACTTTGCACATTTTCTACTTTGCAAATAAATTGAATTATCTATATCCTCAGACTACTAATGCATGGTATCAAAGGTTGAGTGCCAGTCGCTACAATTTATATCCAAATTGTTTCCCCTTTTTTTTTTTGACTGAGAGGGTCAATACGTGACTAGAATACCTATCCATACCTTCAGTTGGGTGAGCCTCTATTCCCTTCTTCTTTCTAAAATACGTTAAGTTTTACAGAATCTTTTCCCAGTCTGCTCAGCTCCTCCTGCTCTATAACATGCTGCTGAATGAGTACACTACGTTTTCATGGTTCCCTTTACACAAAAGTTCCACTTACGAGATGGCTTCAATCATATCAACTCCCATCTCCACGCAGCAGTGAGCATGATCAGCACGAGCTTCAGGCAATCCAGAGACACAATAGTAACAATCCCCCAGGATCTTAATGCGCAAGCAGTGGTTTTCCTAAAAATAGAAAGATATCGTTATGAAATTATACAAATACATAGCGAGAATGCACTGAAATATATTAATCTCAGAGAAGAGTCGCTTTCATAAGTACTAAATTCCATGGTGATGTGAATGCAGCTTTAGACCTCTTGGCCTAGAACCATACTCTGCTCCTCATGCTTTTAACATTTTTACAGATATTGTTTTCCAAGCAGAATAAAAGTGGGAACCATTTAAAAGAAATTGTTCAACCGTGACGCAATAACTTAATTAGAAGAACCATGAAAACGTATCCAACGAGAGGAAGTTCCAAAAAATTAAAACAACCGTGTATGTAGTCTGCGTGTGAGAGGAGCAGCGCTGTCTGCCAAACCTCCCCAGGGGGCCTCCTCATACTCAGCCGTTTAGATATGTATACTCTGTGTGTGTGTCACAATTTCTAAAGCAGCCATCTTGTTTTAATACCCGACGGTAAGCTAGCTCTGAGGCCACAGGTGGAAACTTATACATATAAATGGTAATGCGTTAAATTCAAAGCTCAATGCTTGCACAGGTTTTGGCCAAAATCTGGACATCAAATTGAAGAAATTTTAAAATATACATTCGGAACGATTAATCTGGGTGCCCAGAGATTTAGAGGGAGAGGGCAACAAAACAGAAATATCCAAATATATACTGTCAGCAGCTCTACCGGACAGATCACTCTGTCAGCAGCAACAAGCGAGTTATTGTGCAGCCCCAGAAGGGCAACTGCCGCGCACTCTGCACTTTGATTTACAGGGTCTGGGGTGGTGATGTTTTCGTTGCCTGGTCCTGTCAACCAAAGAGAAGAGGACGCGGAAGTTGCAGAGAGAGCAGAGCCTGTGGTGTAACGGCAACGCCCCCATTGCTCTTAGAGGGTCATTTGCATAAAACATAATTTTTCTCAGCAGTGCGGGCACATATGAACATGGGACCAACACAGATGCCTTCAACTGCTGCACCCTCTCCACTTTGATTGACAGGGCGAGGCAGTGAAAACGCGATCATCCCTGGTCCTGTCAATCATAGTGTAGAGGGCGTGGCAGTTGCAGAGAGAGCAGAACCTCTATGTGTAATGGTAACGCCCCCGTTGCTCCTAGAGGCTCATTTGCATACATTAAAACATAATTTTTCTCAGCAATGCGGGCACATATGAACATGGCACCAATACAGATGTCCTCAGCTGCCAAGTGCACATGTAACAGGTCAGACAGTCTTATAGGTACAACTACAAATCTGCTGACAGATGCTCTTTAGTAGACAATCTAAATTTGTATTAGTGACCGAGTATGTGGGTGTGCTTACTTTACAGCAGATCTGTCAGCTTACTATAAGGGTCCATTCATACGTCCGTAGTGTATTGCAGATCTGCAATACACCCGGCCGGCACCCCCATAGAACTGTCTATTCTTGTCCGCAATTGCGGACAAGAATAGGACATGTTCTATTTTTTTCCGGAGCCGCGGACCGGAAGATCAGGGGCGCGCTCCGGAAAGCGGATGCGGACAGCACACTGTGTGCTGTCCGCATCCATTCCTGCCCCATAGAGAATGAATAGGTCCGCAATTTGCGGAACGGATGCGGACCCATTCTACGGACGTGTGAATGGACCCTAAGGGTAGTATTTTAGAACTACAGGTCTTCATTCCTAGAAACTAAACTGGCACAAAAATGTGTCATTTGGCTACTGGGATAGGTAAAAGAATACACTGGACACATATACGGAAATTGACGTCTCAAAACAGGACGTTGCAACATTTTGCATTTTTACATTGCTGAATCTGGTTTTGAAAAGTGGAACGTGGTTAGCTTGTCATGCAGATTTAAACCAGATTAATTTCTCGCCAAATTTCGCAAAAATGGTCGCAATCTTACTCCAGTAAATGAGTGGCTGCCGGCAAACAACTGGACCGCACTGGGACGAACGATGGCATAACGATCGCTCCTCCCCATGCTGTGGAGGAGATCGCAGCATGTAATAGTGAAGGTCTCTTCCATTAGCGAGCAGCAGATTGTCGGGAAGGAACGCTTTCCTCCCGGCATTCGCCTGCTTGATCTGGCTGTCTAATACAGCTTTTAGACTTAGGGATGCACCAAATTTAGCAAACAATGCGGGAGATTTATCAAAACTGGTATAAATGAAAACTGGCTTAGTCCTCACTGAAACCAATCGGATTCCAACTTTTTGCAACTTTATTTTTTAGAGCTCCTTTGCAAAATAAAAGGTGGAATCCCATTGGTTGCCATTTAGATTTACACAAGTTTTGATAAAGTTCCTCCATTGTGCGATATTTCATACATTTGGCACAAATTAGGGCAAAGCAGAACTGACCTTAACACTCCCCCCCATGATAAATTTCCCCCATATGAGGAGTGCGCTCCTTCTGCCTTTCTTGCCCTAAGAGGCAGTGACTGACCGGCTGCTGTGTATACAAATACAGATGTAGCCAACATTGCAAGTAGTTGCTAAAACAGACATGTCAGGCGAGGTAACAGGTCCTATGTAAAATGATAATAATGGAAATCTCTGATTGATCAGTGGTACTTACTGCAGCCAGCTTGTCGAAACGTGCAAATAATTCGTTCAGAGTCATGACTAGTTCCTGGGCTGTGCATTGTGATGCCAAGCTGGTGAAGCCCTCAATGTCAGCAAACAGGATACTGTAAGTAGAGAGACTGTCAGATCGGCAGTGCACTGCAGCAGAAACAATACATGATATAGCAATCATCTCCCAAAGTACTTAGCTAACGGCACCCCCTTCTAACCATGAATGCAGTCACTTCAACCCACCAAATGACACTGTTTCTAGATGACGGGTACTTTGTATTTTTATCAATAGACTGGCGCTCCTGCCACATATTAGTGCCAGTTCCTCATACCCTTCTAAATCAGAGATGGCGACTTATGGGCGGAGGCTTGTAACGTGCAGAACATTGTGCGTCTGAAAGCTTAACAGGGGATCAAAATAAAGTTAGAGCCTCGCTTTACCTGACATTGTCATGCTTCTGTATGTAGATTTTGTGGAACATCATATCCTCCTTTTTGGTGTTTATGTCTTCTTTCATTTCCATTGCAACATGGCGTGGCAGCACGGACAGTAGGAGGCGCTCCTGTACAGGGGAGAGGTGCAGCGACATAGAGAGGAAAAACGTGTACTACCGGTTAGTGGCCATTAGTGCAGGTGTTTGCCAAAGATAATAGTTGCAAGCATGAAGGAGACAATTTGCACCACGGAAGTGCACCAAGTCTGCATTTATTTTTTGGTTTTCTGAAGAATCGCCATTGGAATTGATGGAGACCACATAATGGTGCTATGCAACCCTCAACTTTTCAAAGCAGGTAGCAGCAAGCGTCATCCCAAAAAGGCGGCCGACTGCACATTATTTTACCATGCAAACACCAACATGTGCTGTGTGAATCAAAATCATTATTTGAGTGAATAATTGCATGTTTAAAAACGGCATAATCTGATGCATACAATACTATAAGGGTTTTTTGGGACCAGAAAAATGGTGGAAAAAAGTTGCAGGTTGTGCGGCGCGACTTTTTTTTTTAAAGCCACTTGTGACACAATTTGTGTCCTTTCTGCGCCGCCGTCACCACTTTCTGAAAGGGGGGCGTGACGAGGGGGGGAGGGCATCAGGCCAGACACATTTATCTTCATTGGCTCCTGTGTTCAGGTGCAAACGAAGACAGACATCTACTGTGGTTCTAAGCTGCAGTAGATCTCAGTCTGGCACACAGCTTACCAGACAACGCGCCTACTATATGACGAGGCCTGCAGGGCCTATGGCATATGCTGGTCTTTGATAAATATCTCGCTTTGACTGCTGGTCTATTCGTAGGCCCCACTGATTCGCTCCCCTTCATCATTCACTGGCACACCACCATACACTTTTAAGCGTCTGTGCCTGGCGCTAAAGGCAGCCCAGCCGTTTTTAAGTTAAGGACTCAATACCTGGAACTACCGCTTCACCTATTAGGTGGCACTGTGCCAAGGAAACAATGAAGGAGACTTAGCTTTTGAGAAATAAATGGTGGAGTGAGGGAGTTGGACCTTCATCGAGCTGATTTTGATGGCCTATTCTAAAAGTAGGTGTAGGGACATGTTACAAGTTTTAGGCCCAGGACCTTTAAAGGGGTTGTCTCACTTCAGCAAGTCGCTTTTATCATGTAGAGAAAGTTAATACAAGGCACTTACCTAATGTATTGTGATTGTCCATATTGCCTCCTTTGCTGGCTAGATTCATTTTTCCATCACATTATACACTGCCCTGTTTCCATGTTTACGACCACCCTGCAATCCATTAGTGGTGGTCGTGCTTGCACACTATAGGGAAAAGTGTCCGCCTCTCTGGTGGCCAGGACTGTGGTAGCGCACATAGGCTTTTTTTTTTCTGCCATAATGCGCAAGCACGACCACAGCTGCTGGATTGCAGGGTGGTCGTAACCATGGAAACAAGCAGTCTATTATGAGATGGAAAAATGAATCCAGCCAGCAAAGGAGACAATATGGACAATCACAATACATTAGTAAGTGTCTTGTATTAACTTTCTCTACATGATAAATGCCATTTGCAGAAGTGAGACAACCCCTTTAAATGACGCCCCTGCTTACCATTTCCCTGCCTATGCTCCTTGGTGTGGCACACTTACCTGCTGCTGGTTCTCTCTCTGAAGGTGCAGCCTGGCTTGGATGTACCCTCGTGTTTCTTGGAACGCCTGTCTCTGCGACACCTCAGCAGGATAGTGGGTGCAAATGCCAATAATATTTGTGCAAAGGAAGATCAGCACATTGGCGCTCAACTAGAAAAGAAAAAGTGGAAACAAATATGAGAAATAAAAATGCCAATATTTTTTGAGAACATACATTGGCATTCACTGAACAGCCATGTCCACTTTCAAACAGAAATAAAATCCTGCTGCTAGCGTATTCGGAATAATATACACGTTAACACGATCGTAAGGGTATGTCCACACAGGACGTAATTTGTGACGGAAAAATCCACTGCAAAATCAGCATGATTTGTAGCGGATTTTGCTGCGGATTTACCACAGTGGTTTCATAAAGATGTAGTTCGCGCTGAACATTTTATCAAAGCAACAATGCCAGAAAACGTTATGCAGGGCTACTTTCACACTCGCGTTTTGGCTTTCCATGTGAGATCTCACAAGCGGTCCAAAATGGATCAGTTTTGCCCTAATGCATTCTGAATGGAAAAGGATCCGCTCAGAATGCATCAGTTTGCCTCCGTTCAGTCTCCATTCCGTTTTGGAGGTGGACACCAAAATTCTGCTTGCAACGTTTTGGTGTCCGTCTGATGAAACTGAGCCTACTTGGGCTACTTTCACACTCGCGTTTTGTGCTGGATCCATCATGGACGGATATGTTCAGATAATACAACCGTCTGCATCCGTTCAGAACGGATCCTTTTGTATTATCTTTAACGGATCCGTCTTGAACACCATTGAAAGCCAATGGGAGACGGATCCGTTTTCTATTGTGCCAGATTGTGTCAGTGAAAACGGATTTCAATGGTGTTCAAGACGGATCCGTTAAAGGTAATACAAACGGATCCATTCTGAACGGATGCAGACGGCTGTATTATCTGAACATATCCGTCCATGATGGATCCGCACAAAACGCGAGTGTGAAAGTAGCCTAAGCAATTACACTTATGTGAAAAATGATTTCAATAGACGAGGAGAGTGATCGGAGACAATTATTTGTCCACTGTAGGCAATGGACATCAGAAACAGATCTACTAGGTATGATGATGATAAATGCTGAAATGAGTGCAGGATAAACCCTAACATGAGATCGTCACTTACAATAATAATAGAAGCAAATGCCTCATGCAAAAGCTTAACCAAGAAACCGTGCAAATGAAGAATGGCGCGCCTTATAACCTGCAGACAACTTGAATATGGAATAATCCAGGCAGCTCACCAATACGGTAAATACTCTATTCAATATGAAGCCTGGTCTACCATTTCATATTTAGCCTTGATAAAACCATGTGCAAAATGAAAACAGAAGATGAAACAAGCCATGTTAGCGCCATGGACAGATCAGGATGGCGAAGGTATTTTTAGTATACTAGTATAATCCAGAATATATAATAATAAATTAGGAATATTACATATCAGCTATACCAAAGGAATGATAACTAATATATAGCTACATATCTAAAGCTGGTTATACAATAAAATTCTCTGAATCCCCCAATTTTGGTGGGATTGGCCACTGATCAGGCAGGTGTATGGGGGTCTCCTGACTGTCTTTTGATATAAAATGTAGAGGAATAGTAGAATCGGACATATTAGATTTCAATAAGCACAATGGGGGTCATTTATTAAAAACGGCGCTTTAGACGCCGGTCTTAATAAACCCTATATCTGGCGGTGGATCTGCCAAAGTTATTAGGATGCGTTGATCTCTCCATAACTTTGGTGCATCCAGCGCCAGTCTAAACGTAAGACCGCTTTCTTGCTGTCTTACCTTTAGACCAATTCTTCGCCTAAAACAGGCATACAGAATGGTAAATGAGACGGCCTGCCAACCCGTCCCCTTCCCCACCCACACCACACCTCCTTATTTTAGACCTGTCATGAGCAGGGGAAAAGTCGCAGATTGCGGTGCAACCAATATAGACGTATTCCTGTATAATAGATGACCCCCAATGTTTTGCCCATATACAGCTCCCAGACACTTCGGGTAGTGGCGTATTCTCCATCAAAATAAGTCGAGAGAGATAGTGGTTGGCCTAATACTAAATATCTTAAAGGGGTTTTCTGGGAGTAAAATATTGGTGACCTATGTTCACGACAGGTCCTCAATATCTGATCGTGGGGTCCGACTCCCTCCGATCAGCTGTTTGAAGAGGCTGTGGCCTCATCCTAGGCCGGTGAGGTCACAATCATCAGTCACGCCACCAAAGGGAATGGGCTTTAGCTGCAATACCAAGCACGACCTCTATAATGTGTACAGTGCTGTAACTGGCATGCTGTGAAGAGGCCGCTCACCGGAGAGGCTGTTATAGATAGAATTATTATTCATCCTTTAAATGGCACATATTGCATATCACACAGGCCTATTTATAAGATAAAAACCAAACAAAAAAAAATTTTTGTGACTAAATAATGTAAAATTGCTTTTTCATCTTATTTTTATGCTGAATGATCATTGTGTGATGTTACAGGTCCAAAGCCTGAAGATGTACATCTCCTGTTCTCTATCTGTCAGGTGCTGCGCAGTGATGGACCCTGCGCATGGATCAGACCAAATACAACAATATCGGATTCCTATTGGGTAGTTTGGCATAAATGTTGGAGCGATAATGATGGGCACAGACAACGATTTCCACCGTTGTTATTTTTATTCAATATTAACCACTTAAGGACCACAGGTTTATACCCCCCTAAAGACCAGGCCCTTTTTTACAAATCGGCACTCCACAACTTTAGCGGTTTATTGCTCGGTCATGCAACTTACCACCCAAATGAATTTTACCTCCTTTTCTTCTCACTAATAGAGCTTTCATTTGGTGGTATTTCATTGCTGCTGACATTTTTACTTTTTTTGTTATTAATCGAAATTTAACGATTTTTTTGCAAAAAAATGACATTTTTCACTTTCAGTTGTAAAATTTTGCAAAAAAAACGACATCCATATATAAATTTTGCTCTAAATCTATTGTTCTACATGTCTTTGATAAAAAAAAAATGTTTGGGTAAAAAAAAAAATGGTTTGGGTAAAAGTTATAGCGTTTACAAACTATGGTACAAAAATGTCAATTTCCGCTTTTTGAAGCAGTTCTGACTTTCTGAGCACCTGTCATGTTTCCTGAGGTTCTACAATGGCCAGACAGTACAAACACCCCACAAATGACCCCATTTCGGAAAGTACACACCCTAAGGTATTCGCTGATGGGCATAGTGAGCTCATAGAACTTTTTATTTTTTGTCACAAGTTAGCGGAAAATGATGATTTTTTTTTTTTTCTTACAAAGTCTCATATTCCACTAACTTGTGACAAAAAATATAAAGTTCTATGAACTCACTATGCCCATCACGAAATACCTTGGGGTCTCTTCTTTCCAAAATGGGGTCACTTGTGGGGTAGTTCTACTGCCCTGGCATTCTAGGGGCCCAAATGTGTGGTAAGGAGTTTGAAATCAAATTCTGTAAAAAATGACCAGTGAAATCCGAAAGGTGCTCTTTGGAATATGGGCCCCTTTGCCCACCTAGGCGGCAAAAAAGTGTCACACATCTGGTATCTCTGTATTCAGGAGAAGTTGAGGAATGTGTTTTGGGGTGTCTTTTTACATATACCCATGCTGGGTGAGATAAATATCTTGGTCAAATGCCAACTTTGTATAAAAAAATGGGAAAAGTTGTCATTTGCCAAGATATTTCTCTCACCCAGCATGGGTATATGTAAAATGACACCCCAAAACACATTCCCCAACTTCTCCTGAATACGGAGATACCAGATGTGTGACACTTTTTTGCAGCCTAGGTGGGCAAAGGGGCCCACATTCCAAAGAGCACCTTTCGGATTTCACTGGTTATTTTTTACAGAATTTGATTTCAAACTCCTTACCACACATTTGGGCCACTAGAATGCCAGGGCAGTATAACTACCCCACAAGTGACCCCATTTTGGAAAGAAGAGACCCCAAGGTATTCGCTGATGGGCATAGTGAGTTCATGGAAGTTTTTATTTTTTGTCACAAGTTAGTGGAATATGAGACTTTGTATGAAAAAAAAAAAAAAAAGAAAAAATCATCATTTTCCACTAACTTGTGACAAAAAATAAAAAATTCTAGGAACTCGCCATGCCCCTCACGGAATACCTTGGGGTGTCTTCTTTCCAAAATGGGGTCACTTGTGGGGTAGTTATACTGCCCTGGCATTTTCCAGGGGCCCTAATGTGTGGTAAGTAGGTAAATGACCTGTGAAATCCGAAAGGTGCTCTTTGGAATATGGGCCCCTTTGCCCACCTAGGCTGCAAAAAAGTGTCACACATCTGGTATCTCCGTACTCAGGAGAAGTTGGGG
The DNA here is from genome assembly GCF_905171765.1 of Bufo bufo. Lineage (NCBI taxonomy): Eukaryota > Metazoa > Chordata > Amphibia > Anura > Bufonidae > Bufo > Bufo bufo. Next base: position 556,321,609 of record NC_053391.1, read on the forward strand.
AATGTGTTTTGGGGTGTCATTTTACATATACCCATGCTGGGTGAGAGAAATATCTTGGCAAAAGACAACTTTTCCCATTTTTTTTATACAAAGTTGGCATTTGACCAAGATATTTCTCTCACCCAGCATGGGTATATGTAAAATGACACCCCAAAACACATTCCCCAACTTCTCCTGGGTACGGCGATACCAGATGTGTGACACTTTTTTGCAGCCTAGATGCGCAAAGGTGCCCAAATTCCTTTTAGGAGGGCATTTTTAGACATTTGGATACCAGACTTCTTCTCATGCTTTGGGGCCCCTAGCTAGAATGCCAGGGCAGTATAAATACCCCACATGTGACCCCATTTTGGAAAGAAGACACCCCAAGGTATTCAATGAGGGGCATGGCGAGTTCATAGAAATTTTGTTTTTTGGCACAAGTTAGCGGAAATTGATATTTATTTATTTTTTTCTCACAAAGTCTCCTTTTCCGCTAACTTGGGACAAAAATTTCAATCTTTCATGGACTCAATATGCCCCTCACGGAATACCTGGGGGTGTCTTCTTTCCGAAATGGGGTCACATGTGGGGTATTTATACTGCCCTGGCATTCTAGGGGCCCTAAAGCGTGAGAAGAAGTCTGGAATATAAATGTTTAAAAATTTTTACGCATTTGCATTCCGTGAGGGGTATGGTGAGTTCATGTGAGATTTTATTTTTTGACACAAGTTAGTGGAATATGAGACTTTGTAAGAAAAAAAATAAAAAATTCCGCTAACTTGGGCAAAAAAAATGTCTGAATGGAGCCTTACAGAGGGGTGATCAATGACAGGGGGGTGATCAATGACAGGGGGGTGATCAGGGAGTCTATATGGGGTGATCACCCCCCTGTCATTGATCACCCCCCTATAAGGCTCCATTCAGATGTCCGTATGTGTTTTGCGGATCCGATCCATGTATCCGTGGATCCGTAAAAATCATACAGACATCTGAATGCAGCCTGACAGGGGAGGTGATCAATGACAGGGGGGTGATCAGGGAGTCTATATGGGGTGATCACCCCCCCTGGAAGGCTCCAGGGAGACGCCTGTATGTGTTTTGCGGATCCGATCCATCTATCAGTGGATCCGTAAAAATCATGCGGACGTCTGAATGGAGCTTTACAGGGGGGTGATCAATGACAGGGGGGTAATCAATGACAGGGGGGTGATCAGGGAGTCTATATGGGGTGATCACCACAGTCATTGATCATGCCCCTGTAAGGCTTCATTCAGATGTCCGTATGTGTTTTGCGGATCTGATCCATGTATCCGTGGATCCGTAAAAATCATACGGACATCTGAATGCAGCCTGACAGGGGGGGTGATCAATGACAGGGGGGTGATCAATGACAGGGGGGTGATCAGGGAGTCTATATGGGGTGATCACCCCCCCTGGAAGGCTCCAGGGAGACGCCTGTATGTGTTTTGCGGATCCGATCCATCTATCAGTGGATCCGTAAAAATCATGCGGACATCTGAATGGAGCTTTACAGGGGGTTGATCAATGACAGGGTGGTAATCAATGACAGGGGGGTGATCAGGGAGTCTATATGGGGTGATCACCACAGTCATTGATCACGCCCCTGTAAGGCTCCATTCAGACGTCCGTATGCGTTTTGCGGATCCGATCCATCTATCAGTGGATCCGTAAAAATCATGCGGACATCTGAATGGAGCTTTACAGGGGTGTGATCAATGACAGGGGGGTAATCAATGACAGGGGAGTGATCAGTGAGTCTATATGGGGTGATCAGGGGCTAATAAGGGGTTAATAAGTGACGGGGGGGGGGGGGGGGGGGGTGTAGTGTAGTGGTGCTTGGTGCTACTTTACTGAGCTGCCTGTGTCCTCTGGTGGTCGATCCAAACAAAGGGGACCACCAGAGGACCAGGTAGCAGGTATATTAGACGCTGTTATCAAAACAGCGTCTAATATACCTGTTAGGGGTTAAAAAAAACACATCTCCAGCCTGCCAGCGAACGATCGCCGCTGGCAGGCTGGAGATCAACTCTCTTACCTTCCGTTCCTGTGAGCGCGCGCGTTCACAGGAAATCTCGGCTCACGCGAGATGACGCCTATTGGCGTTAGTGTGACCTGGGAGCGCCGCAGAAATGACGCCTTTCGGCGTTAGCGTGACGGTAAGTGGTTAATATTCCATGAAAAGATTTGAAAATTCCTTGTGATCATAGCAACATCTTTTCCCTGTGACAGAACCTCATGGCATTATAATGATTTATAATGCTGTGTGTCCCTGCCCGAAATCGGCTGCAATGAACAGTACGCACATTATGTTGTATGTACAATTCATTACGGCTGATGTCAGGCAGGGACACACAGCATTATAAAGGAGTGTAATGCCGCAAAACCCTGTCACAGGAGACAGGAAATAAAGCTTCCACATGGAGCGTGTTTCTTCAAGGGTTCCAGCATTTTAATGGCAATAATGGTACGACCGCACTCCTATGAAGCACCGCGGGCTCTAATTAAGCTAATTAGGACCACATTCTTTAGCCAGTCTGCATTGATAATGGCCGCAATACCTCGTCATTAATAATACAGACCGACTAAACAGTGCAGTCCTAATTAGCTTAATTAGAGCCCACACAGTAAACGACCGCACTATGTGGTTTCGCCCTAAGGCTGCCTACGGATTTATGCAAGTTTTTCACACCATATCTTTATTTAATGGCGCTTTGTGGTGCGGACTTGCGTTTTTGTGTGCAAAAGGGTGAAATACGCAGCTAAAACCACAAACATAATTGACGTGCTGCGAATGTGGAAATCCGCACAGCAGGTCAATCTCCGTAATCTGCAGAGTATACACAAGATTTGTGCAATCTCATACACTTTGTTGATTCTGTACTACGCTGCGCATTTTCTGCACGGAAATCCGTGCAGAAAAACCGCACGTATTCCGCAACGTGTGCAGGCGGTCTCCTAGTGCAACATGCAGCTTTATTCTTGTACTAAAATGATGAAAATCCTGATCGGACTCGATTAGAAGTTGATAGGGTCAGTTGGGCACCATTCAGATCTCTTGTAGGACGGATTTGCTCTGCAACTTGGTGCAAACCTATCTCCGTGTTTATGGCCATTCGAGTGTAGATTCTTAAAGTTTCATAAAGAAGGCCACAACTTTGTGGGCACTGGTACAGAGGAAGGAAATGGCAGCGTGGTTCTGAAGTTTGATAATGTCTGCCTATTTGTCATAATGATTACACTGCAAAATCATTATCTGCTAGCAGAGGAAACAGTCCCTATATTAGGCTTCAACCGAAACCCTAGAGCAGGGAAAAACCCTGCCATATAAAAGAGACATCCAAAAATAAAACGAGAGGCAAGATCGATTTATTCCGTATGACTAACTGCGTGTTACAGAGCGGTTACAAATGTTGTGAAGACAAATATTATGATGTCCAATATGAGAATATTGAAATTAAGCGGCTATGATTCCTTTTTTTTTTGGGGGGGGGGGGGGTCACAACTCACAATACACTGGGGACAAGGTGGGGAGGTTTGTTAACTATAAATTGTCTTAAAAACCCAACTCCGTGTATATTTCCTTTAGGGTACTTTCACACTTGCGGCAGGACGGATCCGACGGGCTGTTCACCATGTCGGATCCGTCCTTCCGCTATTTCGCCGTGCCGCCGCTCCGTCCCCATTTACTATAATAAGCAAGAGAGTCCTCAGAGAAAGGCTACATGCACACGACCGTTGTGTGTATTGCGGTCCGCAAATTGCGGATCCGCAAAGCACGGATGGCGTCCATGTGCGTTCCGCAATTTGGGGAACGGCACGGACAGCCATTATTATAACTGCCTATTCTTGTCCGCAAAACAGACAAGAATAGGACAGGTTATATTTTTTTTTTGCGGACCACGGAACAGAGGAACGGATGCGGACAGCACACAGAGTGCTGTCCGCATCTTTTGCGGCCCCATTGAAGTGAATGAGTCCACATCCAAGCCGCAAAAACTGCGGCTCGGATGCAGACCAAAACAACGTTCGTGTGCAAGAGGCCAAAACTGAATTGTTGGTGGATTTAATCTAAGGGCTTATGCATACGAACGTATTTTATTTCCGTGTCGTTCATTCCGTTTTTTTTTTTTTTTACGGACCGTATGCGGAACCATTCATTTCAATGGGTCAGCAAAAAAAAATATGGAAGTTACTCCATGTGCATTCCATTTCCATATGTCCGTTCCGCAAAAAAAAAAAGATAAACTTGTCCTATTATTGTCCGCATTATGGACAAGGATAGGACTGTTCTATTAGGGAGCAGCTGTTCCGTTCCGCAAATTACGGAATGCACGCGGATGTCATCCGTATTTTATGGAGATCCGTTTTTTGTCGTGTGCGTGAGCCCTAATGCGAAAGCGCTCCTAAAAGTCAATCAGAAGAAAACCACTGTGGTTGGCCAGCCAGATTAATTATTATTTCAAGAATGATTGTGACTTCTCAATAATTTTGCATTGAAAAACTTACTAACTAAACGCACACCAGGAAAGGCTTAGTGCACGCCACCATATCCATATTTCGGTCTGCAAGCCACGGATCGGCAAAGTACAGATACCTTCTGTATACATTCTGCATTTTTCTCACTCATATCAATAGAAGGGACTATTCTTGTCTGCTATACGGACTAAAATAGGAAATGTTCCATCATTTGCAGAACGGCCACTTGGATCCATAAAAAGTATGTTTAGAGCCACACAGAAATAAATGGGTCAGCGTGCTATCTGCAAAAATTGTGACGACAAATATAGTTGTGTGTGAGGGCAAAGACCCATCACTGTGCCACTATCATAGTAGGGTGATCACTGGGGTTTCTTATAGAAGCACATCTGGAAATCCTCTAAGGCCATTGTATAACATGTGCAAGTATAAAATAAAATCCCAGCACCCGTCACATCTTTCATCTGAAATGTCTATTTTCTTACAAATATTTGGTTATTAACCATTCTTCCCATCAAATACTGAAGATCAAAAAAGCCAGCATCTCAAGAACCCTCTGCTTTAAGCTATATGATTTCGATGTAGATTCCTTCCCCGTTCCTTCTGTTTTCAGACACTGAATATCAGATTTTCCACTTCTGTAACAGTAAGACAGGGCAATGACAGACGAGGAAGAAATAATAACTTCTAAATACTCGTGAGAACCAAGCAATTTCCACTGAGAGAACAGAGAAGAGACGGGGAGTGAAATGATCCCTCAGCCAAAGGTTTGCACAAGCTACACCTTCCTGTGTGGTAAGTGCGGTTAACCGCAGCCAGCTGGAGCCTGGCCTTGTGCCACGCTGCTATGACAGGCGGCCAGAGCTGGGAAAAACCCCACAGTGTGTACTGTACAGCTCCAGTCCTAACGCCATTTACCACAGTCACATATGTCCCAAATAATCCTACTCATCAATGGCCGTGCCATACACCACATAGTACAAAAAGGCTGCTCTCCCGTACACTGCTGGTAAGGATGGCTTGGTGACCGACGCAGTAACACGCACAGACTGCCGACTGGCCTGAGGCCTGATGGAACATCTTACAAGACCTACCGTGGGACCACGAATTTGCTCAAAACCAGCAACCAAATATAAAAGAAGCAACCGACCAGTCCTGCTACCTATACCCCCAGCAGTTTAATCTGCAGATGATGGTTTACCACTGTTTTCTGAAACGAGTAACTTTAGAAAAGTACCAGAAATACTGAGTTGTATAAAGTTGATCGCACCCAATGTTACAATTAAAGGGCATCAGAAATAACGGAAGTGCCCTGAACAGATCCAAACAGACCACATTGACTACGGTGGGATCCGTTCATTTTCCGTTCGTATCCAATGTTAGGACTTTTCTCGAATGAATCTGCCCCGAACAGATCCTCCAATACAGATTTAATTTTCTGTTTGGTTATTTAACCCTGTTAATATCTGGCATTAAAAGGCCTCTGTCAGCAGATTTGTACCTATGACACTGGCTGACCTGTTACATGTGCGCTTGGCAGCTGAAGGCATCTGTGTTGGTCCCATGTTCATATGTGCCTGCATTACTGAGAAAAATCAAGTTTTAATATATGCAAATGAGCCCTCAGGAGAAACAGGGGCGTTGTCGTTACACCTAGAGGCTCTGCAATTCATTTCTATGGGGCTGTGCACATGAGCGGTGATTTTCACGCATCACTTATGCGTTGCGTGAAAATCGCAGCATGTTCTATATTGTGCGTTTATCACGCAACGCAGGCCCCATAGAAGTGAATGGGGCTGCGTGAAAATCGCAAGCATCCGCAAGCAAGTGCGGATGCGGTGCGATTTTCACGCACGGTTGCTAGGAGACGATCGGGATGGAGACCCGATCATTATTATTTTCCCTTATAACACGGTTATAAGGGAAAATAATATCATTCTTAATACAGAATGAACAGTACAATAGCGCTGGAGGGGTTAAAAAAAAATAAAAATTTTTTAACTCACCTTAATCCACTTGCTCGCGTAGCCGGCATCTCTTCTGTCTTCTTTGCTGTGTACAGGAAAAGGACCTGTGGTGACGTCACTCCGGTCATCACATGGTCCATCACATGATGTTTTACCATGGTGATGGATCATGTGATGGACCATGTAATGACCGGAGTGACGTCACCACAGGCCCTTTTCCTGTACACAGCAAAGAAGAAGACAGAAGAGATGCCGGCTGCGCGAGCAAGTGGATTAAGGCGAGTTACTTTTTTTTTTTAACCCCTCCAACCCTATTTTACTATGCATTTTGTATTCAGAATGCTATTATTTTCCCTTATAACCATGTTATAAGGGAAAATAATACAAACTACAGAACACCGATCCCAAACCCGAACTTCTGTGAAGAAGTTCGGGTTTGGGTACTAAACATGGCGATTTTTCTCACGCGCGTGCAAAACGCATTACAATGTTTTGCACTCGCATGGAAAAATCGCGCATGTTCCCGCAACGCACCCGCACCTTTTCCCGCAACGACCGTGTGAAACCAGCCTTAGGCCCCTTTCACACGAGCGAGTATTCCGCGCGGATGCGATGCGGGAGGTGAACGCATTGCACCTGCACTGAATACTGACCCATTCATTTCTATGGGGCTGTGCACACGAGCGGTGATTTTCACGCATCACTTGTGCGTTGCGTGAAAATCGCAGCATGCTCCTCTTTGTGCGTTTTTGACGTAACGCAGGCCCCATAGAAATGAATGGGGTTGCGTGAAAATCGCAAGCATCCGCAAGCAAGTGCGGATGCGGTGCGATTTTCACGCACGGTTGCTAGGAGACGATCGGGATGGAGACCCGATCATTATTATTTTCCCTTATAACATGGTTATAAGGGAAAATAATAGCATTCTGAATACAGAATGCATAGTAAAACAGGGCTAGAGGGGTTAAAAAAAAAAAAAAAAGTCATTTAACTCACCTTAATCCACTTGCTCGCGTAGCCGGCATCTCCGTCTGACTCTTTTACTGTATAGGACCTGTGGAGAGCATTAACTATAGTTTAAGGACCTGGGATGACGTCACTCCGGTCATCACATGGTACGTCACATGATCTTTTACCATGGTGATTCACCATGGTAAAAGATCATGTGATGACCAGAGTGACGTCATCCCAGGTCCTTAAACTATAGTTAATGCTCTCCACAGGTCCTATACAGTAAAAGAGTCAGACGGAGATGCCGGGCATCGCGAGCAAGTGGATTAAGGTGAGTTAAATGATTTTTTATTTTTTTTTTAACCCCTCCAGCCCTGTTTTACTATGCATTCTGTATTCAGAATGCTATTATTTTCCCTTATAACCATGTTATAAGGGAAAATAATACTATTTACAGAACACCGATCCCAAGCCCGAACTTCTGTGAAGTAGTTCGGGTTTTGGTACCAAACACGCGCGATTTTTCTCACGCGAGTGCGAAACGCATTACAATGTTTTGCACTCGCGCGGAAAAATCGCGGGTGTTCCCGCAACGCACCCGCACATTTTCCCGCAACGCCCGTGTGAAAGGGGCCTTATAGTGAGTAACATATGACAGAATTCTGGCTCTAATTACGCCAAAAAAAACGGTCGGACACATTTCATGCCCCTTTAGACAATTTATAAGAGTGTCTCGAACAGTAAAAAGCAACCAGATTTATCAATGACATTCAGTATCGGTGTAAAGCAGCGTACGGAAGAGAAGGGCGTTAAATTTGGTGCATCTTTCACTGTACGTTAAATACTTTTTCTTACACCGTTTCTATATTAATCACCGCTCAGAGGGGGTTAATACCGTTTCTGCCTGTGTCAGCCAGTTGTATTGTATTCTGGCCTAGTTTAGTCAGTATTAATAAATCCCTTTCTTTTTTTTTACCCTTGCAGATGCTTTCCCATATAGATGACTCTGCACAGTGCACACTGATATATATGTACAATGCTTAAGTGGAAGAATACACATGATACCTGTCGACCGAGCGCTCACTCGGCTGTCCTCCCTCTCTTTCCGCTCCCCCCCATTAACACATGAGGAGCAAAGCTACTTTTACACTTGCGGCAGAGTGATCCGGCAACCTGCATGCAAACGGACAGCATTTGTAGACGGATCAGAATGCGGATCCATCTTACAAATGCATTGCAAGAACGGATCCGTCTCTCCGGATGTCATCCGGGGAAACGGATCCGTTATATATTTTTTTTGCATTTTTACCGGTCTGCGCCTGTGCGGATCAGCATTCTGGCAACTGATCTGGAATTTTGGACGGAGATAATACGGTATTTCCTCCGTCCAAAACGCTGTTCAGTGACTGAACTGAAGACATCCTGATGCATCCTGAACAGATTGCTCTCCATTCAGAATGCATGGGGATATACCTGATCAGTTCTTTTCTGGTACTGAGCCCCTATGACGGAACTCAGTGCCGGAAAATAAAACCACTAGTGTGAAAGTACCCTAAGCTGCTGCCACACACCTCTGGTAATGGCTTTTCTGCCAAGAACAAAAGGATCGGGTATGTTGAAATCCAACAGCCTGATCCTGATCTGCCCAAGAGTTGGTGGACCCACATACTCATGAGGATGGTTGGCCGGTTGGGTTCGGCTGATATACATCTCATGGGTAAACTTTAGCCTCAATTACAATTCTCCTCCGTTCATGGCACCCATTTGTGCAAAAAAGCGATGTTTTTCAGACAAATAAGACTATAGGCGAAGTTCTGAAAAGCAAGCATTCAGCATTTCTGCTATGCATGTAATTCCCCCATCATTGCTGAGACACATAATTAACAATGAGAAAGTCACATGAAATAGTTCTGCGCTGAATATGACTCATGTAAGGAGGAGGCAAGAACAATATACTGGATTGAACTGTAAAAAAAAAATGTCATAAACGACACCATATAATGGCCAGATCTGCACAGTGGAGCCATTTAGGCCGTGGCTGGTGAAGGTTACCCGGAGCAGTGTTACGTGGCCTTTCAGGCGACAGCACCCAACGCATCTTTCTCCAGACTCCCTTTATACTAGGCGGCCTTGACCGAGTTAATGACTGATCTGGGAAGGGGTTACCTTGAACTTCTATTATACAGAGTGACAATGAAAGCGCCGAGACCCACTTCAGTGTGCGCTGTAACAATCACACAGGACACAGAGTCGCCTGACACTTGTGTAATCGATTCCATAGGACGATACCGTTATCATGGTCCCCGCCTGAGAGATTTATAAACTGGAGCAGAACTGTGCCAAGCATCGCCCCATATCATGTGTGCTGGCGTCGGGCCAGAGACAAGCACACAAGGAATATTATCATCACTGGGAATATTCTAAACAAGGTCACCCTGAATGCTGCATGCGAACGGACTGCAAGTTATTTTCCATAGGAACTAATCCAAATTTCTATACTTGCCCTATGGCCTCGGCTGGGACAGATAAAAACTGCCAAAAGGCCGTATCCTAGAGTAGATATGAGGAACACCACATAAAAGACTAAACACAGACAGATTTTTATACGTCACAGCCGCAGTACTGGTAGCATGCTATATGCACTTTTGTACCACTTTTATTTAGAATGACCCCCATTTCTTAGCTCTACTGCCATTTTGTTTTTTTATAATTATGCTATATGCACTGATACCAGGGGATCTTTTCATTCCTTGTCCTATTCACCCTGATGGAGCTCTATTAGGTCCCTTTCACACGAGCGAGTTTTCTGCGCGGGTGACATGCGTGATGTGAACGCATAGCACCCGCACTGAATCCTGACCCATTCATTTCTATGGTGCTTTGTACATGAGCGTTTTTTTTTTCCACGCATCAGTTCTGCATTGCGTGAAAATCGCAGCATGTTCTATATTCTGCGTTTTTCACGCAGCCCTAGCCCCATAGAAGTGAATGGGGCTGCGTGAAAAACGCATTGCATCCGCAAGTAAGTGCGGGTGTGATGCGTTTTTCACTGATGGTTGCTAAGAGATGTTGTTAGTAAACATTCAGTTTTTTATCACGCGTGTGAAAAACGCATCAAAACGCATTGCACCCGCGCGAAAAAAAACGGAACAACTAAACGCAATCGCAGACAAAACTGACTGAACTTACTTGCAAAATAGTGCGAGTTTCACTGAATGCACCCTGAACGCATCCGGACCTAATCCGTCACGCTCGTGTGAAAGAGGCCTTAGGGTGAATAGGACCTCACACTGTCCCTGCTGCCCTGTGCTCTGTGCACACAGCATCAGGGAGGTTACCATGGCAGCCAGGGCTTCACTAGCGTCCTGGCTGCCATGGTAACCGATCGGAGCCCCAGGATTACAATGCTGGGGCTCCGATCAGAAGCTGCCACTGCCACCAATGAGGGGGAGGGGAGAGGACCCTGTGGCCACTGCAACCAATGATTATAATACTGGGGGGGTTGGGGGAGGCGCACTGCGCCACCAATGTTTTTAGTATTGGGCGAAGGGGGGGGGGGGGAGTCGCACTGCGCAACCAATGAAGATGAGTAACCTTTTAATACAAATACAGGAGGTGGGTGCCGACGGCAGATTCACATAGCCGACACCCGACCTCTATGACAGGGCCCCACCTGAGGGGTTAACTGCCGCGGATTGTAGCTCCCTGTCATAGAGGTCAGGTGCCGGCTATGTGATTCTGCCGCCGGCACCCGCCACCTATATTTGTATTAGTGGGTGAGTTATCATCAGTGGTGACGCAGTGGCCACAGCCCCTCCCCTCCTCCGCCCCTCTGTCTTCTTATTGGCAGCAGCAGCACAGGGGGGAGGGACAGACTCCTTCTCCCCTGTGCTGCTGAGGAGAACACTGAGAGCAGCCTGCGCCATGTTCTCTGACACTAGGCTGCGCAGCCTAGTATCGGTAAGGCCTCATGCACACGACCGTTGTTTGGGTCCGCATCCGAGACGCCATTTTAGCGGCTCGGATGCGGACCCATTCACTTCAATGGGGCCGCAAAAGATGCGGACAGCACTCCGTGTGCTGTCCGCATCCCTGGCTCCGTTCTGCGGCCCCGCTAAAAAAATATAACATATCCTATTCTTGTCCGCGCTTTGCGGACAAGAATAGGCATTTATATTGCCGGCGCCCGTTCCGTTCCGCAAACTGCGGAAGGCAACACGGGCGGCTTCCGTTTTTTGCGGATACACGGTTTGCGAACTGCAAAAAACGGCACAGTCGTGTGCATGAGGCCTAAATGTCAAATCTCTAATTGATACCGGTACAAAAGTATCGATAATTTGATACCTGCTACAACCCTAATCTATATATATATATATATATATATATATATATATATATATATATACACTCATGTATTCTACGTCCTGTCCTGGCCCCTTTAACGTAGTTAATTGCTCCCACTTTGCCAAATTTCAAGAATGGCATATGACAAGATTTAGTTTGTCTAAATTCTGGTGCAACGAAAATGAAATATTTGCACGACGTTTCCGTACATGTTGGGTCATTTATTATACTGAAATACGCCTAAATTAGCCGTATTTCAGGCGCAGTTGTCAGCACAACAGTTAGTTGCACCGCTATCTGCGACTTCAACCCACTCACGTCAGGTCTAAAATTGTGGGCGTGGTGTGGGCGGAAAAGGGAACGTGCTGGCAGGCCGTCTCATTCATCATTCTCTACACCTGTTTTAGGCATAGAAAAAGGTCTAAAGGTCTGGATACGTAGAAGTTATGGAGAGGCCGGATCCTCCGCCAGCTACGGGGCTTTGATAAATGTGCCTCATGGTTCTTATACCTTCAGCCTTGTTTGTCCTATTGATAAATTCTTAATTCCACTTTTATTTTTTAACTAGACATTTTTATTTTAAAAATTACATAGTAGTAAAGACACAAAATTGCACCTGAGGGTACTTTTACACTAATGTTTTTCTTTTCTGGCATAGAGTTCCGTCCTGGGGGCTCAATACCGGAAAAGAACTGATCAGTTTTATCCCCATGCATTCTGAATGGAGAGCAATCCGTTCATGATACATCAGGATGTCTTCAGTTCAGTCGTTTTGACTGTTCAAGGCAGAGATAATACTGCAGCATGCGCTTTCCTGAATGCCGAATCCAGCATTTTTTTCCATAGGAATGTATTAGTGCCGGACTCGGCATTCAAAATACCGCAATGCCGTCCTTCCGGTCTGTGCATGCAAAATGTGAAAAAAATATATAACGGATCTGCTTCTCCGGATGACAAACGCATCTGGATCCGTCTACAAATGCTTTCCGTTTGCATGCAGATTGCCTGATCCGGCAGGCAGTTCCGGCGACGGAACTGCTTGCCGGATCACTCTGCCGCAAGTGTGAAAGTAGCCTTATTCTTACACATAACCCCCTTCATTCTGTATTTTAGCCGAACATGGAAAGAGATGGCAGGAGAGAAAAACAAGGAAAACATGGAAAGGTTTGGGTATGCTTTCCTGGTTCCTTCTGCTGGGATCCATTCCCATTTTTGGTTAAGGAGCACAGAATGAGAAATGGACCTGTAAAGCAATCAGAAAAACAAGGCCTAATGACAAATCCGTTGACAGGCTCATGAAAATCTTACATACCTACATTTCAATGCCCATTTAAGGGAACCTTACTGCTGAGGTTTCATTGCCGCTATTACAAACTGAATAGGATTATTTATATCTGTAATTACATATTCATACTGGAATGAAGGGTAAAAATAAAATGTTGCATCCAAATATCATATGTGGGATAGAAGTCTGTCGATCCCAGACATTCTTTCATCCATCATACCGTCCCCGGGTCACGTCTTACATCAGCACCCAGCCTTCGACGCCATACAAATAAAATCCCACTGCTTTAAATCACACTGACATGCACTAAAATGAGCCTCTTTGTGTCCTTAGGGATCCAACAACAAACGTCTTGTGCTGCATTGCGAAACTCCGCAACATCAAAATGGTTAAAAGCAAAAGCAAGGTAAAATTTTCCATTTTCAGCGTGTGAAATATTCCTATATATACAGAGAGCGGGTCTGTTCGCACAGGCACCAGTTCTGGAGGCTGTGATGTCACCAAGCAGGGGATATGAAGAAATATTTGCATTTAGAAGTGGAGGAGAGGTCAGACGGCTAACTCTTCTACATGATCGGAGCATTATCGGGCACCAGCCATATATACCTGTATATGGCAATATTAACATCAACATCTGAAATGATCGGGATTTTAACATTTTCTTCTGCCGTTGAACATTTCCCTTTACCAGGAAATTAACTGATAAACCAGGCACAAAGATAGTGTCCTATGTGCCGTAAGGACCTTGTGATGTCACAGGGTCACATGGCATTGGAATCACAAACTCACCATGCGACTCGCCCTAAAAACCATGATTAGGGTTAATTACTATTTTAATATTATATTAGTAATCTTTACTTAGCGCATGGGATGTGGCTATTACCCTGCTGCTACAAACCCACGTGACTTCAGCCTGTCATGTGACATCACAAGGTCCTTACGGCGCATAGGAGTTAGACACTACCCAGACACAATGCTCGGCTGAATGTAATGATACCTCTCACTTTGCTTCAGGCTTGCTTCACATTTCCGTGTCCATTTCACGTCCGTGGAAAAAGTCAGTCCATGTTACGTCCATCAAGATGTCCGTGAAGCATCCTTGTTTGGTCTGTATGTCCGTTTTTTTGCGCTCCATGTGTCATCTGTATTCCACAGACAATGCTCAGCTATAAGTAAATTTACAGAGCATCTCCTATTAGTGGTCAGTGAAAAAGGACGCAATACGGACGCAGCATGGATACCATCCGTGATGGGGTGTGTTTTATCTGCATCACGGACCCAAGTAGTGCATGCCTTCGTGATTTTTTCAATGATACAGAGTCAGTAAATAAAAATACTAATGTGTGAACAGGCACATTCAAATCAATGGGTACGTGTACTATCCACGGTGATAAACGGAAATGTCAACAAGAGATTTATCAAGGATTCTATGAAATCTCCTGAGCTGCCAGAGGCTCCGACTTAGGGCTTATGCACAGGACTGATGGATGATTTGCGGTCCGTGAATTGCGGATCTGCAAAACACAGATACCAGCCATGTGCATTCCGCACTTTGGAAACGGAACGGCTGGCCCCTAATAGAACAGTTCTATCCTTGTCCTTAACACAGACTATAATAGGACATGTTCTATTTTTTTGCGGAACGGCCATGCGGACATGGAATACACATGAAGTCATTTCCGTGTTTTTTGCTGCCCCATTGAAGTGAATAGTTCAGCATACGGGCCGCAAAAAAATGGAACGGACAAAATATGACCAGGTGCAGGCCTCATAAATTAGGTGCATCCTCTGGCTGTCTGTGTGCCAGAATGAAATCTACGTCTGATTTCAGTCTTCGCATAGTGCAACGGTGCAGAAAGTGGCAACAGTGGCACAGAACCACCACTTGCCACAAAATTTGTTGCAAATGGCAGTTAAACAAGGTTTGCAACTTTTTTATGCCAAAAAAAAGAGACCAGGGAGCAGGGATGTGGAGTCGGAGTCTGAGTCGAGGAGTCGGAGGCAATTTTGGGTACCTGGAGTCGGACTCGGCAAAAAATGAACCGACTCCTACTAGATTTAAATTGGAATAAAAAAAATTAAAAAAGCAAGTTTAAATGTCCCAATTCACAAAAAGATATAATTAATTACCTTATTTTCGCCCTATAAGACGCACCTGCTTATAAGACGCACCTAGGTTTTTGAGGAGGAAAATAAGGTGTGCTTTTGGTGGGTTTTGAACTAATGGTGGTCTGTGGATGACACACTGTTATGGGGGCATCTGTGGATGGCACTGTTATGGGGGCATCTATGGATGGCACAGTTATGGGGGCATCTGTGGATGGCACAGTTATGGGGGCATCTGTGGATGGCACAGTTATGGGGGCATCTGTGGATGGCACAGTTATGGGGGCATCTGTGGATGGCACAGTTATGGGGGCATCTGTGGATGGCACAGTTATGGGGGCATCTGTGGATGGCACAGTTATGGGGGCATCTGTGGATGGCACTGTTATGGGGGCATCTGTGGATGGCACTGTTATGGGGGCATCTGTGGATGGCACTGTTATGGGGGCATCTGTGGATGGCACTGTTATGGGGGCATCTGTGGATGGCACTGTTATGGGGCATCTGTGGATGGCACTGTTATGGGGCATCTGTGGATGGCACTGTTATGGGGGCATCTGTGGATGGCACTGTTATGGGGGCATCTGTGGATGGCACTGTTATGGGGCATCTGTGGATGGCACTGTTATGGAGGCATCTGTGGATGGCACTGTTATGGAGGCATCTGTGGATGGCACTGTTCTGGGGGCATCTGTGGATGGCACTGTTATGGGGGCATCTGTGGATGGCACTGTTATGGGGGCATATGTGGATGGCACTGTTATGGGGGCATATGGGGATGGCACTGTTATGGGGGCATATGGGGATGGCACTGTTACGGGGGATCATTGTGGGGGCATCTGTGGATTGCACTGTTGTGGGGGCATCTGTGGATGACGCATATATAGCATCTTATCTTATGTGTCATCAACAGATCCCCCCCATAACAGTGTCCCTGTGTAGTGAATGGGGGCCGGCATCTGTTTCTGTAATGGCAGCGGGGCCCGATGCCTGCTTCATTCATAAAGTGGGCGGAGCAGGCGCGTGACGTAGTGAGCTACGCTACGAGCGCCCACCCGGCCTCCTGACTGCCAAGAAGTTAGTAGTAAGTAGTACAGCGCTAGATTTAAGATGACTGGAATACTTTAACAATACCCACAAGTTAGATATGATTACCGTATACTACAGTGAGCAGGGCCCGATGTAGTCGAATACAGTGACTGCACCGGGCCCCGAACCATTACAAAAACAGATGCCGGCCCCCAGCCCCTCCTCCCTCTCAGCCTATTCACCGGACGGTCGCAGCATTCGCCCCATAAGACGCACTGCTATTGTTCCCCCACTTTTGTGAAAAATACGGTACTTCTCTACTGTAAGAATAAAGGCCAATGCATGCAGTGCGTCACGTTACCGCAAAACGAACACGTTTAGTGACCATGAAGAAGCATGCTTTTCATATGCTTCACTATACGGCACGCAACGCACAGTTAATGAGCGGCAATACTTATACTTTCCATTGTGTTGTGTTCCGCTGTTACAGAGAACGTAACGCCCATGGTTAACCTAGCCTCTCACTGATAACTGATTAAGTAAATATGTTTTTTGCAGGACTAGAGACACTTGTATAACTGAAGGGAATGGATGGTCAATAGCTCAAGACTGAAGCTGTAAACCATTTGAAAAACTGCTGTCATTCAGCTAAGGCTATAAAAACTTGTAAACTCAGATTGTTAGCTGAAACTTTAAACATGACTATGGGATTCTACTAGGGAAATCCTGTTTTACAATAAATGCCCCTTCCTGGATCCTCCCACTGCCCGATCTTCAGCAGAAGATCAGCACACAAAGGAGAAGGCAGCAGCTTCCTAGCCAGTAGTTCTGTGGTAATGACATGTATGTTGCCTTTCTTTCCTTCAAGGAATGTATAAAATACATTCGCATATTAAATACAGAGGAGTCGGAGTCGGAGGTACCAAAAACTGAGGAGTTGGAGTCAGAGCATTTATCTACCGACTCCACAGCCCTGCCAGGGAGATGACAGATATCCCCCAAAGTACTTTTAATTCATACACAAATCGAGCAGTTAAGTGCACTGAGGGAGGACCAAATCCTTTCTGTGCACCTTTGCTCCTCCTGCTTTCTCTACTAGCCCCTCCCTCTTCTTGCCTGGCTCTGGCAATCAAGAAGGGAGGGGCTAGCAAAGCAAAGCAGGAGCACGTGCACTGAATCACTTGGTCCCATCTTCACGGATCAAGAAGGTCTCAGAGACTTTCCTGACGGCTGTATCACTGTGTAACATGGCAGATTTGGCATTCAAGAGCTGGAACAATAGACTTGGTAACCAATGACAGTCCTGGAATGCCAATCATATCTGGCGCCACTTTGCATCCTAGGAACATAGGGAAGCACTGATAAATCCAGCCACTTTAACACGTGCATCTGAAGAAGTGGTAAATGCCCGGTAAGTTGCAGAGTCATTTGACTCTGGTCATAGCAAATGTATTCAAAGATTCAACCACAGAACATAAAGAACTAAAAAACAGATACTAATATCATTACCCATCAGAAAATACACTAGATGAAGTTTAATTCTTTTGAATTAGGGGCACAGACGCCCATGATGAGAACATAGTCCTGCCACTTTACAAATCACTAGTCAGACCACACATGGAGTACTGTGTACAGTTCTGGGCTCCTGTGAACAAGGCAGACATAGCAGAGCTGGAGAGGGTTCAGAGGAGGGCAACTAAAGTAATAACTGGAATGGGGCAACTACAGTACCCTGAAAGATTATCAAAATTAGGGTTATTCACTTTAGAAAAAAGACGACTGAGGGGAGATCTAATTACTATGTATAAATATATCAGGGGTCAGTACAGAGATCTCTCCCATCATCTATTTATCCCCAGGACTGTGACTGTGACGCGGGGACATCCTCTGCGTCTAGGGGAAAGAAGGTTTGTACACAAACATAGAAGAGGATTCTTTACGGTAAGAGAAGTGAGACTATGGAACTCTCTGCCTGAGGAGGTGGTGATGGTGAGTACAATAAAGGAATTCAAGAGGGGCCTGGATGTATTTCTGGAGTGTAATAATATTACAGGCTATAGCTACTAGAGAGGGGTCTTTAATCCAGGGAGTTATTCTGATGTCTGATGAGCAGAGAAGGAATTTTTTCCCCCCTAAAGTGAGGAAAATTGGCTTCTACCTGACAGTTTTTTTTTTTGCCTTCTTCTGGATCAACTTGCAGGATAACAGGCCGCACTGGATGGACAAATGTCTTTTTTCAGCCTTATAAACTATGTTACTATGTTATGTTACTATGAATATTGTGCCCTCTTTATTATTCTGACATGTTATTTATAAGCATGTAAATTAGTCTATTGGACCAAATAATTGGTGGTGGAGAGAGGAGTCAGCAGGAGGCATAACCATCACCTGACTATGGCACTCACGATGGCGGTGCTCTAGGCAGTTATATCTACTGTAAATGTCACTGTGAGTTGCATGTATAAAGTGTGTAATTGATAATGTAAACGTACAGTATATGGTACCACAAATAAGGCTACTTTCACATGAGCGTTTCTTTCCGCTATTGAGATCCGTCATAGGACCTCAAACGTGGAGGAAAACGCTTCAGTTTTGTCCCCACTCATTGTCAATGGGGATTAAACTGAACTGAACGGAGGACACCAGAATGCATCCCATTACAGATGCGTTTTTGCTGAACCCATGATGGATCCAGCAAAAACACACATGTGAAAGTAGCCTAACCAAGGTCAACAAGATCATGATCATAATTAATTTGCATTTGTAAGTGGGCCTTATCGCTGCTGGTGGATCCCAGTGATTTGGAGATTTGTAATGAATATGGGATCTGTCAGACGACCGAGGAGTGCTGTATGGAAAAAACAAGCATCCAACAAGAGGGACTTTTCCTGTTTCATCCCTTTAAAGGGCTTCTGTCACCCCACTAAACAGTTTTTTTGGTTACTTTTAATCCCTATACTGCGATTTATGCATACATACTGTAATTAATCAATTTGGTTCAGCAGATTATGTAAAAACGTACTTTTAAAATATGCAAGTTACCTTGCTACCAGCAAGTAGGGCGGCTACTTACTGGTAGCAGCCGCATCCTCCTATCCTAAAGACGCCCCCTCCGCATGTTGATGGACATGGCCAGCGGAAGGGATCTCTCTCTGCTGGCCCTGTTTGCATTCAAAATCTGGCGCCTGCCCCGTACCTGTCTTCAGTCGGCGCAGGCGCACTGAGAGGCAGGCGGACGCTCGCTCGGCCGCTCCATCCTCAATGCGCCTGCGCCGATGACGTCACATCTACACCCGGCGCAGGCGCATTGAGAAGGGGGACGCTCGCTCGGCGCTCCTTCCTCAATGCGCCTGCGCCGGGTGTAGATGTGACGTCATCGGCGCAGGCGCATTGAGGATGGAGCGGCCGAGCGAGCGTCCGCCTCTCAGTGCGCCTGCGCCGACTGAAGACAGGTACGGGGCAGGCGCCAGATTTTGAATGCAAACAGGGCCAGCAGAGAGGGATCCCGTACGCTGGCCATGTCTATCAACATGCGGAGGGGGCGTCTTTAGGATAGGAGGATGCGGCTGCTACCAGCAAGTAGCCGCCCTACTTGCTGGTAGCAAGGTAATTTGCATATTTTAAAAGTACGTTTTTAACAATCTGCTGAACCAAAATGATTAATTACAGTATGTATGCATAAATCGCAGTATAGGGATTAAAAGTAACAAAAAAATAAATAAATAACAGTTTAGTGGAGTGACAGAAGCCCTTTAAAGGGAATTCGTTAGATCAAAAAAACTCTGCCCTCTCCCCAAACTAGAGTAGGCGGTGTTTAGTGTAAATGACGCAGAGTCCGGTTATGTAAATTTTAGCATAAAAACGAACTCGCGTTCCAACACTGTGGTCCCACAAACCGGCAGTAAAATGCATTGAGAGGACTCCTCTGAGTCCTCTCCATTATGTGCATGAGCTCAGGAGTCCTCTCAATGCATTTACTGCCGGTTGTGGGACCACAGTGCTGGAACGCAAGTTAGTTTCATGATAAAATTTACATAACCGGACTCAGAGGCTCTACTTCAATACCGGAGTGATGACTGCACAAGCGCTAGTACACCCGATTTATTTGTAAAAAGAAGTTTGATTGTTTTATGTAATTTAAACATAACAAAAGGAGGGGGCCCCTGTGACACCCGCCAATCAGCTGTTTGAGTATCGCGCTCAGCCCCATTCACTCAGGCCACGTGACAGATGAAAGTGTCATTAGTTGTGAGAAGGCCGAGGCGTTCACAGGGGTGCCACTGCCTTCTAAAACAGCTGATCATCGGGGTCCCGGGTGTCAGACCTCCAATGATCAGATACTGATAACCTATCCGGAGGATAGGTCATCAGTATTAAAAACTCAGAAAACCTTTAATTAGGACTCTTGATATATCTTAATATAATACTAATATGCCTTGATCTGAATCCATTATGTCTATGATACTAGAGGCTAAGAAAATGGAGCCAAATCAATGAACCAGTCAAATAAGATAGAACAATAAGATTTCCAAGATACATGTTTAAAAATGAGTTAAAAAAAGCCACACAGTTTATTTGTAAAATGCATAATTATAAATTACCGTGCAAGAAACACATCACTCCAAATTGGAAACAGAGCTAAATTCTATAACAATGTCTATGAGAACAAATTGTTAAGGAACGCTGGAACATTCAGGGACATGGTAACATAACAGATAGAAGCAACAGCATCATTTCAGATAAATGGATAATAACTATACCTCGACATAACAAATGACAGCTCCTTACACAGAAACGCATACGTTTACAGTGAGCTTTCCGATTTTGTCAATAAATCGTAAGGCTTGTGGGCATTCGCTCTGGTAGACAGGACAAGCGGTCGCAGTATAGAGGCAAAGACCAGTTTGTAACTCAAAAACTTCAGTGATTTATTCACACTTATGGCAACAAAACAGTACGACAGTCCATTTGCAGTTTTGGTGTTCGTTCATACCTAGACAGTTCATACAGCAAAAGAGTCACCTGTTACCCTAGGTGTTAGTTCACACCCGATCGGCATTGCCCAGGACAGAGCAGACCTCCCAAACTCAAGCCTCCAGCCTAGCACACGGCTGAGATTCCAATCCAGCGATTGCCAGAGCTCCTCTGTCAGAGAGAGGTAATTACCACCAGCTGATACTGCTGGCTGAGTTTTTTATATAGGCTGGTCAAGACCCGGCCTGGAACGTGGGGAGTAGTCGCCCACCCAGCACTTTGACTACTCCCAGTAAGAGCCGTCCCGGATCAGCTATTACAGCTATACTAACTAGCAAGGTGTCCAACAGCAACTGCTGCTGACACATGAAAACTGGCTCTTACTCCAACAAGGCCAGGAACCTCGGTGACACATACCTTTCGTCAACGACGGTCCCTTGCGCCTTCCTACAGGCTGAAAAAATAAATTAAAAAAAGACATTCGTCCATCTAGTTCAGCCAATCATTCTGCAATGTTCATCCAGAGGAAGCCAAAAAACCCTGGATGTAAAAAGTCAATTTTCCTTATCTCAGGGGAAAAATAAATTCCTTCCGGACTCCAATCAGAATAACTCCCTGAATCAACAACCCATCTCTAGTAGCTATAGCCTGTAATATTATTACACTCCAGAAATACATCCAGGCCCCTCTTGAATTCCTTTATTGTACTCACCATCACCACCTCCTCAGGCAGAGAGTTCCATCGTCTCACTGCTCTTACCGTAGAGAATCCTCTTCTATGTTTGTGTACAAACCTTCTTTCCTCCAGACATATAAGATTCCCATTAGTTATAATTACAGTCCTGGGTATAAGTAGATCGTTGGAGAGATCTCTGTATTGTCCTTTGCTATATTTATTGGTGAAGTCCTCAGTGGTCAGATCCCCACCTATCAGTTAGTTAATCCCTATGCACTGGATCATTTATTTACCGGAATACCCCTTTCACTTCACTTCAGCAAATGGTATTTATCATGTAGAGAAAGTTAATAAAAGGCACTTACTAATGTATTGTGATTGTCCATATTGCCTCCTTTGCTGGCTGGATTCATTTTTCCATCACATTATAACCTGCTCAATTCCATGGTTATGACCACCCTGCAATCCAGCGTCAGTGGACGTGCTTACACACTATAGGAAAAAGCAACAGCCTATGTACGTGTACGGTCTCGGCCTCCAGAGAGGCCAGCGCTTTTTTTCTATAGTGTTCAAGCACGACTACAACTGCTGGGTGGTCATAACCATAGAAACAAGCAGTGTATAATGTGATG
This sequence comes from Bufo bufo, assembly GCF_905171765.1. Lineage (NCBI taxonomy): Eukaryota > Metazoa > Chordata > Amphibia > Anura > Bufonidae > Bufo > Bufo bufo. The sequence goes on from NC_053391.1 coordinate 556,344,052, forward strand.
GAAAATGAATATGGATAATAACAATATATTAATAAGTGCTTTGTATTAACTTTGTCTACATGATAAAAGCCATTTGCTGAAGTGAGACAACCCCTTTAAGGTCAGGGACAAATGTGTTACAAGTCAGTCCCATCTATGGAAAGATTTACAGATATTAAGGGTTAAAATTTACCCTGGATACATTCATGACCTGACAGCTAGAAAAGCAAACCTATGCAAAATGTGGAATTGCTGCAAATAGTGGATTCTTATAAGAAAAGTTTGTGAAGTCAGAACATGCACATTAAATACAAGCAATCTGTTATAACAGGGTTACTCAACTCCAGTCCTCAGGGTCCACCTGCTGGTCATGTTTTCGGTGTTTCCTTAGTATTGAGCAGGTGAAATAACTTACACACAGGACTTACTACAGGTATCCATTCTGTGGGATATTCTCAAATCATAAGCGGGAGGTGGGTCCTGAGGACCGAAGTTGAGGAACTCTATGTTATAATATTGACAATGTTTTGGCTTTGATGGTAAATTTTATGGGGTTGTTATAACACATACAAATAAACATAAAAGAGAACAAATGAAACTAGAAAAATTTAATGGACCAAAGAAGGTCTAATAAACCGGAGTATACTCAATTACCCCAAGGGGGATATGTATTCCAGACTTGAAGGACTTTCGGGGGTGAAAAGTCCTGGTCGATGCCTGTCCCCGAGAAAGGCTCCATAGCACTTTAAGGAAAGTTCCATTTCAGTGTTTGGTTCCCCTCTTGGCTGTGTGCCATTCCGGTTCCAGATGGTGTGGGGGAGAATGTTGAGATTCTTCTGGGAATGAGATTGGAATGTTCCATGATCCCAATAAACGGCGGCCCTCATCAACGGAGGCAATGCTGTGTTGTTTGTTGTTATGGTTGAGAATCAACTTCACAGGAAAGACCCATTTATACAAGATTTTATGCTCCCTCAGAGCGATGGTAATAGGAACCAACAGACGCCGCTGGCGAAATGTGGCAGCAGATAGATCAGTGTAGAGCTTCACCGTTTGATAGGGCGCCAGCAGTTCTGGAAGTTGTCGGGCTGCTGACAGAACAGCCTCCTTGGTTCTGTAGAAGTGGATCCTGGCTACAGTGTGTTCTACAGCGCAGGCAGGCAGCGCTGCGTCCGCGCCATTATCAAAGCAAAAGTCCAGCCTGCCCTGCTTGGCTTGGGTCCTCTTCCCCCTTGGCATCGTAAATATGCTTATCTAGGGAGCCGGGCACAGTTGGTAAAGATTCTGCGGCTTGGAAGAGGGGAACCGGCTGTGTTAAAGTTGGGTTGTGCCGAAGCTAGGAGCTCATGCAGCCATCTCGTTCGGCTGCCAAGCCACGCCGCCCCAAATTGAAGGGGTTGCTAAAAATTATTAGTATAGTATAATATTAGATTGTTGGCTGTCCTTCCAACGAGACCCCCACTGATCACAAGATCAGGGACCACACCTCGTGGAGCCCCCAGAAATGAACTGGGTGGGCAGTTGGCCATGCACATTGCCTTTCCATTCAGGTCTATGGGAGTTCCAGAGATAGTCTAGCGCTGTACTTGGCTATCTCCAGCAGTCCCATAGTAATGAAAGGAGTGGCAGCTTAACACAAGCGGAATACCCCTTTAATGCTATATTTAATATATAAGCATATGTAAAGTCGACATGACATAAAATGCCACACTCCGGTCCAGACACATGAGTCAGTGTGTTCTACTTTCTAAATTAACTCTATTAAAAGTTAATAGTTCATTAAACATTTATGGCGTACTAGATTGCTATTAGAGATAGCTAAGTGCATTCCACGGGCTCAATGAGGGGGTCTAGAAAAGGAGCGTGACAGCTATGATGGGAATTTTCTAATCAGTCAAGAAGTGGAGGGCTATAGGTAGAGGCTACAACTGAGCGTGGTCCTGCTGCACAGTCTAACATCTTCTCCTCTGTCCTCCTTCTAATCTTAGCAGACAGGAGGCTGTGATCCTTCAGGATTAAACATTTACACTTTGTATGCACCACGGGGGAAAGAAAAGTTAAATAAAAGGGGGGAAAAAAATCAAATTATTTATGAGAGGACAGAAATAGGACTGGAAGTGCCTAGCAGACAGACGCACTGTACGAACAGCAGGGAATTCAGACAGTTCTATGCCATGGACCGACGCTCTACATTTTCACGTCCGTGACATCTACTGTTACCTCTGACCATGAGGTGATCATAAACACTACGCTCAATATAATAAATCCTGGCTGGAATGGCTCATTTATTAAAAAATGCACATTAAAAAGGACCTCTCCTGACAGGTCTGTTTTAGCATATACTTGTATTCCAGAATTCTGGACCTCCCTTTCGTATAAAAGTAAAATGAAGTTGTGTCATTCCTCTATTATCCCTACCAGAAGTTTATTAATGAATTAGGGTACTTTCACACTAGCGTTTTTCTTTTCCGGTGCCGAGTTCTGTCATAGGGGCTCTATACCGGAAAATAACTGATCAGTTTTATCCCCATGCATTCTGAATGGAGAGCAATCCGTTCAGGATGCATCAGGATGTCTTCAGTTCAGTCTTCAGTATGCTGCGATATTATCAGGGCTGTGGAGTCGGTAGATAAATGGTCCGACTCAGACTCCTCAGTTTTTGGTACCCCCGACTCCGACTCCTCTGTATTTAATATGCGAATGTATTTTATACATTCCTTGAAGGAAAGAAAGGCAACATACATGTCATTACCACAGAACTACTGGCTAGGAAGCTGCTGCCTTCTCCTTTGTGTGCTGATCTTCTGCTGAAGATCGGGCAGTGGGAGGATCCAGGAAGGGGCATTTATTGTAAAACAGGATTTCCCTAGTAGAATCCCATAGTCATGTTTAAAGTTTCAGCTAACAATCTGAGTTTACAAGTTTTTATAGCCCTAGCTGAATGACAGCAGTTTTTCAAATGGTTTACAGCTTCAGTCTTGAACTATTGACCATCCATTCCCTTCACTTATACAAGTGTCTCTAGTCCTGCAAAAACCATATTTACTTAATCAGTTATCAGTGAGAGGCTAGGTTAACCATGGGCGTTGCGTTCCCTGTAACAGCGGAACACAACACAATGGAAAGTATAACTATTGCCGATCCTTAACTGTGCGTTGCGTGCCATATAGTGAAGCATATGAAAAGCACGCTTCTTCATGGTGACTAAATGTGTTAGTTTTGCGGTAACGTGACGCACTGCATGCATTGGCCTTTATTTTTACAGTAGAGAAGTACCGTATTTTTCGCAAAAGTGGGGGAAAAATAGCATTGCGTCTTATGGGGCGAATGCTGCGACCGTCCGGTGAATAGGCTGAGAGGGAGGAGGGGCTGGGGGCCGGCATCTGTTTCTGTAATGGCAGCGGGGCTGTATTCTACTACACCGGGCCCCGCTCACTGTAGTATACGGTAATCATATCTAACTTGTGGGTATTGTTAAAGTATTCCAGTCATCTTAAATCTAGCGCTGTACTACTTAATACTAACTTCTTGGCAGTCAGGAGGCCGGGTGGGCGCTCGTAGTGTAGCTCACTACGTCACGTGCCTGCTCCGCCCACTTTATGAAAGAAGCAGGCACCGGGCCCCGCTGCCATTACAGAAACAGATGCCAGCCCCCATTCACTACACAGGGACACTGTTATGGGGGGGGGATCTGTGGATGACACATAAGATAAGATGCTATATATGAGTCATCCACAGTGCCACCCACAGATGCCCCCATAACAGTGCCACCCACAGATGCCCCCATAACAGTGCCACCCACAGATGCCCCCATAACAGTGCCACCCACAGATGCCCCCATAACAGTGCCATCCACAGATGCCCCCATAACAGTGCCATCCACAGATCCCCCATAATAGTGTCATCCACAGACCACCATTAGTTCAAAACCCACCAAAAGCACACCTTTTGGTTAAAAAAATTTTTTTTTTCTTATTTTCCTCCTCAAAAACCTAGGTGCGTCTTATGGGCAGGTGCGTCTTATAGGGCGAAAAATACGGTAATTAATTATAACTTTTTGTGAATTGGGACATTTAAACTTGCTTTTTTTTATTATTCCAATTTAAATCTAGTCGGAGTCGGTTCATTTTTTGCCTCATCAGTTGCCGTAATGCTGGATAGTTTACATTGAAATGTATTAGTGCCGGATCCGGCATTAAAAATACCGCAATGCCGGGTCCGTCCTTCCGGTCTGTGCAGACTGGTAAAAATGTGAAAAAAATATATAACGGATCCGTTTCTCCGGATGACATCCGGAGAGACGGATCCGTTCTTTCAATCCATCCCGATCCATCTACAAATGCTATCCGTTTGCATGCAGATTGCCGGATCACTCTGCCGCAAGCGTGAAAGTATCTTAACAAGCTGGGTGTTAACAGTTGGGGGGGGTGGGGTGTCCCTGCACACAGTCTGACAGTCAGTGTTGGCAACAGAGACACACACTTATTATTTACTGGCATATTTTGGCCCCCAAACCTTTTTCACAGTTACGGCTACATAGCTGTGTGGGGGCTCATTTTTTTGCAGGGCGATCTACAGTTTTTATACTACTGTAGTGTGTATGACTTATTGATCAATTTTTATTCTTTGTCGAATCAGCCATTTAGATTTTTCCCCATTATGGCGTTCACCGTACGGGATAAATACATTTATATTTTAATAGTTTGGTCATTTTGGACACAGCAATGCCTATGATGTTTATTTTGCTTTATTGTATTTTAATTATGGGTAAAAGGGGGTGAACTAAATTTTTATATTTTTTTTAAGTCACCCTAGGTGGCTATAACAAGTAATTATTCCATTGCTTCTACCATACACTGCAATAAATTGCCAATGCAATGCATTGCAGACTCGCCATGTTCTTAGGCCGGTGATTTGCCTGGTCATATGACCCTCCATCAGCAGCCATTTTTTAGACAAGACTTCTGTGAGGACAGCACAAAAGACTTGGCAAACAAGGGGGGGCAGACCTTATGAAAAATAGAAAATGTAACAGCATATCATAAAAGGCTACATTAGTAAGTGCCATATGATCATCTTGCAAACACACTGGTCAACAGTAACCAGAAAAAGGTCAGCCCCTTTAAACTGATGATTAAGTGTTCTGCTGTGTAGATCCCTAGTGATCAGCTGTGATCTGTGGTCAGCAGCGCAGGAAAAACTGAACCTTAGGCCTCTTGCACATGACTGTGGCCGCAAAACACAGGCACTGCTCCTCACTCTGCCAAGAGATGAGGCTTCTTAACAGCAGATCCTTGTCTATTTAATGGTGTACGAAAACTGGATTTCTTAAGAGTGTCTTAGACGAGCAGATTTTATGCTTGATGATCGCTAACGAGCATTCGTATGAGCGCTTGTTAGCGATCATCTTGCATTGTAAGGGTGCTGGCACACAGCGCTGTTTTGACATGCATTCAGGATGCAGTTTTTGAATTGTAGCTAACTGAATTTATTTAAATCATTTCCACAATGCAGAACACCAGGGTTCAACAAGGCTGCTAAAATAGCTAAATTGCCTGCACCCTAATATTGCCGCCGACTGCACAATGAACGAGCTCGTTCATCGGGCAATCCAGATCTTTTAGCATGCCAAAAGATCAGGATTTCCCGGCGGCAGATGTACAGCATGGGGACGAGCAATGGCATAGCGATCGTTCTCCCCATGCTGCGGAGCAGATCGCTGCATGTAATAGCAGCGGTCTCCTCCGCTAGTGAGCAGGGGATTGCCAGGAGGGAACACTTCCCTCCCGACAATCATCTGAGTGATCGGGGTGTCTAATACACCCTTAAAGGGCTTGTAGAGAACGTTAATACATAGCACTTACTAATGTATTGTTAGTATCCATATTGCTTCCTTTGCTGGCTGGATTCATTTTTCCATCACATTTTACACTACTTGTTTCCATGGTTACGACCACGCTGCAATCCATCAGCGGTGGCCGTGCTTGAACATTATAGGAAAAAGTGCCGGCCTCTCTGGTGGCCGGGACCGTGGAACCACACATAGGCTGGTGCTTTTTTCTATAGTGTGCAAGTACGGCCACCACTGATGGATTGCGGGGTGGTCGTAACCATGGAAATAAGCAGTGTAAAATGTGATGGAAAAATGACTCAAGCCAGCAAAGGAGGCAATATGGACAATCACAATTATTTAGTAAGTGCCTTGTATTAACTTTCTCTAAATGATACGGTAAATGCTATTTTCTGAAATCACACAACCCCATTAAGGCTCTGATCTCACCGATTATACCAGAAGCCAGGTCCATTGCATATCAGGCACCAGACACGTGTGATGGACCACACTGAATGGGGTCCATCAAATTCCACCAAGGCTTCTGACATTTTTACTGAAAAAAAAACAAAAAAAAAACAGCAATGCCCTATTTATCCTGTCAAAAAATACAGAATCTGTGACTCCTAACTTAAAGGGAGTCTGTCAGCACATTTACCCCTTTTTAACAGTTCCGCAACACAGATTATTAAACGGTACCTTTATATGCTTTTGTGGACTTGTAAAACTGCCAAAATCTAACTTTGATGCATATGTAAATGAGGGATCGCAAGTGCCCAGGGGCGGCGTCCACCACGTTGGTGCCCAGGCAGCTCTGCCTCTTCGGCTCTTATCCCCGCCCAGCCTCTTCCTCTGCCCGCCCATCTGTTTTCTCTCCCCCTCAGCGAGATCCCGCGCGTGCGCGCTGACTTCCTTGGCCGGGGAATGCGCACTGCGATGCCCATTGTTGGCACGGCATCGCAGTAGCTTATGTGCATGCGCCGGGTGACGGCGCGAAAACTGCAGAAAGGAGGCGGTCCATCGGCGCAGGAGAAGAAGAGGAAAGCAGAGCGAGCAGCTGTCACTGCAGACACAGAGAGCCAAGAGAGGTAAATTTATCTGTTTGATCCGTTAGCCGGCGCCTGCGCATAAGCTACTGCGATACCGTGCCAGCAATGGGCATCGCAGTGTGCATGCCCCGGCCAAGGAAGTCAGCGCGCAGGCGCGGAATCTCGCTTACAGCAAATGGCCCAATCATTTTATGGTAAAAATGCAGGGGTGGATTACGCCAGATGCGTTTTGGGGACTTTTTTCCCCTTCCTCAGTGGCTCCTGAGGAAGGGGAAAGAAGTCCCCGAAACGCATCTGGCGTAATCCACCCCTGCATTTTTACCAATTGGATATACCGCGGAACACTGAACAAATAATAAAGATTGGAGCGCTCCAAAACTTTTTACCTTGAGAATTGTTCTATCCATGAAAAGGGGATTGATAGGCTACTCTCGCGATTTTCAGACGGCAACTACGTGACACGCATTGGCGAGCGAGGACGCTGACGGAAAGAGACACAGTCATATGGTGTGGTGAGTAGATGTTTGTGAGACGGGATCTCCAGCTACCGGCTTCGATCTTCTACCGGTAAGACATTCAATACCGCACTACTTACCACCTACAGTGATACACTTGGTAAATATCAGCCTTGACAACAGTGATTGTTTCTGCCGGACCGAACCGCTGCATGCCCACTGTGTACAGTTTATGGACTGACTTTCTTTCAGGCGAACACTTGGGGATCTAAAACATATTGCTGCTTATTGAGTGTCATTTTCAAGCAGATACCGTCAAGATTTAAAGGATGTTTCTTACACGATGATTATATGATAATTGTAAACCCCTCCGCCACAGTGATTCAAGGGACTTTATGTATATGCTTTTACATTTTACTGCGATTATATTGCGATTTCATTGCGATTGTTATCTCATATTCTGCTTCCACTCTATCTTAGCCACAGACACACATTGCATCCGGAACTGTGGATAGTTAGAGTTGGTTTAAGCAGACTCACTCAGCATTCATTTTTTATAGTGTTATTTATTATTACGTGTTGATTTTATTGTTGTAAAATATATATTAAATTGTAACCTCTCATATGACCCACATATTGAGTGCCAGTCTTATATACATTTTCTCCAAATTATAGAACATATATTATTACAATTATGGTCTGTCTTCCAGACAAAAATAGCCCTTTCTATTGATGGGAGTGAGAAAAATAGGAGGAAGGAGTCTGCATTTTGCAGACCGAAATAGGGACGCGGTCGCGTGCATGAAGCCTTATTAAGGGACAGAATACATTGTGTGATTTACATAAAAGATTCTAATCTAAAATTTAAAAACCCAATTTAAAATAATTTTTGTAGACAAAAATGGCCAGAAGCCAAGCAGTATCTGTCCCACTGGGGAGGAGAAGCCTGGAGACTGTGATAATAACAGGACTTCATTAAAAGGCGCCTGGTGCATCCAAACTACGAGCAACACTCTGGCGAAAACAAACAGAGGAATCCTTGTGGAAATACCTTTCATCCGCACATATGAGATGAAAGTTTTGCTATCCTCTGCAGGGCTTTCTAAAGCTGAGCATTAAAAATGTAACAGGCAGTCTGAGCCGATGGAGTTACCATAGTTACCTGCTCGCATCCTCAGCCGCAACGTAGCATGGGTCTACTCCTCTCTCAGAAGAGCCAGACAGACCCTGTCATAAACCTGTTTAAAGCACGCATAGGGCGGTCTGCGAGGTTACACATGGGGTGTCTAACAGCATCAGGGAGTAACAGACTGATTCCCAAATCTACAGGTCGGCAATAATGGGTCCACACTCTATCGTCCGTTTTATTTATTTTACTTACATAGCACCGACACATTCTGAAACGATGTACAGACATTGGGGAAGATTTATCAAAACTGGTGTAAAGCACCAAATAACAAAATTCGGATACTAATATCTGATAAACAGAGGCATTTTAAATGCTAAATCACCATAACCGATATCAAGTAAACACAACCTCCGTATTGAAAATAGTAAAATGTCTTTATTAAATATGACAAAACACATAAAACAAACAGTGAGAGTTAGCAGCAAATGGAAACCCCCCCCAAAGAGAGGACAAACGAAGTGGGGGCCGCAGAGTCAGCAAGCCACACTAGTAGCAGCAAAGGTAATATAGTATATATAAACTGTCACCAGCACATTGAAGTACTTGAATGTGAGCACTGGAAAGACAGAAAGACCAACCATAAGTACCAGAAAGTTCGCTGTACTACCAAGTGCGGCGCGTCGTCCCTGCAGCCTCCTCCACAGGGGGCTCGCTGACTTTTCGTTTGTCCTCTCTTTGGGGGGGGGGGGGGGGGGGGGGGGTTTCCATTTGCTGCTAATTCTCACTGTTTGCTTTATGTGTTTTTGTCATATTTAATAAAAACTGGTGCCCAAAGCAACCAATCAGATTCCACCTTTTATTTTTCAGCGCTCCTTTGGAAAATGAAAGGTGGAATCTGTTTTCCTTAAAGGGGTTTTCCCACAAGAAATATTCTACAGTTTTCAAACCATCACCTGGATCTGAATACTTTTGTACTTACATGTAATTAAAAATTTTGCATAGTCACTGAGTTATTCAAGAAAATGTATAGCGCCACTTGCTGTTTTTTTTCTTTTGTTATTTCTTTGACCTGCTCACTGAGAAGGCCGCACGTGCTCAGTTTCATCCTTCAACTGCCTCTTGAGCTGTGATAGGGAGAGCATGGACGCGCCTCCTGAGCTGTGATAGGGAGATTACAGACGCGCCTCCTGAGCTGTGATAGGGAGATTACAGACGCGCCTCCTGAGCTGTGATAGGGAGATTACAGACGCGCCTCCTGAGCTGTGATAGGGAGATTACAGACGCGCCTCCTGAGCTGTGATAGGGAGATTACAGACGCGCCTCCTGAGCTTTGATAGGGAGATTACAGACGCGCCTCCTGAGCTGTGATAGGGAGATTACAGACGCGCCTCCTGAGCTGTGATAGGGAGATTACAGACACGCCTCCTGAGCTGCAGCAGAAAAGACACTCCCCTTGAGCTGTCAGCTTGATATAAATCTAGCAGAGCAATGCATGGGGAGATCTCTGGATCCATGTGAGGTACAGGGCTGGTTCTAGCTTTGTGAGAAAGAGATTGTCACGTACTATATGATGTCTGAGTTTGATTACATCATGGGATAACCCTTTTAAAACAGTTTTCCTTTACACCAGTTTTGATAAATCTCCCCCATTATCACTCTTCGCTGTCCCACAGTAAAGCTCACAATCTAAATTCCCTATCAATATGTATTTGGTCAATATTATGGCTACAAAACTTGAGTCCCATTGTTCTAACAAAGCAAACTTAAATCAATTTTCTCTGGGGCTATGTGTGTCCTTCTTCAGGGCCAGACATAGACAGTAGAGGGCTCACGTGCAAGAAGTATAAGGGCCCTTTAACAATTTATTAAGCACGCCGGGCTCATCGTAGTCCTCCTTACTTCTTTCCATGACTATCTCGTCAATTCCTCATCTGATGGATCCGAATCCATCAGCAATTTTGAGTGATGGGAGCTTTGCTGAACCTTTTTATTGTGGTATGAGCATCCTCTTGTATAGGCTGCACCGATGTTATGTCGCCCCTGTCCTCCTTCCTACTCTGGTTTCTAAATAGTGGCTCACTGGTTAGTAAATGCTCCCTAGAGTCATCCAATTTTTGCATAGGTTTCCTTTATGTATTTTAAAAAGTGGCCCTATTGTTTGAATTGGAGGTCCAGGGCAGGTTTAGGCAAAGATTAGAGTAAAACTGAAAAGTTTTGCCTGGGTAGGCAAAGTAAACTGAAAGGGCTTGTCAAAGTTAAAAAAATAAAATAAAAATAAATGGGAGAGAAGTTGTTAAAATCATAAAACAAGTTAGGCGGCCTTCACATGCGGCATATTTTGTTAAAGAAAATTTTCACAACTGAAGCACGCTGAAGCCTCATTCAGATGAATGGAACGGATTTTCAGTCCCAGAAATTTTCTACAACAAAATCTGCTGTGTGTGAAGGCACCATTATACCCATCGGTTCAGATACCCTCCATTCCAGCGCTGCGGCTTAGGTACTCCCTGCCACTGCAGCAATGACATGTCCGTAAACCGCAAGAGACTGCTGCAGCCAATCACTGACCTCAGAGGTATACAATAAGAAACCTCTGAGGCCACATCACCGCTGCAATGATCGTTAGTCCTAAATTTCCAAAAAGCCAATTCTAAAAAGGGACAACAAATATTGCTACAGTTTTCATTGTCACTTTGCGGCTGTCAGAAATAATCTCCGTCCCAGGAGTTCTAAATAACACAAATTATACACCGAGCCTGTATCGGATCAGGACACTTGTTCTGGCAATTTCTTAGCTCTCTTCTAATACAGTCAAAGGCAATTCCGGACACAGAGATGATTCTGTGAAGTGTCTTTGTGTAGAAGATAAAAGCCCACAATCCAGATTCTACACAAAGTAGAAAAAAAGTCTTCAGCTCTCGTTAATTTAAAGCAAGATATATTTATTGAAGGGATCCCCGCTGCCTCCTTCCATTCAATTCAAAGCAATGCGCAGGTTCCAGGTAATTTTCTGATGCATCTGTGAGCAGAGATAGATCAGATAAAGAATCCTTACATTAAAGGGGTGTTCTGGGATTGGGTCACTTTTAAAGAGAATGTGTCATCAGAAAACGACCTATTGTTTAAATGACATTTATATGTTTAACATATTTTCAAAGACTTTTTAATGATGTTATTTTTAATTTGCCATGTCAATATCTATATTTCAACAAAATACATAAAATCCTGTAGTTCCTTTAAAGTAAGGCTACTTTCACACTAGCGGCACAGACCTCCGGCAGGCTGTTCCGTCGGGTGAACAGCCTGTCGGATCCGTCCTGCCGCTAGTGACCATGTGCCTCCGGACTGCCGCTCCATGCCCATTGACTATAATGGGGGCGGGGGCGGAGTTCCGGCGGAGGCTGCCGGAATAAAACTACGACATGTCCGACGTGTCTCGCCAGAACTCCGCCCCCCGAATGCAGAAAAAATTACGGCCGTTTGAGGCCTAAAAGGGAACCAATCCTTAAACACCCCTTTAAGATAAATATACGCTTAAATAATTTTCTACATGCAGTCTATGGACAATTGTTACCAGCCATAACCGTGCACAGCGTCCAGTCTGCTTTATTTCTCGTCTCCTCCAACAACTCCTAATTTACGGTGCTAGCTGTTCCGAGAAACTTACTTTGCATACAGCTCTAAAGTGGCACCATTTCAATAGCCTGGTCAAAATCAAAAGAGACAACCTCAAGTAAATTGCTTTGTTTGAAATTAGAACCCATCTCCTGAATGTAAGTAAATTAGGTTAATACAGCATGGCCTGTCCTTCAAGAACAAAAGTAGCGGAGGAAACAAAACAGAGCATCACGGAAAGCTGGAAGAGAGCGTGATCCTCTCAAGAAAGGCTACTGCAGTCCCTCGGATGTTTGCTAATCTGGGATTTTTTTTCCGCAGAAGATAATGTCGATGACAGCCACATATGACACGGGAAAGTAAAACGAAAGTCAAGATCATAGAACGTGTGTGCATGTTAAAGAGCATTTCCCCCCAAAAAATTATCTCTCTCTTTTGAGTCATTAAAATATTCAATTCAGTTTTTTCTTAATTATATCTACTTCTGGGATAGCTGAATGACAGCGACTATGACCATTAGCGGCTGCAACGATGTCCACGCTTACACATCACTGTATAAGCAAGGAGACCATGTGAGACCGGTGATACCCAGGCTCCTGTACACAAAATTACCACTGTAGGTACTGACTTACACACACTTTCTTTGCTCCTAACTGGAGGGTCCTCTGAAAAGAGGACCTAAACCTTTGTTGAAACCATAAAAGTTGCAGCAGCCCTTTTCCGAGCGCTCTGCACCTTCCATAGAAAGTATCTGGGTCTGTACTCCGCATGCTGGAAAAGCAGATCAGAGAAGATGAAACCTGAAGGTGCCGAGTGTTCTGAGAGGTGTCCCTGCACCTTTGTGGTTTCAGCAATGGTTTGGGTCCCCTTTGAGTAAATTGTGAGGTTCTGAATTGGAGATGAATTTTAGGTCCCAGAACAATCATGACCAGCCACATTGCTGCACAACCAGGTAGATTTGCTGACAGATTTGTTGGGGGACTGCTCTTTACACTGTAGGTCTACTTTTGAACACCGTTTCTCAGTTTACGTGCAGTATAAATCAAAGTCTAAAGTATAGTAACTAAGTAAATCTGTTATAGGCCTGATTCACATAAGGCTAGTTTCACTCTAGTGCCATGTATCCAGCAGGCTGTTCTGGATGGAGGAAGGATGTCAAGTGGTGACGGGGACGAGCCTCCCTGGTGTCACCTCCGATGCTAGGGAGGCTCGTCCCCGTCACCGCCTGCCATTGGCTGCACCCCCTTTAAATCCACATTATAACCAGCAGGAGGGTTCAGGTAATCATGATTACCACCCCGGTGGGGTGTGTAGAAAAGCTTTACAAAGGTGAAGAACCTATTTAAATCTGTTGGGCCATTCAAGTCCTGTCCCGTCCCCTCTCACTGTTCCCAAACTAGCAAGAGTGCCACAAAAGGGTAAAAAGTATTGCACAAAAGTGTAGCAGTGCACCTGCATTACCACTGCTCCAATCAAACATGGGACTCCTGTTTCTCGTGACTGTTGGGGGTCCCAGCAGTCAGACCCCCAGCGATCGTACATTTATTACTTGTCCTGAGGACAGATGATGTTATTTGTGAACCAACCGCACCAGAAACATAAACCGCACAGTATGAAGACTTATGTCACTGCGCTGCTGAGTGAAGTCATATTCCAGTGAGGTTTTTGTCAACATAATCCATTTTTCCATAGTGCTTAATAATCAGAGGCAATACCTCTCTCCAGCCCTCAATGCACTGCTTTCTTACATAATTCATGTCCTCCATATCAAAAGCGAAATCTAGACATTATTGCTGCTTTTGAGAAACACCCCACCCCCATTAAAACAAGCCTGTATTAGTGGTGGTGCTAATGTCTTACACTAGATTGTTAAATTGCTTCCTTATTTGTTCCTGCACCTGCTGCCTCGCACATCCGCAGGTCAAACATTTCTTTCCTTCCCTCTATGACTTATCCAGCAGCCCAATCGCAGTCGGTCAGGAGGCTTTCTTCTGGTAACAAGACTGCCCCACATTTTCACGGTCAGCTTTTAGGCTGGGGCTACAAGACGACATACGTTGTGCGACAAAAAAGTTGCGTGCCAAAAAAAAAAAAGAAAAAATATGTACGACTTGTCTGCAATTTGCTGTCGGGTGAGATTATTGCAGAGCTGCGATTTGGTTGCAAGTCAAGTCACAGAAAAGTGGCAGACACGTGTTGCATGTCACTTAAGACTTACGTTAAAATCAATGGAGTAAAAGTCACGTGTTGCATAGGAGTCACAGCATGTTGTGTGTAGTGTTGAGCAAACTTGTGGTTTCAAGTTCGGCGTACAAGGTTTGGGTTATCTAAGAATTCCGTTATGGATTCCGATACCACAGACCTTGAACTATGGTCCGTGGTATCGGAATGCATAACGAAATTCTTAGATAACCCAAACCTTGTATGCCGAACTTGAAACCACAAGTTCGCTCAACACTAGTTGCTTGTCCACTGCAACACCATTAAAGGGGTTATCCTCATGTGAATGAGACGTGTTGTTGTGTGGCATTGAATCTAATGATTGGTAAAGGGGTTATCCAATTTCCCCTACATGTGCCGAGCCCCTCACCGGTAATATACTTACCCTGCTCCCGGTGCCGCTCCTGGTCCCCGCATCGCCGCTGCTGCTTCTCCCTGCACAGGGATGAAAACATCCCATGTCGGGGGGGAGCAGCAAATGGCGGGCGTGGACGAGCCTCCCTAGCATCGCGTGTGATGCTAGGGAGGCTTGTCCCAGTCCCCGCCTGCCATTGGCTCCTCCCCCCCCCCCCTTCCCGACACCGGATGATTTCATCTGTGTCCCGGGAGAAGCAGCAGCGGCGATGCGGGGACCAGGAGTGGCGAAGGGAGCAGGGAGGGGGGTAAGTATATTACCGGTGAGGGGCTCGGGGGGGGGGGTCTTGAAATAGGATAACCCCTTTAACAATCATTAGATTCAATGCCACACGACACACGTCTCATTCACATGACCGTAAGGCCTCCATGTCCCGTATTGCGGATTGCAAACGGCAGACGTTTGAACTCCGAGCTGCCGATGCAGACCCAGTGACTTGAATGGGTCCATGATCCGCAGGATACAGCCAAAGATAGGACATGTTTTATCTTTTGCAGAGTGGAGGGACAGATCAGAAGCCCACAGAAACACTACGTACGGATCTGTGCCTACGCACAGCAAAAGATAAGACACGTCCTATCGTTGGCTGTATTCAAGACAATGGGCCTGCACCCACAGCACAGAGTGTCCAGCACAGAGTGCCCGTGCATTGCCAACCGCTATTTGCGGTCCACAGCAAGGTGTGAATGAGCCCTAAAGCAAATAGAAAAAGAATGAAACTGCACATTTTGTGCCCTATGCATACACTGATAATGACATGTAATGCTTGTGAGGCTGGTTTTAGGTGAATCTGCACAAAGACAAAATGTCACAGCACAGTTACTGCTTACATAGGCGGCCGGGCTTACACACGTGCACATCACATTTCCATCATCCGCTGTAGTGGACATCAGATATCCTAAAGCTAGGTTGACATCACAGTTTAGCTTTAGGTTATTCTAAAGCGTCAGAAGAACAACAAAAAAAAATTTTTTAATGGATCCGTTACTTTCAGCGTCAGTTATGATCAGGATGCATCAGTTTGTGCCACTTCTGTCACAGATTAGTTATTTTAGATAGGACTTTTCCTCCTGTGAAAAATAACTGATCTCTAGCGGAAGTGACACAAATGGATCATAACTGATTCTTAAAATAATGGATCTGGTTTTTTTTCCTGTTCCAATGGATCAGAAGAACGGAAAGCTAAATGGTTAAGTGACCCCAAAAAAAAAAAAAAAAATAAGTATTCATCACCGTCCCAAAAGAGGAGTCTACCACACTTTTGTGTACAACAAAAAAGGGACAGCGAGTGAGCTTTATTTTTTTTTATTTTTTTAAACAGATGCAAATGGACGTCCTTCAGTTGGCATCAGTTAAACGGATCTGCTAAGAGGATGATCGAAAACTGCTGTGCACCCAATGAAGAGCCAGGAAAAAGAGAAAGGCCAAGGGTCTGGCTGGTGAATCAGCTATTATCACCAGGGGCAGCTCCGGCCGAATAAATCCCAGATCACGTGGAGACCATTCGAATGACTGCAGCAGCTCTCCACTCTGGATCATTTATGAAAGACACTTCATCACTCTGATGGTCCCAAATTGGCTTTTCCTTACCAGATTTACGTTCTGTTTTTTGCGGATCCGTGTTTCCGCAAAAACCTTCAGTTTTTTTTTACAAATGTGCATCCGCATCCTTTCGCGTTTCCGCCAAAAAATTGAAGGAGGAAAAGATGTTGCTAGGGTACCAAAAAAAATGAAAAAAAATAAATGTTTAAAACCGAGGACAACTGATAGTACAGGGGCCATTTTAATGTGCTTTTGGTGTCATTCAGAGCTGTGTGAGAAACCTTTGCTTGGCTGGCATAGTTTTCTTCCTATTTCTCAGCGATCATCATGGCAGAAGACCTTATGGATAAACTTGATGCTCCTGTGGGCAGGAATTGGGTGATAAATGATAGAAACACCCGACAAGGATATATGACAGAATGGAGATTTGCAGTCCCAGGTAAAACACAACATGTGATACAGGGGTGGTTTTCTGTCCACTGGAAACGCTACAGAACTGATTTATAATACAATTACACCTCTATAATACAACCATCTAAAACTGCACTGAAAAAGGGTTCTTCTAGGGGGTGGTCTTCTCAAAGAAGATGGCCAGCAGGCATGGTATATAATGGACCAAAAAATCTATCACAGGAAATCTGGTCACTGTACTACTAAACATATGGAATACTGATTGCATTACATTTTATGAATAAATAAGACTCAACTGTCCCAGTGATTTCCTTGTATTGTTTCTAAGGCATTCTGCATTATTTCCCATGCTTGAATCAGGCCTTAATTTCCATTAAACCCAAAGAAAACACATGGAATATGCATCAGATGCACTTCATGCGCTCTAATCATAGCTCCTGATCTGGTGTGCGAGTTAACTAGGGATGAGCGAATCGACTTCGGATAAACATATGAAGTCTATACGCATAATACTTTGTTTGAATACTGTACGGAGTGAGCACTCTGTACAGTATTAAAATTTATTGGCTCCTTTGAGCCAAAGTTATTACTTCGCGAACTCTCGCAAGACATCGCATAATAAACTTCAGAAATTTGTACTGTAAAAAAACATTTCCCGAACTCCACTTGGAACCGAAGCAGAGTTCGGAAAATGCTTTTTTACAGTACAAATTCATTTCTGAAGTTATTATGCTTAGTCTCGCGAGACTTTGCAAAGTAATAACTTCTGCTCATAGGAGCCAATACATTTCATAGTATTATGCGAATCGACTTCAGATGTTTCATCCGAAGTCGATTTGCTCATCCCTAGAGATAAGCTTTGGCTAACAGAACTAAAGGTCCACTTTCTCTACAATCCAAAAGAAACGGTAGTCTTTATTATTCAAGCAGTAAAAACTCCCATATACAGATACACTCTCACCTGGGCAGCTTGCGTCACATGAGCCAGTTATAGGTGGGACTCATAGCCTCCTCCCTCCTCCCATTGTACGTGTGTATTCACGCTGGAGGTAACTGGAAGCTGCTGGCTGTGTGTCCGACTTTATGCACCTATCATAAATTGTCCACACAGCATGGGTAGGTTAGAGTTGGGTCCCGTGCCATTTTGAGAGACCTTGACGGGGTGCACGGGCTCCGGTATGTTCTTGATATAAGAATATATTGGCAAAGTCTTATTTTAATATCAGCGTGAGGGTTTAGCCATATACTGCCAATTGCATTTACCATCGTAGTGCTCCATTTTCAGTGATTTTCTGTTTTTATAGCCCCATCCGCACATTTGTCTTACATGTGGTCCGTTGTGGGCATTCTCCATTGTATGCATTTTTTCCTGGGGGATTGCTGTTAGCAATGGATCACATGTGCAGGATTTGCTCCCCCAGTTAGAAATGTGCAACAGCATATGTGGTTTTGAGCATTTTCTTCTTTTAAGATCTGTGTAGGATGTTTTTGTGGTACATATGGTCCGCTGCCGGCATCCTCTATTGTATGCATTTTTGCTGGGGATTGCTGTTAGCAACGGATCACATGGACAGGATTTGCTCCCCTGGGTAGAAATGTGCAACAGCATTTGGGATCTTGAGCATCTTTTGCCTTTTAGACCACTTTATTCAGTGATTTTGTCTGTATATGTATGCCTGGAGGTGGAGAAACCTCAGGTTTGAATGTGCCTTGATTTTGATCTATGGGTAACATTCAGATGCACCTGTGCGGCCTGCGTCACATGAGCCAGTTATAGGTGGGACTCACAGTCTCCTTTCTCCTCCCATTGTATGTGTGATTTCACGCTGGAGGTAACTGGGAGCTGCTGGCTGTGTGTCGGACTTTATGCACCTATCATAAATTGTCCATATGGAATAAGTAGGTTAGCGTTAGGTCCCATGCCATTTTGAGAGACCTTAACGAGGTGCGCGGGCTGCGGTTTAGCCATATATTGTCAATTGCATTTACCATTGTAGTGCACCATTTTCAGTGATTTTCATCCCTAGAGATAACCTTCGTCTAACAGAACTAAAGGTCCACTTTCCCTACAATCCAAATGAAACTATGAAATCCAGCTTCCCCATAAAAACGGTAGTCTTTATTATTCAAGCAGTAAAAACATATACAGATACACTCTTACCTACGCGTTTTGGATCAATACATCAACATCCTTACTCATAAGTAAGGATCGTGAAGTATTGAACCGAAATGCGTAGATGAGAGTGTATCTGTATGCCTTTTTGAGGCATTCCGTTATTCATTCCGTTATAATATAAGTCCATAGGCGGCAAAACGGATCTGTCCCGTTTCCGTTATGCAGGGGACAAGGGATCAAAAGATACCAGATTCTAGCCCCCTAAGGGAGCAAAAAGTTATTAACAAAAAATAAATAAAACACAAAAATATTAAAAGTGTAAATCACCCCCTTTTGCAATTTTACATATAAAGAATATAACAATAAAAAAATAAACATATCAGGTATCGCTGCATCGCAAAATGTCTGAACTACTATAATATTTAAAGGGGTTATCCAAAACCTATAATAACCCCCTTAATGACTGGGCTACCCATACAGGTTATACTTACTTCACTCCCCCACACGGCCGCCGCTGCATCTCCCGTCACATAAATCAAAACATCCGGCAACAGGGCGGGTGGCAGGGGGTTTAGCCAATAGCAGGCCGCGACAGGGATGAGCCTCCCTAGTGTCATCCGTGATCATAGGGAGGCTGGATGAGGGGCCCAAGCATTAGGGGGAGGTCATTATAGGGTTTGTATAACCCCTTTAAAAAAAAAAAAAAAGTGTGGTGAACTCCGTAATTTGAAAAAAACAATAAAAGCACACAATTCGCAATTTTTTTGTCACCTTGTCGTCGTCCCCCCCCCCAAAATATTGAATAACAGTGATCAAAAAGTTGTATGTACCCCAAAAATAATACCAATATAAACTAGTTTGTCCCACAAAAACAAGCCCTCATACAGCTCTGTAGACCAAAAATAAAAAAGTTATAGCTGTCAGAAAATAGTGAAGCAAAGAAAATTTAGATTGTTTTAAAGTAATAAAACAAAATAAAAACTATACACGTTTGGAATTACCGTAATCGTATGGAGCTGGCAACATGAGGTTAACCTGTAGAGGACCCTAGCCGTACATGTATGGCGCTGGTGGACGTGACTTAAGGACCAGCGCCGTACATATACGGGGGGCTGATCAGGCGGCACTGACCGCCGAGCCCCTGCTTCATACGCTGGCATCGGTGAAAACACTGATGCTGTGTATTAACCCCTTGTAAGCCGCGGTCAAAGCTGACCGCGGCATGCAGAGGGTTCGCAGAGGGTACGGGTGCAGTGACGGGGACCCAATGGCAGAGAAGGCAGCCAGATGCCTTCCATAGGCAAAAATCTGTTTTGAATACCTTGAGGGGTTTAGTTTCTAAAATGGGGCAATTTATGGGTGGTTTATATTACGTAAACCTCACAAAGTGACTTCAGAACTGAACTGGTCCTTAAAAAGTGGGTTTTGGAAATTTTCTGAAAAATTTCAAGATTGGCTTCTAAACTTGTAAGCCTTGTAACATCCCCAAAAAATAAAATGTAATGTACAAAATGATCCAAACATGAAGTAGACATATGGGAAATGTAAAGTAATAACTATTTTAGGAGGTATCACTATCTTTTTTAGGCCTCATGCACACGACCATATGTATTTTGCGGTCCACAAAAAATGGATCCGTAAAAAAAGTGACGTCCGTGTGCATTCCGTATTTTGCAGAAGCGAATAGCTGGCCCCCAATAGAACAGTACTATCCTTGTCCATAATGCGGAACGGAAATACGGAAACGGAATGCACACGGAGTACCTTGCAGGGTTTTTTTTGCGCGGAACCATTGAAATGAATGGTTCCGCATACTGTCAGCAAAAAAAAAAAAAAAAAACTGAACGGACACTGAAATGAAATACGTTTGTGTGCATGAGGCCTTGAAAGCAGAGAAATTAAAATTTTGAAAATTGCTAATTTTACCAAATTTTTGTTACATTTGGTATTTTTCTTTATAAATAAAAATGAAATATTTTGACTCAAATTTACCACTGTCATGAAGTACAATATGTGACGAGAAAACAATCTCAGAACGGCCTGGATAAGTAAAAGCATTTTAAGGTGATCACCACATAAAGTGACACGTTAGATTTGCAAAAAATGGCCTGGTCCTTAAGGTGAAAAACGGCAGGGTCCTGAAGGGGTTATAATCTACTTTTCTGCAACATTTCTAGTAGATCTTTATATTAGAACTACTTTACAAACACAGAGGCCCAGAATTACTTAAGTGTCTGCTCTTAGAATCCATTTAAAAAGTGGCACAAATTAAAGAGCGTGGCCTAATACACGTTATTAAGGCACAATTTTGGTGTACAATCCTCTCAAAGTAAGCCAACCAATACTTGGTTTAGAGTCGAAAAGTGTTTGCCCTTTACTACATGTATCATCCAGCCTGAGCCCCTGTGATGAATCTGGTGCAGGTCCAGGCAGCCGGTCTAAGCTTCTGCCATCTATAGCAGGGATGGCCAACTTGCGGCCCCTACAGCTGTTGCAAAACTACAACTCCCAGCATGCCCAGACTGTCTACAACTATCAGCCTACAGCAGGGCATGGTGGGAATTGTAGTTTTACAACAGCTGGAGAGCCACAGGTTGGCCAGCCCTGATATATAGGATTAGTAAATCAGTCCCACAGTACATAATAATAATAATAATAATAATAATAATTTGACTAATGCAATTACAGCAGGCTAAGGCTATCATCTTAAAAGGGGTTCTTTTGCAAAGACAATTATAATTACCTGCTGTCCACCACACTGTCCGAGCTCCATGGCTCCCAGGCTGTCTTCACATGACTTCCGGTCCCCAAATGTAAGCTTCCTGTATGGACAGGGTCATGTTCACAGCTGCAGCCAATAACTGGCCTCAGCAGTGACAAGTCCCCAATCAGCATGTCACTGCTGGGTCACGTGCCACAACACTGCTGAGGCCAGTCAATGTCTGCAGCGGCACACCTGATCCCATCCATACAGGAAGTTTACATGAGGGGACCAGAAGTCTGGTAAAGACAGCATGGGGGTCACGGGGCCCAAAGGGAGCGGCTGGAAGTAGGAAAGTAGAGATCAATTGACAGGTCCCACTGGGGGAGCGAGAACAACATTTTTTAGTCAGTCACTCTGTCTAATAGGTGGCTATGTAAGAATTTTATATGTGGCCGATGCTAGTGGTACTTTTGTAGACATATACTGTGATCTAATGTCACAGTTCATGCAGTATTTGATATTAGCCATTTGGAATTAAGGATTATCTAATATTACTTTGGGTAAGCAGTTTGTACAGATTATCTGGATGTGAGATTTTTAATCCACTAATCTGTACTACTTTTCCTTGATCCCTCTGTCTAAAAGAACAGCAGATTACTGTAACACCGTGCTACACCATCTGCTGTGACAATGCAATGCGGCTTAAGGCTACACCGCAGCAGCCACATTTCCAGCCCTGATCATACACGGAGGCAGAGCTAGAATGTGGTCCTCGTTCACACAGAGCAGGTGGTGTCATGCAAAATTGCAATCAGTGAAAAGGAAAAAATGTACATAAAACACCACATCTAGTTCTATCTGCCATTACATAAAAATGAAGGGCGTGGATGTTAAGTAATTTTTTTTCATTCACAACATCTGGACTGTTGAAGGGGATGTCTAATCCCACCATTACTAAAGGTGAGAATACTAAGCCCGGACCACCAGGTGCCAAGGAAATAGTGGGGGTCGGCCGGCGCGCCGCTGTTTCAGCAGCTCCCACTGCAGTGCTTGGGAGCAATGGAAACAGCGTAGCTTGCTGTTCTACACCTGGTGGTCGGGGCTTAGTCTCATCTCACCTTAGTAATGGCAGGATTAGACACCCCCTTTAAATTTTTCATAAGGAAAAAACACTGGAGAAAGCTTGTGTTTAAAGTCCTTGTCTCATCATAGGTTCCCATACACTTTAGGCTGTGTTCTAGCAACACTAAAGAAGTCAACAGCAGATATGTGAACAGTGCCCTCGAGAGCAGTTGGATTAACAAGTCACTATTCCTCCCAAACCACCCTCCATACATACTTGGGTCAGACAAGCATGCATGTGTTGTTTTCAATGGTATGAGTAAGCTACTGCCAGTCACAGGATTATCTTCCCCAACGACAAAAGGAATGGGCATGTTGAAATCCAACATCTGTGTTGTGTCTGTGTTTTTTCACGGACCCACAGTCTATAATGGGCTTGTTTGGTCTGAATTGCGGATCAAAGTAGTGCATGAATCCGTGATTTTTTTTCACTGACTCGTGCTCAGTAAAAAATAATACTGATGTGTGAACAGACACATTAAAATCAATGCAAAATGCAGACAGTACACGTCAGTAAAAAACCGAAATGTGAACAAGGCTTTAATCTTTAACCCCTTAAGTACCTTCGCCGTATATGTACGGCGGAAGTCTGGTCCCCAAACATGGCGCCCGATCGCGCATGCTGCGGACGCCATAGCCGCCAGGTTTCTGCTATTTTAAATAGCAGAGACCCGCGGATCATGTATGCGATCAGCCATAAGGCTGATCGCATACATTTTACCCTTCAGATGCCACGGTGAAATGTGACCACGGCATCTGATCAGTCCGGAAGCGGAAGTAGCGTGCTTCCACTCCGGTAACAGCGTTCCCCGACTATGATCGGGGAAGCTGTTATATCTATGAAATAGCCCGAAGCCTCAAGCAGGCTTCAGAGCTTATTTCAAGATTATACCAATACAGGCCACTAGGTGGCAGCATTGTATCGGTAGAGTGCAAATTAAGTCTTCAATGATGGCTATATAGCCAACAATGAACACAATGGGCAAACTAATGATTGCCAGTTATTGTGACCCAAGGTGACTTTAAAAAAAAGTAATAAAAAAAAAGTTTTTACAAATAGAAAAAAAAATTAAAAACCTAAAATTTCAAATCACGCCTCTTTCTTTAAAATATAAATACTTAACCAATAAAAAAAAAAAAAAAACATCATGGGCATTGCGGCGTGCAAATATGCCCATACAATTAAAATATAACAATATTAATGGCATATATGGCGTAACGGGAAAAAAAAAAAACAGCCAATTTGCCATTTTTTGTCACTTGAAGTACCCAATAATTTTTTTTTATAAAAAGTGATCAAAAAGTTGCACACACTTCAAATTGGTATCACTGAAGAGAACAGATCGTCTCGCAAAAAATGAACCCTCACACAGCCCCGTACACATAACTACAAAAAAGTTATAAGGGTCAGAATATGGTTATAAAAAAAAAAAAATTTCCCCTCAAAGGTTTTCATATATATTTTTTTCTGTATTAAAATGCAAGAAAAATTATACAAGTGTGGTATCGTTGTAACCATACTGACCTGGAGAAGGATAACAGGTCATTTTTAACGTATTGTGTACAGTGTAAAAAAATAAATACCTTTATCAGAATTGAGTTTATTCCCAATTCTACTCCATTTAGAATTGTTTTCTACTTCCTACTACATGGTATGCAACCGTAAATGGTGCCATTAGAAAGTACAACTTGTCCTGCAAAAAATAAGCCCTCATAAGGCTATGTGAATGGAAAAATAAAAAGTTAGGACTATGGGAAGGCAGGGAGTAAAAAACAAAAACGGAAAATCTCAGGGTCCTTAAGGGGTTAAAGGGCATTTGTCAGCAATTTGTACCTATGAAACTGGCTGACCTGTTACATGGGCACTTGGCAGCTGAAGACATCTGTGTTGGTCCCATGTTCATGTGTCCACAGATGCCTTCAGCTGCCAAGCGCACATGTAACAGGTCAGCCAGTGTCATAGGTACAAATCTGCTGACAGATGCCTTTTAAGGGTGCCTTCACACTGCGGATTTTGTTGCACAAATTTCCACTACTGAAAATCCGTTCTATTCACCTGAAAGTGGTTATCAGAAATCCATGTACTTGCTGTCCCATTCAAATGAATGAAACCGATTTTCTGTCCCGGAAATTTCTGCAACACAATCTGCAGCGTGTCAGTGCACAGTAAATATCACTCGGGCCCCCAATATTAGATGGGTGGTAGTTTAAGTCCTGGGACCCCTTCTGATCAGCAGAGTAGGCCTACTGCTTCTTTTCAATGAGACCGAGCTGCAGTACTAGGCACAGACACGACTCTACAGGGCCTTTCAAAAGTATTCACCCCCCTTGACTTTTTTCGTATTTTGTTACATTACAGCCTTAAATTCAATGTTTTGTTAATCTGAATTGTATGTGATGGATCAGAACACAATAGTCTAAGTTGGTGAAGTGAAGTGAGAAAAATATATAAATAAAACTATTGTTTTGAAATAGAAAACAGAAAATGGGCATGTGCGTATGTATTCACCCCCTTTGTTAGAAAGACCATAAAAAGCTCTGGAGCAACCAATTACCTTCAGAAGTCACATAATTAGTGAAATGATGTCCACCTGTGTGCAATCTAAGTGTCACATGATCTGTCATTACATATACACACCTTTTTTTAAAGGCCCCAGAGGCTGCAACACCTAAGAGGCATCACTAACCAAACACTGCCATGAAGACCAAGGAACTCTCCAAACAAGTAAGGGACAATGTTGTTGAGAAGTACAAGTTAGGGTTAGGTTATAAAAAAAAATATCCAAATCTTTGATGATCCCCAGGAGCCCCATCAAATCTATCATGACCAAATGGAAAGAACATGGCACAACAGCAAACCTTCCAAGAGACGGCCGCCCACCAAAACTCACGGACCAGGGCAATGAGGGCATTAATCAGAGAGGCAGCACAGAGACCTAAGGTAACCCTGGAAGAGTTGCAGAGTTCTACAACAGAGACTGGAGTATCTGTACATAGGACGACAATAAGCCGTGCGCTCCATAGAGTTGGGCTTTATGGCTGAGTGGCCAGAAGAAAGCCATTACTTTCAGCTAAAAACAAAAAGGCACGTTGTGAGTGTGTGAAAAGGCATGTGGGAGACTCCCAAAATGCATGGAGGAAGGTGCTCTGGTCTGATGAGAATAAAATGTAACTTTTTGGCCAAAGAAAACGCTATGTCTGGCACAAACCCAACACATCACATCACCCAAAGAACACCATCCCCACAGTGAAACATGGTGGTGGCAGCATCATGCTGGGGGGATGTTTTTCAGCAGCCGGGACTCGGAAACTGGTCAGAGTTGAGGGAAAGATGGATGATGCTAAATACAGGGATATTCTTGAGCAGAACCTGTACCACTCTGTGTGTAATTTGAGGCAAGGACGGAGGTTCACCTTCCAGCAGGACAATGACCCCAAACACACTGCTAAGGCAACACTTGAGTGGTTTAAGGGGAAACATGTAAATGTATTGGAATGGCCTAGTCAAAGCCCAGATCTCAATCCAATAGAAAATCTACAAGTGCAAACCATCCAACTTGAAGGAGCTGGAGCAGTTCTGCAAGGAGGAATGGGCAAAAATCCCAGTGGTAAGATGTGGCAAGCTCATGGAGACCTATCAAAAGCGACTTTGAGCTGTGAATGCTGCAAAGGGTGGCTCTACAAAGTATTGACTTTAGGGGGGTGAATAGTTATGCACATTTACTTTTTATGTTATTTTGTCCTATTATTTGTTTACTTCACAATAAAAATAAAAAAACATTTTCAAAGTTGTGGGCATGTTCTGTAAGTTAAATGATGCAAATCCTCAAACAATCCATGGTAATTCCAGGTTGTGAGGTACCAAAACATGAAAAAAGTCAAGGGGGGTGAATACTTTTGCAAGGCACTGTATGTATGGTGTTGTGCCTGTTTAAACAACGAAGGGGGTGACGTGGCCCTTCATTCTGCTGAGAAGTGGCGGTCTGACTACCAAGTTTAGACCATCAACATTAAGGCCTCTTTCACACGGGCGAGTATTCCGCGCGGGTGCAATGCGTGATGTGAACGCATTGCACCCGCACCGAATCCTGACCCATTCATTTCTATGGGGCTGTGCACACGAGCGGTGATTTTCACGCATCACTTGTGCGTTGCGTGAAAATCGCAGCATGCTCTATATTGTGCGTTTTCCACGCAACGCAGGCCCCATAGAATTGAATGGGGCTGCGTGAAAATCGCAAGCATCCGCAAGCAAGTGGTTGATAAAAGATCATGTGACAGACCATGTGATGACCGGAGTGACGTCACCACAGGTCCTTTTCCTGCACACAGCAAAGAAGAAGACAGAAGAGAAGCCGGGCTGCGCGATCAAGTGGATTAAGGAGAGTTAAATTATTATTTATTTTTTAACCCCTCCAGCGCTATTGTACTATGCATTCTGTATTCAGAATGCTATTATTTTCCCTTATAACCATGTTAGAAGGGAAAATAATACAATCTACAGAACACCGATCCCAAGCCCAAACTTCTGTGAAGAAGTTCGGGTACCAAACATGCCGATTTTTCTCACGCGCGTGCAAAACGCATTACAATGTTTTGCACTCGCGCGTAAAAATAGAGCATGTTCCCGCAACGCAACCGCACTTTTTCCCGCAACGCCCGTGTGAAAGAGGCCTAACGGAAAACCAGAAAAAACTCTTTAAGATTAAAATTCTCTTTTCCCATATTGCAAAATATATTGTTGCCCATTTAATTACACGACCTTCATAGCAACTTAGGAGAGCTCCAATGACATAATTCAAAAAAGATGTTTTCCCTACTTAACAAAGCACTGGAAAAAATATCAAGACGGATAAACATTAACGCAAGATGTAAGAATATATGGCTAAAAGAAAGCCGTTCCCATGAGAACAGGTCATCATTCGCAGTATCCGCTGGCGACACAGTGAGAAGCTCTGCACAAACCCTATGCTGAGATGTATAGAAATATCACAACTTTCTGAGGTTTACACAGCTCGAAAAACCCTGCTCTGCCGTTCGTTTTGTGTCCAAATTCTTGACAGATGCCAAACTCCTGACAGCAGTGCGCGGACCCTGGAAGGACTTTACTGCTACGTCTGCGACATATCAACGCCAGTTAAAAGCTGCCTATAAAAAGGAAGACCCTTCATCTTATAGACCGATTTCATTGATAAATCAGGATCTGAAAATACTTTCTAAATTACTAGCGAATAGACTAGCAGCAATAGACGTACTCCCCACGCTCATCTGACCCAAGCAAGTGGAATTTGTTAAGGCTAGGTCAGCGGTTACCAACATTCGTAAGGTGTTGCTGGTGCCATCTGTGGCAGGAACGCCGAGATATAAAGAGAAAACGCCTGCAATTGTCACGCTAGACGCCGAAAAGGCGTTCGACAGTATAAATTTGAATTGGCTAGACATGGTTTTGGATTAAATGGGATTTGCAGGACTTTTTCGAAAACTTCTTAACGAAATGTACTTAAACCCTAAGGCTAGGATATATAATGCGGGTTGGATGTCTAATCCTTTTATTATATACCTCCACATCCAAACAAACCAGACTGTATAACGAATTGTCCTAGATGTGGCCAGGGATACACTGATCTATACCACGGACTGTGGCAATGTGTGAAAAGTAAGCAGCTCTGGGCTATATGGGGACAGAGAGTAGAAGTTACACCACAACTTTATAGATTTCATTTTGAGGATGAGGGAAGTACTAGACGATCTCTTCCCAACCTATTCCATTCGATCTGTATGGTTGTTAAAAGGAGTATACTACAATGGTGGCTACAAACAGAGCTGCCCACAATACACAACATTATAGAAGACTTAAAAAAAAAAAAATAATTATTGGAAAGTTTAGACACAATGAAATAGACAAACGCAAAAACGTCTTCAAAAATGAAAAAACTTTATTATCACATACATGTGTGATACTGAAATACAAAAAATAATGCAGCCTTTCTCCCTCACAGAATGGTACTTGATTGAGCAGATGAAGGGGAGATTGGGAAGGCTGTTGCTACATAACACGAGTGCGCAACCTGCACTAAATATCACCCAAAAAAGATACCACTAACTTGCACAGGGAGCATATATGATAATTCTGAATATAAAGAACTACTCAATAAAATTGAATGATGCTCAATAGATGTGCTGAGAAGATGCACTAATTATTTGGGGGGAAAGAATGTTAGAAGACATAGACCTTTTTACTGATAAATGAGTCTTGGGGTTCATGTATCTCAAACTGAAGTTTTATTGTTTGTTTCTGTAGTTTACGTTGTTCGGGTCTGCGTACCCAGATGTTGTACTGCAACAGAACTAATAAAAACGTAATAAATAAATAAAAAATAATAATAATAATAATAATAATAATAATAATAAAAAAGAAACTGCCTATAATGGACAGAGAATAAGCATACATAAACGCTCCTCTTGTCAAGGTTTACAAACCTGTTCCAGAGCTGTAATGGAAAATCTGGCCTATTGGCTGTCTAATAAGAAACCATTTACAAAAGCCATTCCACCACCTGTAAAGTCATTGACTTGACAGTGCCCAGGACCCTACAATTAGGTCTAGTACAAACAAGTGTTTAAACTTTTAGGGGGGGGGGGGATTTATTATTTCCCCCAAGCCAGTATTCTACAGTTTGCAACTTGTTGAACGCCACTGCGACACAATTTAGTGGCATTTCTACACCACCCTCGCCACTTTCCAAGAAGAGGGCATGATGAGGGAGGGTAGCGAGCAGGTCCAGTGGGCCCCGCATATTTACCAAAAAAAAAAAAGAAATCTACTACAGCTAGGAGGTTGCCGCAGATTTCAGTCTGGTGCACGACCTGCCACACAGGGTCTTATTAATCTCAGGCCACCAGCCACCCAGCATCTTATTAACCCCAAGCCACCACCCACCCAGGATCTTATTAACCCCAAGCCACTAACCATCCAGGGTCTTATTACCCCAGGCCACCTGCCACCCAAGGTCTTATTAAGCCCAGGCCACCAGCCACCTATCACATTATTAACCCCAGACCAGCAGCCACCCAGCACCTATTAAGCTCAGGCCATTAGTGTCTTATTTTGGACTCCTCCTTGGTTAAAAACACTCCTCAAAAATGCTAAGAGGAGTGTTTTTACTATTGTAGAAAAAAAAATGTAGCACAATCTCTGCAAGGAATACATAAAACCACGTTTTTTTCCCAAGAGATACTAAATTCTTCCATACAAAACCACTTCAAGAAAACATGGCAAAACTGCAGGAAAACGTTCCTTGGGCCTATCATTTTAATATTCATTTTGTCTAAAGATGAGAAACATTTCGGTGACACAAATATTCAATAACAGACGACGCCTGCATTTTGTTAGTGTGATAGGAGAACCAAAATGACCAGTTTCTTGGATACCCTTTCCTGATATCTCTCCCATATGCACACACACAAACTGCCAATTATAGCTTATATTTAGCCTTTGCCTACAGAAAATGAAGGCTTGCAGAAACACAGAAGGGCCTTTAGAGCACGGCCTAGTGATAATTTAAGGTCTTGGGAGTAACACCCCTTCTGAGAACCATATTTTAATTACTAGAGAGAGTGACCCACAAATCTTTGTATATGGGAGAGGCTGGGAACACGTTTAGCCGCATGCAGACAGCACTGATATACTTTATTTTACGGACACATAAGCAAAGAGTAGGCAAGCTCTTGTACAGAGACAATTCCATTATCACAATTACTATGCAATATCACCGAAGGACAATCGTAGCAGTAGAACAGAAGAGAAAGTTAGGTCAATGCACTGTACGCACCAGGTAGAGGTCACATCAAAGGAAGGGGAATAATAAAAAGGGAGAAATGTGCATTATAAAGATTAAACAGTAACGTCTCACAAGTAAATTCATTTCATGGCATGTGTGGAATGCATCAAAAGAAATATGGATGCTCCTGACAAGGACATAGCTTTGCCTCTATACAAATCTCACAATCCAATTTTAGGCACCTGTGTATAAGAAGGTCATTACTGAATTAGAGCGGTGCAGGGGGGGACAATTTAATTGAAAAAAAGAACTCCCGCAAAAATTTTATTCTCTGACCTGTTAGAAATGTACATGATGTAAACTGCAGTGAAGGTAATTTTCTTACCAGTGCCTGTATGTGTGAGTTATAACCTCCCTTCTGAGCCTCATCTGTGTCATGTGACCAGCACTCAGACTTTCCAAATAAGGCTACTTTCACACTTGCGTTCAGAGAGGATCCGTCTGGTGTCTGCACAGACGGATCCGCTCCTATAATGCAGATGTTGGGATCCGTTCAGAACGGATCCGTCTGCATTATAGTTCAGAAAAAATTCTAAGTGTGAAAGTTGTTCAGACGGATCCGTCCAGACTTTACATTGAAAGTCAATGGGGGACGGATCCGTTTGAAATTGCACCATATTGTGTCAACTTCAAACTGATCCGTCCCCATTGACTTACATTGATCCGTTTGGCTCCGCACGGCCAGGCGGACACCCGAACGATGCAAGCAGCGTTTGGGTGTCTGCCTGCTGAGCGGAACGGAGGCCAAGCGGAGCCATCCTGATGCATTCTGAGCGGATCCGCATCCACTCAGAATGCATTGGGGCTCTACGGATCCGTTCGGGGCCGCTTGTCAGAGCCTTCAAACGGAGCTCACAAGCGGAACCCCGAACGCTAGTGTGAAAGTAGCCTAACACGGCATCTTATGTATGAACAGGAAGTCAGTTTCACTATGTATTCCTATGGGAGCCTCGGAATGAATAGAGAAGTAACTGACTTCCTGTTCTGTGTCAGTTGGAGATCAGAGAGTTGGTCACATGACACAGCTAAGGATCACAAGGGAGGTTATAACTCACAAATACAGTCACTGGTAAGAAGATTATCTTCATTACAGTTTACATCATGTACCTTTCTAACAGGTCAGAGAATAAAACATTTTTGTGGCCATGCTTTGGTGTACAGCAGTACAAAGATAGGTTAACAAACTTGGGGTTAGAGACTATGTTCGTTTCTGCGGCATGTCTGATCCGGCAGAAATGTCAGCTCTTAGCATGACTGAAACGCGGCATTTATGCTTGAAAGTGGCTGGATCACCACCAAACACCATTAATGGGGATCCAGAGGAGAACTGTAGAATCTGGCAGGCTGCTCTCTGCCATAACAGCCTGTTGGGTCTGCCTCCGCAGAGGTTTACGTAGCCTTATTTAGTTTGGAATAAATACGGTTTAGGCTACTTTCACACTAGGGTTAATACTTTCCAGTATTGAGAGCCGTCATAGGTTCTCAATACCGGAAAAAAACGCTTTAGTTTTGTCCCCATTCATTGTCAATGGGGACAAAACGTAACTGAACAGAACGGAATGCTCCAAAATGCATTTCAGTTTGTTCTCATACCATAGAGCAAACCGCAGCATGCTGCGGTTTGCTTTCCGTCCTGGGATGCGGAGCAGGACGGATCCGTCATGACCAACAATGCAAGTCAATGGGGACGGATTTTCTCTGACACAAAAGAAAACTGATCAGTCCTCCATTTCAATGGAGTTCATGACTGATCCGTCTTGGCTATGTTAAAGATGATACAACCGGATCCGTTCAGAACGGATGCAGATTGTTGTATTATTAGTAACGGAAGCGTTTATGCTGAACCCTGCCGAATCCAGCAACAAAGCTAGTGTGAAAGTAGCCTTAGGGACAACCTAATCACAATGTACACATATATGAATGGACAGTAGGGTTATTTCGATACCAAAATTTTGATTCGGTTTCGATACCATAAAAAAAGATTCGATAACATGCGAAAAAAAATAAAAAACACCAAAAAAAGCAGCGTGCATTCCGCATTTCATGGAACGTCCGGCCCATAATAGAACAGTCCAATCCTATTTTTTGGGGGGACCAGGTCACTGAAAAAATGGCGAATCGCGCTTTTTTTTTTTTTTCCTTTCTATTTCGGCCTTCACCGCATAGGACATTTTTTAAATATTTTAATAGTTTGGACTTTCCGGACTATGTAATAGGTTTATTTGGACTTTCCGGTGATATGTAATAGGTTTATTTATTTATTGTTTATATATGTTATATGTAAAATTGGGAAAGGGGGTGATTTCTACTTAATATTCTAGTGTTTATTTTTATTTTATTTATTTTTTATTTATTTTTTACTGCCACTACCACCAATGAGGAGAAGGGGAGGGGACCATATGGCCACTGCCACCAATGATTTTAATACTGGGGGGTGGCGCACTGAGCCACCAATGATTTTAATACTGGGGGGGTACCAATGATTTTAATACTGGGGAGGAGGGGGGTGGGCGCACTGCGCCACCAATGATAATTAACATTTTATACAGGAGGCGGGTGCAGCACCTGAGGGGTTAACTGCCACTGATTGAAGCTCCCCGCCAGCACCTGCCTCCTGGATTTGTATTAAACGTTTACTTTCATTGGTGGTGCAGTGCGCTCCATGTTCTCCGATACTAGACTGCACAATAGCGAAGCCTAGTATCGAAAAAAGCCAAATCCCTGTATCGAGGTCGATACCAGACAAAAGTATCGATTGGGTATCGAAAATTCGATACTCGAAACAACCCTAATGGACAGTACAAAAATCTTTCTATGGCCTCTTTCACATGAGCAATACGGAACGTGTCAGGGTCTGCTCAGTGAAAAACTGTTGGGTTTGCAAACACGTTGAATCAGTCTTGTCAGCAATTTGCGTTCAGTGTTTTAGTTTTTTTCTGTCAGGATTGCATCCATTTGGATGTGAATGAAGAAAAACTAAAGAATAAGACGCAGTGGCCCTGATTTATCATACCTTCACTCCAGAATTCTGGCGTTACAAAAAGTTGGAAAAATAGGGCTTTTGCGATTGTTTGCACTCGCTTGCGCAAAATTTTGACAGCAGTCTAGTTTTGTAATGTGAGTGGAAAAGTGGGTGTGGTTAGCTATGTTAAAGAGTAGCTAAACTTTTGAATACATTTTTGTTAACATGTCCCTAATGCCATAACAACACTTTTTGTATTGTACTTTAGTAATGCATTTTGAATTTTTTATAGACTTTTCCCTCCCTAAAGCGCACTGACTTCTCTTTGGAGTACGGAGAACACATTTTCTCAATGGAGCCGCAGTACAAGTGCGTACGGGCAGGAGCGCATATTGCTGCTCCTGCCCCCTAGAAGTTTACTGAATGCTGACATAGCACATGGGTACCCTGTAACTATGTGCTATGCCAGGATTAGCTGTACCTGCTTCGCTCAGCTAAGAGTCCTGCATGTCAACTCTTGGCTTAGCAAACCAGGCACAGGCAGGAGCCCGCTCCGCTCACTAATCCTGGCACAGGACATTGTTACAGGGTACCTATGTACTATGCCTGCATTTAGTAAACCTCCGGGGGGGGGGGGGGGGGGGGGGGGGGGGCACAGGCAGGAGCAATGTGTGCTCCTGCCCTTACTCACTGCGCTGTGGCCCCATTAAGGAAGTGTGTTCTCCGTACTCCGTTGTACAGAGAAGTAGATTTTAAGCGCACAGACTATTAGGGCATTAGGGATATGTTAACAAAAATGTATTCAAAAGTTTAGTTACTATTTAAGGAGTTTCACCCCAGATTTATCATTGAGACTTAGAAAAAAAAAGAAAAAGTCTCAATGTCACTCCAGGTTTAAGGATAAGACAAATTTATCAAGTAACACAAGACATTTGATAAATGTGGCATAAAGTACTCCAACACTGACTCAAGCAAAACAGACTTCAAATTTTCCCCTCATGATAAATCCCCCCCATGTCTCCTACCAACCATCAGTGATAAACAGTCTGCATCCAGATGCCATGCGAGTGTGGTCAGTTTTTTTCCCCGCTGACTAGAATGGACCAGTCCTACGTGAAAAACTATACAATTTGCGAACTTTTCTGAAGAGACGGTCAGTAAAAACAATGCTTATGTGCATATACCCATCGAAATGGATGGGTCAAGGTTCTGTCTGCATGCTGTCCATTTGCAAAATGGAAGGCATCTGGACAGAAAACTCACTTGTGTGAAATTAACCTAATCATACTTTCACATCTAGACCTGTAAACATGAGGATAGGGCATGCTTTACATCTAGAGGAAAGAAAATTCAAGGTCCATTCACACATTCGTAAGTGTTTTGCGGATGTGCAAAATGCGGATCCGCAAAACACTGACACCGGCCATGTGCACATGGCAGGCACTATAATAGAAAGTGCCTATTCTTGTCCGCTATTGCGGACAAGTATAGGACATGTTCTATTTTTTTGGCGGAGCCGCGGAACGGAAGTTCGGGGCCGCGGAACGGAAATGCGGATGCGGACAGCACAGTGTGTGCCATCTGCATCTTTTCCGGCCCCATTGAAAATGAATGGGTCCGCACCCGTTCCGCATAATTGCGGAATGGATCCGGACCATTCATACGGACGTCTGAATGGAGCCTTAACCTCATAGATTCTTTACTGTAAGAGCAGTGAGACCATGGAACTCTCTGCCAGACAAGGTTGTGAAGTCCTATTTACACAAAGTTTTTGAATATATATCTAACCAGTTATAATCATTTGCTCAGGAAGGCAACAACTCATTATCACTAGACAGGTATTGTTTTAATCAGTAAGATCTACCCTACCGGGCAACATGCCTGTTTAACTGGGTTGATTCAGCTGACACTAGCTCTTTTATAGAGAATTTCCCTTTAATATACTGGGCATATAATGGGGTTTCTAGACCCCCTCCCAGGCAAGCACCAGTTCAGAAACAGAACAATGACATGCTCAGGGCTGAAACGATTACTCAATTGAATCGAGTAATTAGACACAAAAAAATCCTTGATGCAAATTTTTTGCATCGAGGATTCGTTTGTGTCATGTGACCACAGAGCGGGAGTGAAGCGCTTGCTATTACTCACCGCTCCGTGGTCACCCGCCGCCCCGTACCGGGCTGCACTGGATCCTCACACATCGTCAGATCATAGTGCGCGTAAGCGCGCACTATGACCAGACGCTGTGTGACATCAGGATCCAGTGCAGCGCGCAGAAAAGAAGAGGAAGGAGCTGTGGAGCGGCGCCCCTACAGGAAAGGTAAGTATTTTATTTCACTGGCGCTGGGGACATGGCACTGAAGGGGGACAGCCGGCAACGGATGGCATGGAGGGGCAGATGGCAGTGGGGGACATGGAGGGGCTGATCTGATGGCAATGGGGGAGTGGGGACATGGAGGGGCTGATCTGATGGCACTGGGGAAGTAGTGGACATGGAGGTGCTGATCTGATAGCACTGGGGGAGTAGGGGACATGGAGGGGCTGATCTGGTGGCACTGGGGGAGTAGGGGACATGGAGGGGCTGATCTGGTGGCACTGGGGGAGTGGGGGACTGGAGGGGCTTATCTGGTGGCAGTGGGGGACATAGAGGGGCTGATTTGATGGCACTGGGGGAGTGGGGGACGTGGAGGGGCTGATCTGATGGCACTGGGGGACGTGGAGGGGCTGATCTGATGGCACTGGGGTGGGGGAGAGCTGAAGGCACTGGGGTCGGGGAGAGCTGAAAGCACTGGGGTGGGGGAGAGCTGAAGGCACTGGGGTGGGGGAGAGCTGAAGGCACTGGGGTGGGGGAGAGCTGAAGGCACTGGGGTGGGGGAGAGCTGAAGGCACTGGGGTGGGGGAGAGCTGAAGGCACTGGGGTGGGGGAGAGCTGAAGGCACTGGGGTGGGGGAGAGCTGAAGGCACTGGGGTGGGGGCGAGCTGATGGCACTGGGGTGGGGGAGAGCTGATGGCACTGGGGGAACTGATGCACTTGGGCTGATCACACAGGGGGGAACGAAGGATGTTGGGGACTGATGGCAGGGGGTCAGATGGGTTTTTATAAAGGAAAATCGTAAAAAATAATCAATAGAATACTCGATTAATGAAATAATCGTTTACTGCAGCCCTAGACATGGCCATGATTTCCTCCCCAACTATTCGATCCACCTGGTTAAACACCGAAGCTTAATGCTGAGCAGCCACTTCCCCTCGGTGTGACACTGGTCCAGAAGAAGGCAAGGCGCACAACACCTGTTTCCTCATGTATAAAAAGCAGATGATATATAGAGAAGTACCTGCTGACAAGCAATCTAAATAGTGGTAAATGCTTTAACAGAAATTCAACATCTAACAGAAGACAGTCAGCAAAATGAGGCTACCAACAAAATAAGAATTAAAGGGGTTATCCGAGTTAACTTAATTTCTCTCTATGGCTTTATTTCCCCTATACATTAGTTTTCCTAAATAACTTGCAGTACCTATCTTGTGCCGTTTCTCTGCTACACTAAACAGTCATGTGACTGCCCACGTCATCAGCTGTGACGTTCCGTTTACATGGAGCTCTCTGCTTGTCGGAGTGACTAAGCCATGTAAACGGAACGTCATCAGCCTTGGCCACGCCCCCACCTCTCTGGATTACAGTCCGTGCGGCTGTGAGTTGATCGCGCATGCGCGATCCTCACTTGTGCCGCGGCTACCTCAAAGTTCCTCCCTGCGGCTAATAGGTGATCGCATATGCGCGATCATCAGGCCAGGCAAAACCAGCAATAGCTTGGGGCCCCGAACTGGTTGGGGCCCCGAGCTGGCCAAGCAGAGTAAAAGTCAGAAGATCCAATGGTATAAAATATTCTATCCCCCAGGCGTTCCCATGGTGACGGGGACGCTTGCCTGGTTAGAATATACCATCGGATCTGAGTTTTTCGAGCTCAGTGAGATC
Organism: Bufo bufo; assembly: GCF_905171765.1. Classification (NCBI taxonomy): domain Eukaryota; kingdom Metazoa; phylum Chordata; class Amphibia; order Anura; family Bufonidae; genus Bufo; species Bufo bufo. Next base: position 556,381,418 of record NC_053391.1, read on the forward strand.
ATAAAAAAACTCAAATCCGATGGTATATTCTAACCCCCAAGCGTTCCCATGGTGACAGGGACGCTTGCCTGGGGGTTAGAATATACAGGGCGCTGTAGTGAGCTCTTTACTTGCATTCTTAGGTCTGTACTCCGGTAATAGCAGAGCAGGCAGTTCGGGGGGCGGCGCTCACTCACTGTCACTGACGTCACGCGCCTGCTCCTCCCACTAGGCGGAGCAGGCGCGTGACGTCAGTGAATGAACGCTGCCTGCACTGCCTGCTGTTGTTACCGGAGCTAAGCCAAAGTAAGAGTCAGAGACTCAGAGATTTCAAAATAATAAGAAAATAGCTCTGCATTGAGAAATGAAGTGACTGATTAGTACTGCTGCTGTGAGCGTCGGGGATGGGGATCTGTGGATGGCACTGTAGGGGGATCTGTGGTCTGTGGATGGCAGGCAGTGCCATCCACAGATCCCCCTACAGTGCCATCCACAGACCACAGATCCCCCTCCCCTAAACAGTGCCATCCACACAGATCTCCCCCCTAAACAGTGCCATCATGATGATCAACCCCTCCCACAAATATTCATGAGGGAGAGATGAGTCATTGTTGTTACTGCTGCATGTAAACACAGCAATAACAGAACCTAGAAAAGGTGTAAAGATCGTTTTTTTTTTTCAAAAAATCAAGCTTGACTAATGTATATGTATATCCTGATTAATTTTGTTAGGTTTTATTTTTTTTCCCATAACTCGGATAACCCATTTAAAGTTTCCACATATCAAATAATGATAGATAGGAGTATAAGATGTGTAAATGAGCCAACTGCTCTCATTCTTCTGATCCAAACCTGTATTTAGGAACCAGTTCTCATGAGAAAGACGAGGGTGTTCCTGTCGGCCCCTTTCACACATCAGTGAATCATGGACTATCCACTAGTCTCTTTTATATCTGTGTATGTAGAACACCAAGGGCCTTCCATGGAGCATGGGTTTGTGGTGACACCACAGAAGAATGCCCTGTTTTATCCATGATTACGGATCCCTCATGCACATCACTATCTATGGGTCTGTGAAAACCATGGACACAACACGGGTGCTATCCATGTTTGGTCTTTGGTTTTCCCAGATCTTTTCTAGAATAAGCTTTGGAAATCAAAGGGTTTGTGTTAAACTATTTTCAATCTTGTATTTTTATCAATTACGCTATATTTTTATTTTTTTTCTGATTTACCTCATTTGCAGTTTTCTCTTATACCCAGTGTTTGAATTCTACTGCCTGGTTTGTCATGTGACTGATGTCCGTTCATGTCCATGTGTCCTGACATCAGCAGGTCACGTGACACTAACCACACCCATTATTCTTACTGATGGCGCTTCCTACATCCTACACTGTAAAGCTCAAATGCAGGACGTAACCTACAGCAACTGAAAATCTAAACTCATTTGTCACAGGGTGTGACGGTAGAATAATAACTTGGGGGAAAAAAAAAGGCAGTTTTGATAAATGATGGCATTTTGGGAAAGAGATCTAACAGCAATATCTGTTGGACAGGATACATTTATATTAATGGCACAACCCTTTTAATTTTCAGCCTAGCTGTGTCTGTGGAATACGGAAGACGCACAGAGGGCAAACAATGGACACAAAGATCCTTCATGGACATCTTCACAAATAAATCACTGACCATCTTGTCATGGATGTCATCATGGGCGTACGAAAGAGGCCTTAGGTTCTCTGCACCAATGAGGTTTCCAGAGCCATAACTCTGAAGTCACTAGCCACAAACATCACTGCAAGCCACCTCAGTTGGTCACGAAATGGGGCACATGAAGACCACGTATACTTCAGAATTCTAAACTCCTTCATTGTAAAAAATCCTTGAGTTTATGGAAATCTGCTTCTGTTGACTAAAAATACATTATGAACCATAAAGCTAAAATAATACTACATTGTTCTGTGTTAGACATTCCACCGACGCTCAGTTAATATGTAATGTATTACTTTATTACTAACAGATAAAACAACTAATATGAGACAAATAGCTGAGGCACTAGCGTAGACTAAGCCGATGGCTATGGCTTTGATGTCACACGTATATAGATCTATTATTCAATGCTGTGACAGTGGGCCAAGCGGTCAATCATTCCATTTGCTCAGGAAACCGTCCATAGAGACAGCTCTATGGAATGTATATATTCATTCATCCCTATGGAGTAACCTGTCAATACAGCTCGAAAATAAATAGAAGATCCTCCTTGCAGCTGTGGCAAAGATAAGCATCCCAGGACCAAACCAAACCAAATTTTAACAGTGTTTGTAAGGAAATTAAAGAAGCACTCCTACAAAAAATGTATTCTCTGACCTGTAAGGGCTCTTTCACACTTGCGTTCTTTTCTTCCGGCATAGAGTTCCGTCGTCGGGGCTCTATGCCGGAAGAATCCTGATCAGTTTTATCCTAATGCATTCTGAATGGAGAGAAATCCGTTCAGGATGCATCAGGATGTCTTCAGTTCTGGACCGGAACGTTTTTTGGCCGGAGAAAATACCGCAGCATGCTGCGCTTTTTGCTCCGGCCAAAAATCCTGAACACTTGCCGCAAGGCCGGATCCGGAATTAATGCCCATTGAAAGGCATTAATCCGGATCCGGCCTTAAGCTAAACGTCGTTTCGGCGCATTGCCGGATCCGACGTTTAGCTTTTTCTGAATGGTTACCATGGCTGCCAAGACGCTAAAGTCCTGGCAGCCATGGTAAAGTGTAGTGGGGAGCGGGGGAGCAGTATACTTACCGTCCGTGTGGCTCCCCGGGCGCTCCAGAGTGACGTCAGGGCGCCCCACGCGCATGGATGATGTGTCGCATGGATCACGTCATCCATGCGCATGGGGCGCTCTGACGTCATTCTGGAGCGCCCCGGGAGCCGCACGGACGGTAAGTATACTGCTCCCCCGCTCCCCACTACTACTATGGCAGCCAGGACTTTAATAGCGTCCTGGCTGCCATAGTAACACTGAACGCATTTTGAAGACGGATCAGTCTTCAAATGCTTTCAGTTCACTCGCGTTTTTCCGGATCCGGCGTGTAATTCCGGCAAATGGAGTACACGCCGGATGCGGACAACGCAAGTGTGAAAGGGCCCTTAGAAAGGTACATGATGTAAACTGCAGCAAATGTAATTTTCTTACCAGTGACTGTATTTGTGAGCTATTCCCTCCCTTCTGATCCTCAGCTGTGTCATGTGACCAGCATTCTGACTCTCCAGAAAACACAGTATCTTATGTGTGGACAGGAAGTCAGTGTCTCTATGTATTCCTATGGGACAAATACAGTCACCGATCAGAAGATCATCTCTATAGTTTACATTATGTACCTTTTCTAAAAGGTCAGAGAATAAAAAATGTTGTGGCAATGCTACTTTAAAGCATGATGTGCATTCGGTATTCTCATTTTAACGCTACATTCAGACGACTGTAGTGTTTTGCGGTCCACAAGGGTTAGTCAGGAACAAGGGTAACCACCCTGTTACTCTCCTCTTGGTAGGAGTGGGCTGGTCCTGCTTCCTCCTAAGAGGGGGAGTTCCTGTTGAGCTACTGAGGAGAAAGTAGGTTACTGAGCTCTTGATCGTAGAGAGAATTCTCCAAAGTGAATTACAGTGATATAAGGCCTCAAGTAAATCCTTGAGAAGACAGACAGCAGAATGAACAACTACTAGCATTTGAAGACACTACTGTAAGGTGAGGGACTACGGCTAAGACACCCATCACCCAGAATACTACACCAGTGCTAAATTGCAGCCATCCAACCTGCATAATCCTTTCTGGTGCCAGAAGATTGCACTCAAAATCTGCTGCTATTGAATGCATTTTAAGTTCTATGTTGCACTCTCTTACTGAAGAATAAGGCCAGAATTAAATGTATTACATTTCTACTGCACCGATCCTCAGGGAGCAACGGCCTGAGGGAGTATACCATGACACAACACTTCATCAGGGCCACTACTACTCCCATCTTCTGGGGCTTACTGCACTACTACTAATACAACTTTTCACTAAAGCCTAACGGTGCCTTCACACATACCCTCATTTTATGCTATCACCCAATCCGCATGTCTTAAATTGGGATTTTGGTGGACGTGTCACAGAATCGTTACCGATTTCTCTTTTTGCAACCCAATACCACCTCCAAATTTCCGTTTAAGACATACAACTACTGCAGCAAATTTGTCCTTAGTGTTAGGGCTCACATAATCGTGTCCCTTGCAGGAATCAAGCTCCATGTGGGAGAGGGATCCTGCGTTCTGGACGTACAGAATCACAAGGCATTATCATGATTGATAATGCTGTGTTCCTCTGTATGACCTTCCTGTTACAGAATCAAACTGACATAAATCATGATAATGCCCTACGCTTTTGTAGTCCAGTCCTCTCTCACGTGGAGCGCGATTCCCGCAAGGACACACTCGTGTGAAAGAGCCCTTAAACTTACGGCAGGCAATCTTCGTTTTTGATACTCTAATTCCAACTTGATGTGCGATTTACAAAATGAAATCAACTTGCTTCGATGCGGTGAATTTGGTAAGCAAGAGACCAGGAATGCCCGGCACTCTTTATTACAGTGCTATCAACTTCATCATCTCCGACCAGGAATTTATATCTTCTTAAGAATGTCAATGGTCAACAACAGAATCCCAGCCTGCGTCATTTTAGCATTAAATAACAAAAATAAAAAAAAATAAAACACGTTAATAGGTTGTATATAATTATTCCAGAAACAGTACAAACAACCCACATAATTAAATGTGGCACTGCCCTAGCCACTGGGCATAGATATGACTATGCAGTGTAAAGAGCCCTGCCTTGCTGTCATCACTCTGTAGCTGTTGCCTTCATACCACTAGGCCATGCTATCGAGAAAAGAATGGCTTTGGGGAATTGTAATACTTAGGAAGATCACATTTAGCCGGCAGGCTGTTGCTATTGTTACCCCAGAGATAGCTGGCACCAGAGGCGTCTTGCAGTTGCTCATTTCAGCGCCTCCTCAGAATCGATCTGCATATTCAGCTGGGCCAAAACATCAATCTTCATTGCAGGCTGAAAGCTCTTTTGTCAACAATTACTGAATGTCTGTGGCTCTTTTTTAGATTTTGTGCAGTAAAGGTCCCTTTACACGGGACGACAGAGCAGCAGATTGTCAGGAAGGAATCTGCTGCTCGCTGGTGGAGGAGACTGCTACTATTACATGCAGGGATCTCCTCCAGAGTATCACTAATGCCATCGCTCTTCCCCGTACTGACTCGTTGTTTGCCGGCAGATCGTGTTTACACAGCATGTTCTGCCAGCAAACTGCGTTTTTTTTTTTTGGATTCACAAATGATCGGATTACCAGATGAACGAGCGTTTCGGGTAATCGGCGGTTCATTTACACTGCCAGAGATTCGCTAACAAGCATTCCTATGAACGCCTATTAGCGATTATCTTTAAGAGTCTCAGCCCGTGTAGAGGGCCCTTTAGTTTCCAGATAAAGTACATAACATATCCTTCCATTTTTACCCTTCTGTTCAATCTCATTTCGGTCATGGAAAGAAGCAATTGAATGACGGGGTTTTTCAAGGAGAGAGGGACCATACTCCGGCAGGAGAAATACTCTGGAAAAAAAACATTAAAGGGGTTGTGCGGTGGTATAATATTGATGGCCTATCCTTTGGAAAGGTCATCCATATCAGATCACTGGGGGTCCGACTGCCAGCACCTCCATTGCGTTTGTGTGAACCCTACCTGCATACGGGAATTTCCATGTGGATTTCTGAAGGAAAACTCTGACACTCTGCAAACATAAATAACCTACAAAAATTCCATCGTTATAGAAAATATTCTGGTGCTAATGGTACACTTATTTTGTAAATTTGAGATTCTTGACAAATACATTTTGTACAAAATTATTTGAACCCATCTGCCAAACGTCAAGACGATCTCTGTAAGATGGGAACCTAACACTAAATCCTAAAATTCAGGTAGTGCCGGTTCCACTCTGCTTTTTACAATATTTGGGGCCATAATGGCCTCCATTAAATCCAGGGAATTCAGGTACCAACATGCATGCTGAGCCCACTCTACACCTCTCCTGGTGCCAGACGGCTTCCAATGAATGCAATGAGAGCAAGCTACAGCTTTATACTTAGGCCTCATGCACACGGCCGTTGTTTGGGTCCGCATCCGAGCCGCCGTTTTGTCAACTCGGATGCGGACCCATTCACTTCAATGGGGCCGCAAAAGATGGGGACAGCATCCGTAGCTCCGTTCCGCTGCCCCGCTAAAAAAAATATAACACGTCCTATTCTTGTCCGCGCTTTGCGGACAAGAATAGGCATTTATATTGCCGGCGTCCATTGCGTTCCACAAATTGCGGAAGGCAACACGGGCGGCTTCCGTTTTTTGCGATCCGCGGCCGTGCTGTGGCCGTGTACATGAGGCCTTACACTAATAAAAATCAGCCAGTCTGCCCCATAGGCTAATTTTAATCAGTGTAGTATAAAGCTGTAGCCTGCTCTCATTGGAAGCAGTCTGGCACCAGGAGAGGTATAGAGTGGGCTCAGCATGCATGTTGGTACCTGAATTCCCTGAATTTAATAGAGGCCATTATGACACCAGGTACATTCACTATATATTCCCCAAGTTATGTTACATTTTATGCAAAACCAGAAGCTCACTTTAAAGGGCAAAGTATTGAAAGTACTGTAATACATGAAGTCATGTAGTGTAAATAAAAATAAGTTTTATTTTATCTCTCCAGATTGATCCCTACTTCCTGCTATAACAAACATTCTCATGTCTGGCCCTGAGGTCTTGCGGCAGCACATTCGGTGCACACGCAGTACACGGATGGAGATTGCCCACCTCCGTACTACGAGACTTCAGGGCCAGGCATGAGTACGTCTACACTGCCCAACCTGGTCAGCTTTAGAATATGCTGACAACATCTACAGAGGCTGATGGTGTTAGTTACAGTTATGTGGTGAATGATTTATTTTTTTATTATGTTGCAGCACACCCAAAAATAACTGAGAACTAAGGCTACTTTCACACTAGCGCCTTTCCGTTTGCGAGATCCGTTCAGGGCTCCATCCAAAACGGATCAGTTTTGCCCTAATGCATTCGGAATGGAAAAGGATCCGCTCAGAATGCATCAGTTTGCCTCCGATCAGTCTCCATTCCGCTCTGGAGGCGGACACCAAAACGCTGCCTGCAGCATATTTTCTGTCCGTCCTGGAATGCAGAGCGAGAGACGGATCCGTCCTGACACACAATGTAAGTCAATGGGGACGGATCCGTTTTCTCTGACACAATAGAAAACGGATCCGACCCCCATTTTTTAAATGGAGTTCATGACGGATCTGTCATGGCTATAGAAGACATAATACAACCGGATCCGTTCATGACGGATGCATGCAGTTGTATTATTGTAACGGAAGCGTTTTTGCAGATCCATGACGGATCCGCAAAAAACGCTAGTGTGAAAGTAGCCTTAGGCAGCGCTCTCAAATACAATAGTGCACGGCAGGATGATTGGCAGATTGTTTAATCTAGATCTCGGTTTACTTTCTGAATTGCTCCAGGGATCCCTCTGCAGCTGCAGCCACTATATATAGCAGAGTATTTACAGAGATAATACCTGTGCCATTACCAGACCTGCCACTCCTGCTAAGGTGACAGCAGCTAATACCGGAAGCAGCTACTTCAATAGTACCTCCACCTATTCAGGTATCCGATAAACACTATTAGATCTGCTTAAAGAACAATACCCAAACCTGTTATTAGCGGACGTGAGTGGTCGGTGCAGTTGCATACAACAGCCTATGGCCCAATAATGAGGCAGAACTGACTGGTGTACACTGCTGCTTACAGCTCGCTAACTAGCACACTTTTCAATCAGGCTACTCTAAGGCTAGGGCTATACGCCCACGTGTCGCACAAAATATAGGGTACAACTAGACTGCAAAATGTGTTGCGCAACACTAGTCTATGGTGTCGTGCTGTGACAGCGACGCGACATGACAGTCACTTGAAAGGGACTTTGCTGCGCCTAAGCCACGTGACCAATGTACGTGGTGTCACTGAGCTGAAGCCTGTCCAAACACCGGATCACCAGGGGTGCTGGGAGACACCATTTCTATGCAGCACATCTCCCTGTGGAATTAGGGATCTGCTGCCCAGAAACAATTATTCTGTACGGGGACGAGTCTATATACAGCGGGTAGGATTGTGGCACGTAAATGCAGCTTTCAATTCTTCGGGCAATTATTGGGATTGAATCATTCCCTATACCTGCCTGTAACATCGGTCCACATAAAAGGGCCTTGAGATAGCGTTGAAAATTTTTAGGGGTCAGGGTAAGCCGAAATACGAATGCTATTGTTATGCGTTCCTGGTTCTGCTTTTGGGTTTTATGGACTTATTTGGTTTTTGCAATTTCTGCATTGAATATAAAAAAATTGTTTGGAAGTGTAATAGTCTATCAACAAGGATGTGAATGAAACCTTGCTGGCAAATGACAAGCTGCTGGTTTGAGAGGCTCATATGATTCACGAGTAAGGAATCTGAGTTTGCACATAAATGTGGCACAATAGGTCCTAGCACAGCAGTGGTGTTCTCTCAGCTACGTGTAAATTGCCCGGTCAGAGCGCCTCGCAGTTCACAGTCCTACTTTAGAAAACAATTCTGTCGATTAACATCATTGCATTCTTTTTGCTCCTGTGTAACAGATGTGTCAATTGGAAACATCCAGGCTACCTCAGGTGACTAACCTTCCTTGTGCCCAGCCGTGCCCAGCCACGCCCGCCTGTGAAGGAGCCCAGCACCGCCTATGTCTCCTCCTTTCATCAACGATAGATAGCCGTAATCTCGCGATGCACGAGATCACGCTTGCGCAGTTCTTTCCCTGAGGCTGATGCCAGCACAGGGAAGGAACACTATACTGGCACTGCGCATGCGCGATCTCGCGCATCGCTAGATTACGGCTATCTATCGTTGATGAAAGGAGGAGACATAGGCGGTGCTGGGCTCCTTCACAGGCGGGCGTGGCTGGGCACAAGGAAGGTTTGTCACCTGAGGTAGGCGGATCAAATGAAAGGGAGGGCGGCGATTTCAGCTCAGAAGGCGGCGCTGGGCACCTAAACGAGATGGCTGCAGCCGGGCACCTTTCACCATGAGACGTCCCCTTGGACACATTTTGAAGTGATTGACAGGTGATATAAACCTCTTTTTTATGAATATAGAGCCACAGGGGCATTTGATAAACTCACTTTAGGATTCAGTGTTTTACAAGGGACATCGCCATATGTTTAGCTTATAGGACTAATTTCTGATGACAGAATCCCTTTAACATAGCCAAGATGGATCAGTCTTGAACACCACTGAAAGTCAATAGAGGACGGATCCGTTTTCTATTGTGCCAGATTGTGTCATAGAAAATGGATCGTCCCCATTGACTTACATTGTGTGTCAGAACGGATGCAAGCAGCGTTTTGGTGTCCACCTCCAAAGTGGAATGGAGACTGAACTGAGGCAAACTGATGCATTCTGAGCGGATCCTTTTCCATTCAGAAAGCAAACTGATCCGTTTTGGACCGCTTGTGAGAGCCCCGAACGGATCTCACAAAGGAAAGCCAAAACGCCAGTGTGAAAGCAGCCTTAGACACCAGTCTTAATAACCCTATCTTAATAAATGACCCCCTAAGTAACTGATAAAAGCAACATAACGGGCATGAAGAAAACAGCTGATCAAGGAGGAATGCTGGGAGCCTGACCCCTCAGTGATCTGGTATTGATGACTTTTCTTATCAATATTTAAAGGGGTTTGCCCATCTCACACAGGGCTGGCATATCGCTATCTCTAGAATGGGACCCACAAAGTGAATGAGGTCACACCGCGCAAGTGCAGCCACCCACTATTCACCGTTATGTAAGTGCCGAAAATAACCGAGGATCAGCTTGCAAGATGGGCCAACCCCTTTAAATACTGATAGGATAGGTCATCAATACCAGAGCACTGAGAGGTCAGACTCCCAGCATCCCCGCCAATCAGCTGTTAGAAGGGGCCGCTCTGAAGTCTTCTTCAGGCCTGTCACATGGTCTCTGAAGTCTTCTTCAGGCCTGTCACATGGTCTCTGAAGTCTTCTTCAGGCCTGTCACATGGTCTCTGAAGTCTTCTTCAGGCCTGTCACATGGTCTCTGAAGTCTTCTTCAGGCCTGTCACATGGTCTCTGAAGTCTTCTTCAGGCCTGTCACATGGTCTCTGAAGTCTTCTTCAGGCCTGTCACATGGTCTCTGAAGTCTTCTTCAGGCCTGTCACATGGTCTCTGAAGTCTTCTTCAGGCCTGTCACATGGTCTTGCTGCAGCTCATTCCGTTGAAGTGAATACGGTTAAGCTGCAATACTCAGAAAACCCCTTTAACTAAAATTTGTGGTCATGGAACTTATGAACATATGATTATTATCCAACAGGAAGCCAGTGGGACAGATTTCACAATTGTGCAAAAAAAAGTTGCAAGTTATAGCGCATATTATTTTTGTACTGTAATTTGCAACTTTTTACACTTTTTTAAAGTAGTGAGAAAAGTGGGTGTAACTTACTGAGAAGGGGTGTGGCCTTAACTGACAAAGTTATCATATTTTACCCTAGAACTGGCATAAAATATACCTGGCATAGATTTCTGTTTCTGGTGCAAGGATAGCCAGTACATCCTCTAACTTTGGCCTGTGCTTCTAAATGCATAGTATAGTATAGTATAGTATAGTATTTTGCATTAGTATTTCTAAGCCAAAATGGGGGCAGAAAAATCAAAATCTTCCCATTATCCCCTCTTTATCTGTAGGTCCCACTCTTGGTATTGGCTTATAAATACGGATGTAAAATTCTGTCCAAATACTGGCCTGCTGACCATGTGAAAGAGGCCTTATGGAATGCTGAAGACCAGAGGATGGTGTTTTCCTCCCAACAATGCTAGGTTACACTCATAGCTTGGAGCAAGGTTGTTTCGTAGTTTGCTTATGCATTAAATAACCATGCAAACATTATGAAATGGCTTAGAGATGACAACTACGTGAGAATATGGTATTGTCAGTCTGCAAATATGTTCATATGTAATAATAAAAAACAATGCAAGATAAAAAAAGATTATCGTCATTTCAGGTATTAGCTGCAGGAATAAAAGCAAACTTGTACAATAAACTTGAACAATATTAATCAGATGGATAAAAACAATACAGAAGCAGGAAACGGGGGCACCGATTTTAATAATTTCCCTTTGTGGTGCTTGGGGTGAAGGGTTGAACCACATGCTCTAGTGCATTTTCAAACTCTAATATCTGAGCATGGCACCAGACCCCGTACCTGTCTACAGTATGTATGCAGGACTACACAGCCTCCTCAGATTATCAATCTTACGTGGAAGTGGGTGCATTGTATGGGGGCTGCCTCTACCTCTGTATCCTACATGCTCTATCAGAAAGAGAAGAGGTTGGATTCCTCCCTTCTCAGCGTAAAACTGTTTCAACCTCCAACAAGCAGAATACAAGGTCTAGCAGACAGCGTAATGCAGTGGCGTAGCTAGAAATGACTGGGCCCCACAGCAAATTTTTGAATGGGGCCCCCCTCCCCCAGTAATATTTTCGCAACCCCTTCCTTTCATGCCGCCCCCATTCCTGTGGCTAGTAAAGATCGCTCTCTCAGACAAGGCCCGGCAGCTGTTCAGTTTCCTACACTGTCTATACTGTCACTGTATATCATTTCATTGTGTAAGGCCTCATGCACACGAACGTTGTGTGCATCCGTGGCCGTTGTGCCGTTTTCCGTTTTTTTTCGCGGACCCATTGACTTTCAATGGGTCCGTGGAAAAATCGGAAAATGCACCGTTTTGCAGCCGCATCCGTGATTAGTGTTTCCTGGCCGTGAAAAAAATATGACCTGTCCTATTTTTTTTCACGGCCAACGGTTCACGGACCCATTCAAGTCAATGGGTCCGTGAAAGAACACGGATGCACACAAGATTGGCATCCGTGTCCGTGATCCGTGGCCGTAGGTTAGTTTTTATACAGACGGATCCGAAGATCCGTCTGCATAAAAGCTTTTTCATAGCGGAGTTTTCACTTCGTGAAAACTCAGAACCGACAGTATATTCTAACACAGAGGCGTTCCCATGGTGATGGGGACGCTTCAGGTTAGAATATACTAACAGAACTGTGTACATGACTGCCCCCTGCTGCCTGGAAGGTGCTGCCAGGCAGCAGGGGGCAGCCCCCCCCCCCCCCCCTGTAGTTAACACATTGGTGGCCAGTGTGGCCGGCCCCCCCCCCCCCCCCCGTAGTTAACTCATTGGTGGCCAGTGCGGCCGGCCCCCCCCCCCCCCTCCCCTGTAAACTCATTGGTGGCCAGTGGGCCCCCCCCTCCCCTGTAGTTAACTCATTGGTGGCCAGTGCGGCCGGCCCCCCTCCCTCCCCTGTAGTTAACTCATTGGTGGCCAGTGGGCCCCCCCCTCCCCTGTAGTTAACTCATTGGTGGCCAGTGCGGCCGGCCCCCCTCCCTCCCCTGTAGTTAACTCATTGGTGGCCAGTGGGCCCCCCCCTCCCCTGTAGTTAACTCATTGGTGGCCAGTGCGGCCGGCCCCCCTCCCTCCCCTGTAGTTAACTCATTGGTGGCCAGTGGGCCCCCCCCTCCCCTGTAGTTAACTCATTGGTGGCCAGTGCGGCCGGCCCCCCTCCCTCCCCTGTAGTTAACTCGTTGGTGGCCAGTGGGACCCCCCCTCCCTCCCCTGTAGTTAACTCGTTGGTGGCCAGTGGGCCTTCTCCCCTCCCTCCCCCTCCTAATTAAAATCTCCCCCCTATCATTGGTGGCAGCGGAGTGTACCGATCGGAGTCCCAGTTTAATCGATGGGGCTCTGATCGGTAACCATGGCAAGCAGGACACTGCTGCAGTCCTGGTTGCCATGGTTATTTAGCAATTTGTAGAACCATTATACTTACCTGCGAGCTGCGATCTCTGCGTCCGGTCGGGAACTCCTCCTACTGGTAAGTGACAGGTCCGGCCGGGAGCTCCTCCTACTGGTAAGTGACATGACCTGTCACTTACCAGTAGGAGGAGCTCTCGGCCGGACCTGTCACTTACCAGTAGGAGGAGCTCCCGACCGGACGCAGACCATCGCAGCTCGCAGGTAAGTATAATGGTTCTACAAATTGCTAAGTAACCATGGCAACCGGGACTGCAGTAGCGTCCTGGTTGCCATGGTTACCGATCGGAGCCCCAGCGATTAAACTGGGACTCCGATCGGTACACTTCGCTGCCACCAATGATAGGGGGGAGATTTTAATTAGGAGGGGGAGGGAGGGGAGAAGGCCCACTGGCCACCAACGAGTTAACTACAGGGGAGGGGGGGGCCCACTGGCCACCAATGAGTTAACTACAGGGGAGGGGGGGCCCACTGGCCACCAATGAGTTAACTACAGGGGAGGGGGGGGGGCCCACTGGCCACCAATGAGTTATCTACAGGGGAGGGGGGGGGGGGGGCGGCCGCACTGGCCACCAATGTGTTAACTACAGGGGGGGGGGGGCTGCCCCCTGCTGCCTGGCAGCACCTTCCAGGCAGCAGGGGGCAGTCATGTACACAGTTCTGTTAGTATATTCTAACCTGAAGCGTCCCCATCACCATAGGAACGCCTCTGTGTTAGAATATACTGTCGGATTTGAGTTTCACGATGTAACTCAAATCCGACGGTATATTCTAACATAGAGGCGTTCCGATGGTGATGGGGACGCTTCAAGTTAAAATATACCATCGGATTGGAGAAAACTCCGATCCTATGGTATATTAACTCCTGACTTTACATTGAAAGTCAATGGGGGACGGATCCGTTTGAAATTGCACCATATTGTGTCAACGTCAAACGGATCCGTCCCCATTGACTTGCATTGTAATTCAGGACAGATCCGTTTGGCTCCGCACGGCATAATGTGTATGGTGAGCTCCTGAAGGATTGGGCAAAATGTATTTATTCTTCTGAACATTTTACATTAGTTTCACACTAGCGTCCAAACTAAATAAAAGGCAGAGTTCGTGGTATCCGGCACAGCGGGATACTGCTTTCCCTGCCGGAGCCCACTGAGTATAATGGGACCCAGCAGGAATCCAGACGGTTTTCAACATGATTGATGGGATTTGTCCGGATAAAAAACAGTGCTTCCCAGTAACAGGTTGGATCCCTGCCCTGTCCTATTATAGTCAATGAGGTCTGACGGTGCTCCAGCCCTATCAGCTGTAGGCCTCTTTCACACGAGCGTGACGGATCAGGTCCGGATGAGTTCGCGGAAACTCGCACCATTTTGCAAGCAAGTTCAGTCAGTTTTGTCTGCAATTGCGCTCAGTTCAGTTTTTTTCCGCGCGGGTGCAATGTGTTTTGATGCGTTTATGTGTTATAAAAATTGGAAGGTTTACAAACAACATCTCTTAGCAACCATCAGTGAAAAACGCATTGCACCCGCACTTGCTTACGGATGCAATGTGTTTTTCACTGAAGCCCGATTCACTTCTATGGGGCCAGGGCTGCGTGAAAAACGCAGACTATTGAACATGCTGCGTTTTTCACGCAACGCAGAATGATGCGTGAAAAAACAAACACTCATGTACACAGACCCATTGAAATGAACGGGTCAGGATTCAGTGCAGGTGCTATGCGTTCACGTGACGCATTGCACTCGCACGTGTAAAAGGGGCCTTAAAGGGATTGTCCAGGCAGCTCCCTAATATAAGCATCGGAGCATTTCATGCTTTTTTGCTTATGTTTTTACAAGCTTCCTGGCTTCCTCCTAGCAGTGTATTCGGTGATGTCACCGGCTCCGATGGTCCAGCTTTAGCACTGCTCTAGCCGTTTTACAGGCTAGGACAGCACTTAAGCCTGCCCATTAGTGCTGGTGACATTACCGGACTCACATGCTCCAATGCTCATATTAGGCCTTGTTCACGCGTCAGTTATTTGATCAGTTATTTCCATCAGTTTTTGTGAGCCAAAACCAGGAGTGGAGGCTATATATTGATAATGTATAATGAAAAAATCTGCAACTGTTCTGTGTTTCTGACCCGTACCTGGTTTTGGCTCACAATAAGGGTCCATTCACACGTCTGTTATAACAATCGGAACCTTTTTTCGGATCCATTAATTTCAATTGCCTCTGCAAAAATGCGGACACCAATCATAGTGCTGTCCGAATCACGGAATCCGTTCTCCTATTTTCGAGTGTGCGGATCCTGAAAAAAAAATTAAGCTTGTCCTACTTTCTGTCCGTTTTTCGGGTCCGTTGTCCATTCAAGTCAATGGATCCGCATAAATGCAGATAACATGCACAAAACCATCCGAAGGTCATCCGATTTTGCGGATCCATTTTTGCAGAATGGATGGAAAAAAGAAAACGGAATAACGGAAACACGGAACGGATTCGGAAGCACTTTAGTAAAAAAAAACGGAAGGTTGTACTGAAAAACAGATCCGCAAAAAAAGGAACGTTTATCTGGAAAGGTAAAAATACTGACGTGTGAATGGACCCTAACTGATGGAAATAACTGATCAAATAACTGACGGGTGAACAAGGCCTAATATGAGCATCGGAGCATGCGAGTCCGGTAATGTCACCAGCACTAATGGGCAGGCTTAAGTGCTGCCTGGGTGAAAATGTCGGTATGTAGGGGTTCAGCTCTGAACCTGGACAACCCCTTTAACCACCTCCGGACCGCCTAACGCAGGATCGCGTTCCGGAGGTGGCAGCGCTGCGCACAGTCACGCATATATGCGTCATCTCGCGAGACGCGAGATTTCCTGTGAACGCGCGCACACACGGGCGCGCGGGTTCACAGGAACGGAAGGTAAGAGAGTTGATCTCCAGCCTGCCAGCGGCGATCGTTCGCTGGCAGGCTGGAGATGTGTTTTTTTTTAACCCCTAACAGGTATATTAGATGCTCTTTTGATAACAGCGTCTAATATACCTGCTACCTGGTCCTCTGGTGGTCCCCTTTGTTTGGATCGACCACCAGAGGACACAGGTAGCTCAGTAAAGTAGCACCAAGCACCACTACACTACCCCCCCCCCCCCCGTCACTTATTAACCCCTTATTAGCCCCTGATCACCCCACATAGACTCCCTGATCACCCCCCTGTCATTGATCAACCCCCTGTAAAGCTCCATTCAGATGTCCGCATGATTTTTACGGATCCACTGATGGATGGATCGGATCTGCAAAACGCATCCGGACGTCTGAATGAAGCCTTACAGGGGCGTGATCAATGACTGTGGTTATAACCCCATATAGACTCCCTGATCACCCCCCTGTCATTGATTACACCCCTGTCATTGATCAACCCCCTGTAAAAGCTCCATTCAGATGTTTGCATGATTTTTACGGATGCACTGATAGATGGATCGGATCCGCAAAACGCATACGGACGTCTGAATGAAGCCTTACAGGGGCGTGATCAATGACTGTGGTTATCACCCCATATAGACTCCCTGATCACCCCCCTGTCATTGATTACACCCCTGTCATTGATCAACCCCCTGTAAAGCTCCATTCAGATGTCCGCATGATTTTTACGGATCCACTGATAGATGGATCGGATCCGCAAAACACATACAGGCGTCTCCCTGGAGCCTTCCAGGGGGGGTGATCAATGACTGTGGTGATCACCCCATATAGACTCCCTGATCACCCCCCTGTCATTAATCACCACCCCTGTCATTGATCACCCTCTGTAAGGCTCCATTCAGACATTTTTTTGGCCCAAGTTAGCGGAATTATTATTATTTTTTTCTTACAAAGTCTTATATTCCACTAACTTGTGTCAAAAAATAAAATCTCACATGAACTCACCATACCCCTCACGGAATCCAAATGCGTAAAATTTTTTAGACATTTATATTCCAGACTTCTTCTCACGCTTTAGGGCCCCTAGAATGCCAGGGCAGTATAAATACCCCACATGTGACCCCATTTCGGAAAGAAGACACCCCCAGGTATTCCGTGAGGGGCATATTGAGTCCATGAAAGATTGAAATTTTTGTCCCAAGTTAGCGGAACGGGAGACTTTGTGAGAAAAAAATTAAAAATATCAATTTCCGCTAACTTGTGCCTCATTGAATACCTTGGGGTGTCTTCTTTCCAAAATGGGGTCACATGTGGGGTATTTATACTGCCCTGGCATTCTAGGGGCCCCAAAGCGTGAGAAGAAGTCTGGTATCCAAATGTCTAAAAATGCCCTCCTAAAAGGAATTTGGGCACCTTTGCGCATCTAGGCTGCAAAAAAGTGTCACACATCTGGTATCGCCGTACTCAGGAGAAGTTGGGGAATGTGTTTTGGGGTGTCATTTTACATATACCCATGCTGGGTGAGAGAAATATCTTGGTCAAATGCCAACTTTGTATAAAAAAAAATGGGAAAAGTTGTCTTTTGCCAAGATATTTCTCTTACCCAGCAAGGGTATATGTAAAATGACACCCCAAAACACATTCCCCAACTTCTCCTGAATACGGCGATACCACATGTGTGACACTTTTTTGCAGCCTAGGTGGGCAAAGGGGCCCATATTCCAAAGAGCACCTTTAGGATTTCACAGGTCATTTACCTACTTACCACACATTAGGGCCCCTGGAAAATGCCAGGGCAGTATAACTACCCCACAAGTGACCCCATTTTGGAAAGAAGACACCCCAAGGTATTCCGTGAGGGGCATGGCGAGTTCTTAGAATTTTTTATTTTTTGTCACAAGTTAGTGGAAAATGCTGATTTTTTTTTTTTTTTTTTTTCATACAAAGTCTCATATTCCACTAACTTGTGACAAAAAATAAAAACTTCCATGAACTCACTATGCCCATCAGCGAATACCTTGGGGTCTCTTCTTTCCAAAATGGGGTCACTTGTGGGGTAGTTATACTGCCCTGGCATTCTAGGGGCCCAAATGTGTGGTAAGGAGTTTGAAATCAAATTCTGTAAAAAATGACCTGTAAAATCCGAAAGGTGCTCTTTGGAATATGGGCCCCTTTGCCCACCTAGGCTGCAAAAAAGTGTCACACATCTGGTATCTCCGTACTCAGGAGAAGTTGGGGAATGTGTTTTGGGGTGTCATTTTACATATACCCATGCTGGGTGAGAGAAATATCTTGGCAAAAGACAACTTTTCCCATTTTTTTATACAAAGTTGGCATTTGACCAAGATATTTATCTCACCCAGCATGGGTATATGTAAAATGACACCCCAAAACACATTCCTCAACTTCTCCTGAATACAGAGATACCAGATGTGTGACACTTTTTTGCAGCCTAGGTGGGCAAAGGGGCCCATATTCCAAAGAGCACCTTTCGGATTTCACAGGTCATTTTTTACAGAATTTGATTTCAAACTCCTTACCACACATTTGGGCCCCTAGAATGCCAGGGCAGTATAACTACCCCACAAGTGACTCCATTTTGGAAAGAAGAGACCCCAAGGTATTTCGTGATGGGCATAGTGAGTTCATAGAAGTTTTTATTTTTTGTCACAAGTTAGTGGAATATGAGACTTTGTAAGAAAAAAAAAAAAAAAAAAATCATCATTTTCCGCTAACTTGTGACAAAAAATAAAAAGTTCTATGAACTCACTATGCCCATCAGCGAATACCTTAGGGTGTGTACTTTCCGAAATGGGGTCATTTGTGGGGTGTTTGTACTGTCTGGGCATTGTAGAACCTCAGGAAACATGACAGGTGCTCAGAAAGTCAGAGCTGCTTCAAAAAGCGGAAATTCACATTTTTGTACCATAGTTTGTAAACGCTATAACTTTTACCCAAAGCATTTTTTTTTTACCCAAACATTTTTTTTTTATCAAAGACATGTAGAACAATAAATTTAGAGCAAAATTTATATATGGATCTCGTTTTTTTTTGCAAAATTTTACAACTGAAAGTGAAAAATGTCATTTTTTTGCAAAAAAATCGTTAAATTTCAATTAATAACAAAAAAAGTAAAAATGTCAGCAGCAATGAAATACCACCAAATGAAAGCTCTATTAGTGAGAAGAAAAGGAGGTAAAATTCATTTGGGTGGTAAGTTGCATGACCGAGCAATAAACGGTGAAAGTAGTGTAGGTCAGAAGTGTAAAAAGTGGCCTGGTCTTTCAGGGTGTTTAAGCACTGGGGGCTGAGGTGGTTAAGGTATGTTTCACATCACCGTTTCGCTTCCTGCTCTGATCAGTCAGAAGAGCACAAAATAAAAAAAATGGATCCTTTATTTTAAAGGGCTTCTGTCAGCCCACTAAACCGTTTTTTTTTTTGGTTTACTAATAATCCCTACACTGCGATTTATGCATACATAAGTGAAATAATAATTTTCGTTCAGTAGAATTTGATAAAACGCTATTTTTATAATATGTAAATTACCTTGCTACCAGCAAGTAGGGCGGCTACTTGCTGGTAGCAGCCGCATGCTCCGATCGTAATGACGCCCCCTCCGCATTGTGATTGACAGGGCCAGGGAACGGAATCGTTCTCTGCTGGCCCTGCCTGTTTTCATTCAATATCTGGCGCCTTCGCCGCGGCCGTACCTATCTTCAATCTGCGCAGGCGCACTGAGAGGCGGCCACTCACTCGGCCGCTCCATCCTCAATGCGCCTGCGCCGATGACGTCACATCTACACCCGGCGCAGGCGCATTGAGGAGCGGCCGAGTGAGTGGCCGCCTCTCAGTGCACCTGCGCAGATTGAAGATGGGTACGGCCGCGGCGCAGGAGCCAGATTTTGAATGCTAACAGGCAGGGCCAGCATAGAACGATTCCGTTCCCTGGCCCTGTCAATCACAATGCGGAGGGGGCGTCATTAGGGTCGGAGGATGCAGCTGCTACCAGCAATTAGCCGCCCTACTTGCTGGTAGCAAGGTAATTTACATATTATAAAAATTGCGTTTTAGCAAATTCTACTGAACGAAAATTATTATTTTACTTATGTATGCAGAGATCGCAGTGTAGGGATTATTAGTAAACAAAAAAAAATGGTTTAGTGGGCTGACAGAAGCCCTTTAAGCATCCATTTGCATTTTGCTTTAGGGTACTTTCACACTTGCGGCAGAGGAATCCGGCAGGCAGGTCCGTCGCCGGAACTGCCTGCCGGATCCGTCAAAACATATGCCAACTGATGGCATTTTAAGACTGATCAGGATCCTGATCCGTCCCACAAATGCATTGAAATGCTGGCATTTATTTTTTTTCACATTTTTGCCGGACGGATCCGGCATTCGGAATGCCGGATCCGGCACTAATACATTCCTATGTAAACGTTTTTTTGGCCAGAGATAAAACCGTAGCATGCTGCGGTATTATCTCCTTCCTGATCAGTCAAAAAGACTGAACTGAAGACATCCTGATGCATCCTGAACAGATTGCTCTCCATTCAGAATGTATGGGGATAAAACTGATCAGTTATTTTCTGGTATTGAGCCCCTAGGACGGAACTCTATGCCGGAAAAGAAAAATGCTAGTGTGAAAGTACCCTTAGCCATTTCCAATAGGGGAACCTTTATTTTAGACGGGAATAAAAGTCCTCCACAAAAGTACTTTTCTTCCGTCTAAAATAATGGATCTCACAAGGAAAATGCTAAATAAATAAACAGATGCAAAATGAGCATAACCGTTTTTTGTTTTCTGTTCTTGTGACAGGTCAGAAGAACGGAAAACAAAATGGTGATGTGAACCTAGCCTAAGCAGCTACGATGCAGCCAGAAGAGCCTGCTGGATAGTTTTAACGTAAGCGTGTAACTAGCCTAATTCTCCCAGGAGACAAAGACGCCACCAGAAGTGTTGGTCTACAGCTATGGAATGTGTATGTCCAGTGATGGGATTCACTGATGAAAATGATGGAACCTCTGACAAAAGTAAATGCTGACAATACATTTTGGCTAGAAGAAAAAAAAAAAAACACCACAAATTACTGCAATATACAATGCAAATATCATTAGGTACATGTATCAACAATATGGAGAGGATGTGACACCAAGCACAAGGTCAGGAATAACTGGAACATATCAAGCCACAGCTCCTACAGTACACAAACTAGCTCGGCGCTGGTAGATTCAGCAAATGTAATAGATGTAAAGTTTGGCAACCAACATCGAATATGAAGATAATAAATTCTAAAAATACTATGACCTTCAGAAAAGCAACTCAGACTTGTTTAGTACTCTGGCAACTACGCAGTGCAAAATTTTCCCATAAATTACGTTGAACAGAACCAACAAGGATTGCAAAATCATGGAGGTCAGAGGATGGAGAGGAAGAACATGGAACCATGACTACAAATAGATTTAGGAGACAACCCGGTCTACCAGCTTTGCACACACAGATTTCTGACCATTGAAACCGATCTTACAGATGATCAAACTGGTCTGACTTGGTAGTTCCGCACACAGATATTGTTTTAGGTTAAGGCTCTTTGACATGGGCCAAGTGACAGAGAATTAACGAGAAGGACCCAAACATTCGTGATAATCGCCTGATCGTTGAGTAGGGGTGATCATCCTGTCTACCGAGATCGCTCATACCATACCGATTCACTGTTTGCTGGCAGCATGTCCATTTACACAAGGCTATGTGCTGCCTGAAAGCAATCATTTTATGCGCCACATAAAAGATGCAATCACTTGATGAACAGGCAAAAGATCGCTGCCACACTGGGATCTCAATCAAGTCAAATTGTCATTAACACACATCAATTTGGACAGAATTTGGTCAGATTGGGCAGAAACTGGTCAAATATCTGTAAGGCTACATTCACACGAATGTGGCATGGCCAGTTCTCTTTTATTTATTTTTTTAACCAATTGAAGTCAATGGGGCTGTTCACATGCTGTTTTTTTTTTTTTTTTTTAACAGCCACGTGAATAGCAGCCATCACAATAGGATTTTCTTTTTGGGTCACTTTCACAGCCAGACAGACTCCCATTGAAATCAGTAGGACTGTGTTGAACAGCCGTTTAGACAGGTGTGCATCCATCTATTGGCCTGTAAAAATGGGCACGCTAGGGGAAAAAAAAAATTCCGCGATCACTCAAAAACGCAACCATCGATTTCAACGAAACTTGGTATATACATCCCTTGCTACCTAGAAAGGTCACAGCTCTCTAGCACGTACAGTTCCTGAGATATTCCCAAAAAATTATCTGCATTAGCCAATACAAGCCTGCAAGTCTTTCTTTTCATATCCCAACTGCCATACACATGGTCACATGTCCCTTATCAGCCAATAGAAGCTCGCAGGCCCTTAGTCTCCACATACACACAGTTTTACTCCAGGTTTCCATAACAGCCCAGCCATCTTCTTCACTGCTGTAGGTCAGCTTTAGGCTAGGGCTACACAACAACAATAAGTCGCACGACACATAGGGCACAACTACACTGCGACAATTTTTATAATGATAGTCTATAGTGACGGATGGATTTTTGCAACTGTCGTGTCGCAGTATGTCACATGTCGCAGTGCGACACCATAGACTATCATTATAAAAATTGTTGAGACAAAATGTCGTGCGACATGTCGTCATGTAGCTCTAGGATTAAGGGGGCAAGGCGCTGTGGAAGCCACTGTTAAAGGGGCAGGGGCCACTATTAAAGGGGAAACTGCTGTGGAGGTCACTGTTAAGGGAACGGGGTACTGTGGAGGTCACTGTTAAGGGGGCAGGCCCCTGAGGAAGTCACTGTTAAGGGAATGGGGTGCTGTGAAACTCACTGTTAGGCTCCATTCACACGTCCGCAACGTCTTTTGCGGATACACGGAGCCGCGGATCCGCAAAACGGCAATGTGCGTTCCGCATTTTGCGGACCACACATTGCCGGCACTAATAGAATATGCTTGTTCTTGTCCGCAATTGCGGACAAGAATAGGACATGTTCTATTTTTTTGCGGAACGGAAGTGCGGACCCGGAAGTGCGGATCAGCAATTCTGTGTCCGGGAAGCACATCATGCTGCCCCATAGGAATGAATGGGTCCGCAATTCCGTTCCGCAAAATGCAGAGCGAAATTGCGGACGTGTGAATGGAGCCTTAAAGGGGACGGGCTGCTGTGGAGGTCCCATTTTAAAGTGGTGGGGCACTGTGGGGAGGGGGGTCAGTGTTAAGGGGTGGGGGACTGTGGAGTTCACTGTTAAAGGGGCAGGGTGCTGTAGAGGTCACTGTTATGTGTATGTGTAATACATATATATATATATATATACACACACACACACACACACACATATATACATACATACATACATACATACATACAATACTCACCTGATCCACTTGCACATTGCACATGCAGGGACCCTTGCTCCTCACTGGATGCGTGATGACATCACCATTCTGAGAGAGTCA
Organism: Bufo bufo; assembly: GCF_905171765.1. Taxonomy (NCBI): domain Eukaryota; kingdom Metazoa; phylum Chordata; class Amphibia; order Anura; family Bufonidae; genus Bufo; species Bufo bufo. Next base: position 556,404,807 of record NC_053391.1, read on the forward strand.
GGTTCTGCTGCCTCCAGTGAAGAGAGAGTGTCCTCATGCATGCAAGTGGATATTACCAAAGCCACACCACTTTTGTCACTTTGGAAAATTGGGAGAAGCTCAAAATGTCGCAAATTGTGGTACGCGCCATAATTTATGACTTTAACGCCACAATAGTGCCATAGATAGGGGATCATACAGAGGTCACGTGAAATGGCAGCCAATCACTGGACGTTGTGGTGACTTGTCACCCATGCGGCATGTGACCTAGTGATGTACCAATGTGCCATATTATTCCCGTTAGAAGTTATGAATGAATTAGTAGCAATTTACACTGAAGCTCCAGATGGGTGTTGTCTCTGCACAGTCTCACACTGTCCAATAAGTTCTGCCAGAGATTACAGGCCTTCGGAGGGGATTTATATCAATACCTGGCACTTTAACCCTTTTAGGACCATAAGATTACCGTCATTAATATAAAAATAATTATATTTTTTTTCCTTTTAAGAATGTATTTGAACAATAAATAAAGCTAGATCCATTTTCCCATAAATTACATTGAACAGAACCAACAAGGATTGCAAAATCATGGAGGTCAGAGGATGGAGAGGAAGAACATGGAACTAATATTTTGACTCAAACCCCAAAAAAAAAAAAAAAAAAAAAGTATTTTAAGTTCTATCAGAAGATACAGGCAATTAAAAACATGGCACAAATACATCCCTTGGTCGGTCCTCAAAGGGTTAAAGGGAACCCGTGACGTTGAACATGATGTACGAGCAGCAGGCAGCAGGTTATAGAGTACATACATATTGCACCAGCATAGGACTGCATACTGTCTGGCTTATGCCCATTTCACAATGTGCAGCAGAGTTCAGTTTTTATCTAAAGACTGTGTTGATTTTCATTATGTGCCATCAAGAAAGCAGTCACTGCATACAATGGGCTCTTGTCACCATTCACGCAGGCGCCCGTCTCCATGTTCCGCCATAAAACAATGCTGTTCACTGTATGCTTTTCTTTGGAAAGTGAAGGTACATTAAAGAAGGAATATTCCATATTTTTCTATCCTTATCGGGCTCTCACAAAGCTTTTTTTTTTATTTATTTAAAAACCTCCAAATTAGAAAACGCTACTTGAGCGACGTACAGTTAAAGGGGGTTATCCAATTTCTCAACCCCCAGCTAATGCAGGCGAGACGGGCATCCCTAGCGTCACCTGCAATCCCCCCCCCCCTATCTTCAAGATAAGTCATCAATACCAGATTCGTAGAGATTCAAAAAACCGACACTCGCCACTGATCAGCTGTTTACAGCAGCTGCCAGAACTAACTAGGAGAATGGAGCCGGAAGCAGAAGGCCCTGTCCACAGAGTAGTGGCTCTGCTGGGCCCCTCAGCTCCCATTCAAGTGTATGGGAAAAGTAACCCAGCACAGCCTCTACCCAGAGAATGGAGTTGTGCTTCTGGCTCCATTCTCCATTTGGACCCTCACTGATTTGATATTAATGACCTCTTCTAATGATACCACCTTTAATAAATCACCAAAGCAAAGTCTGAACCAACATGGACTACTGAGAGATACCAGCACTGGGCCTCATTCACACAGCAATATTCTCGCCAGTATTGTGCAGGAGAAAGATCATGGAAAAAGTTCTACGCCTTCTCTTAAATTTGTACTTACTCCTGATGTTGGATTACAAACACAGTTGCAAAAAGCTAACCAGAATATGGAAGGACAGCTCTGGGGTATAATACAGGCCAGAACTCAGGAACAGTACACAATGAATATTTTTCGGACTACAAGATGCACATTTTTTCCGCCCAAAAAAATGAGGGAAAAGTTGCAGTGCGTTTTATAGTCCGAATGCTAATGACTGCTTCCAGGCTGGAAGACCAAGGAGCCGTGAGTGGCAGTGCCGTCCGTGGCAAGAGAGGTAAGGTTATTTATTTATTTTTATTATACGTCTAATCTGAAGTTTGGTGGGGGACTGATCTGATGCTGGTCTGATGAAGAATATTGTTTTACTCTCCTCCTTCAAATACTAGGTGTGTCTTATAGTCTGGTGTGTCTTAGTCAGAAAAATACAGTGTATATATAAAATAAAGTATATATATATATATATATATATATATATATATATATATATACACACACACACACACACACACACATACACACACACACATTGTGGGGACTCACTCTGGTAGACATGATTATCGGACGCAGTATAGAGGCAACAACAAGTTCTTTGGATCAAACAGTTCAGTGTTTTATTCACACTTTAGGCAAGTGACAAAACAAGCAGTCATATTCAAACAAAAAAGAAGTCACCTTGCGGTGTTGGTGGTAATTTACACCATGCGGCAATTCTGCCTCAGAGTCCTTGCTCATAGCCGCACCAACCTGTTTTCACGCCAAACAGGTAGCAAGCCTTCATCCAGACACAAGGCTCCCAGATCCCAACACAGAGACATCGCTTCTGAGCCCAGCTGCCTATTTAGGGACAGTCAGATGCTGCCAAAACCTGGACCGGCATTTTAAATCTGGTCCGGTATTTGACCTCACCTGGCTGTAAATCAGCCCAGCAGCACATGCTGGGAGGAAAATACCTGTTTTCCTAGACCAAACCTCTCACTGTGTCACAACATATACATTATATTATTTATATATATATATATATATATATATATATATATATATATATATATACACACACACACATATACATACATACACACACACACACACACACACACACACACATACATACACCATACATACATACACACACACACACACACACATACATACATACATACACAGGGTGGGCCATTTATATGGATACACCTTAATAAAATGGGAATGGTTGGTGATATTAACTTCCTGTTTGTGGCACATTAGTATATGTGAGGGGGGAAACTTTTCAAGATGGGTGGTGACCATGGCGGCCATTTTGTATCCAACTTTTGTTTTTTCAATAGGAAGAATGTGCACCACCACATTATGGGTGTCAGGTCCGAGCATTCCTAGGTGAACAGTTTCCTGGAAAGTGGATTGGTCGTCGTGGGCTAGTTGAATGGCCCCCAAGGTCTCCCGAACTGACCCCCTTAGACTTTTATCTTTGGGGTCATCTGAAGGCAATTGTCTATGCTGTGAAGATATACGAGATGTGCAGCACCTGAAACTACGGATACTGGAAGCCTGTGCTAGCATTTCTCCTGCGGTGTTGCTATCAGTGTGTGAAGAGTGGGAGAAGAGGGTTGCATTGACAATCCAACACAATGGGCAGCACATTGAACACATTTTATAAGTGGTCAGAAACTTGTAAATAACTCATGAAAGAATAAAGTTACGTTAAAACCAAGCACACCATTGTTTTTCATGTGAAATTCCCAATAAGTTTGATGTGTCACATGACCCTCTTCCTACTGAAAAAACAAAAGTTGGATTCAAAATGGCCGACTTCAAAATGGCCGCCATGGTCACCACCCATCTTGAAAAGTTTCCCCCCTCACATATACTAATGTGCCACAAACAGGAACTTAATATCACCAACCATTCCCATTTTATTAAGGTGTATCCTTATAAATGGCCCACCCTGTATACACTGGTGTTGAAGGATAAATGCACCTTTGTGATAACATGGCGTGATTCCTACATAAACCACTTCTGCACTGCACAATGCAGAGTCTACTTCCTTTATACCCTATAATGAGCATGGTTTTATTTTTAACTTACAGGAAGACAAGAGACATTGAAATACAGTGTCTACGGGGATCGCCTGGAATGTACGGTTACTATATAATACAAGAATGGTCAAGGGGAAATGGCATACTTGCTTGCCTTTTCCTACAGCAGGTGTTGTATGTGGAGCGTATAAGAGCCCGTTTCCTAGTTGACACATACAAGTATTGCCACTAGACATTACATACCTAGAAACAAAGCAGGGCGGGATAGAGTAGCGTCATAATAAAATATATTCCATACATCCTCTTCTATTGTCCTATTACAACAACAGATCTTTAACATCGAACCAGAAGCAAAACATTCCAAGTGAATGCATCCCAAACTATGACAACCTTCTTAATTTTTTTTTGCATTTTCTTCATTTATAAAAAAAATTTAGGGGTATACTTATTATGACGAGAATAAAGTCAGTTATGTCTCAGTGTATGTTGGCTTAACCTCTCCTGACATGTTTGCTTTACATGCATCACTCCTTGTGAAGACGATTATGGAGCATCTATTCTTATAATTTTATGTTTTCGGTCCCTCTATTATTTCCACTAGAAGGTATGAATGAATTGCTGTCAGTTTCCAATGAAGGTCCAGATGGGTGGCATCAGTTGGGGGCGTGTCTGTGCACATCTGATTGGATAGTGGGAGTGTGTGCAGGGACATTCCCCCAACTGGTTACACCCTTCTGGACTTTAACTGCAAAATGCTGCCAATTTATAACTTCTAGTAGGTATAATAAAGGAATGGCACAACATAGAGTCATAAGAATAGATGCTCCAGAATTGTTATTACATGGGGGATGCAAATAGTTTCTAAAATGAACATGTCAGGAGAAGTGACAGCTCCTCTTTAATATGTGTCAAATTTGACACATCTTTTGAAATAGCACTTTTGCCTTGAGATGTTACTCCAGTTTCTTAAATGCTGGAGTAAGGGTTCATGCACAAGACCGTCGTTTTGGTCTGCGTCTTTTGTGGATCGGATGTGGACCCGTTCATCTCAATGGGGCCCGCAAAAGATGCAGACAGTGCACCCGTGCAGGTTCCGTTCCACGGTCCGAGAAGAAGATGGGGCCACATAGAGCACAATGGGATTGTTTAACAGGCGTCTCATGGCTGGAGAAGGAGTTAACACTTTTTGCTCCTTGAGCACTGCCGTCTTTGGCACCGGTCTTGATATGATTATTAACTAGAATGCTAAATGTCAGTGAGAAGAAAGTGGCGGATGTAGGACATGTGCTTACCCAGGATCACTGAGAAGAGGAAGCAGGGCCCAAACGCAGAAGAAATCTGGCAGGTTCCAGAGATTATATGCAGCACTACAGGCACTGATAAGAAACACATGTCTTTCCATGTGCGCTCCAGCCCCAGAGCTATGGAGTCTGCCTTCCTTCTCTGCTGCATGACACTTCCTCCATTTTATTTCCAGAGCGGCCTGCTCTGCATCACTCCAGCCCCTTTGCCCTGACTGTTTCTGAAGACGTGCCGGAGGGCCCTGTGTATTATTCAAATCAAGAATAACTTGGATATATCTACTTTATTCACAAAAGGATATGGGGACAACCTATGCAAAGGCAAACGTGGCTGCGGCACGACAACTAAGGCAAATGGTTAATTATTAAGACAAATGTGTAATGATTAATAGATTATTAAATGCAATTTAATGCAAGTTGGATGAATATTTTATTTCTCTCAATGAGCACTGGTTACAAAAGATTTGAAATAATATCCCATAGAAAAACAACTCAGTAGCTAACATGTGAGGTCTGGAGGAGCTATATATTTGGTTGGTGACTTGATCACCAGTAGTTAGTGTATATGTAAACAAAGTGGAAATGGTGATTTTAGGTTAAAACATAACTTTTAATATATACAAGATTAGAATAAGTCCCTAGATGCTATGATGAAAGGTAAAGAAAAAGTGCATGATGGCACCAGGGATACAAATGTGCTTGGTGCACGGCGGCACCTTTAAATACAAAAGATAAATGGGTGCACGGCGGCACCATAGATAACCAGTAGGTCCTACCGTTATGGCCGTGGTCCTCTGGTCTCTGGAGATGTCCAACGCAAGAAAGTTTTGCTGTAAAAAAGAGCGGAGGGGGCCCGGCGGGGATATTTAGTGGGTATGGGGTACCTAGACGGCCCTATTATAAGGGTGCTATCTCGCCCCTAGCGTCCTATATACGGAGCACCCGTTCTGAAAAGAACGACCCCGTCCGGAACCTGGCCCTTTTTCTACTTGGCCCTATTGTGCCCTAGTGTAGCTAATCCCTACACGCATGTTTCATTTTTAATATAAAACTCATCAGGGGAATGTTAGGCACACATAGAGGGGCAATATAATCTAATGACATATAGTGTTGGTAACTTGTAATTAGTGAACAACACATATGTCATATATAGTTAGGATGAAAATATGGCACAAAAGATACTGAAACGTATTGGCCTTTAGTGAAGGCTCTAATCGAGTATCAGGGCTGGGTACTTGCCTAAGATATAGAGACAAAGTCGAGGGGGTCACCTGGAGATAGTCCGGTCCCTCTCTTGGAGCGCAGCAGCGTGTCCAGAGGCCGTGATAAAGCCACGGCCGCTACCTTTTATAAAGTGATGGCCCATCCTCAGGCCATTGTATAAAAGGGGTTTTGCAGTATTGATGATCTATCACACGGCACCCCCCGCTGACCAGCTGTTTGAAGATGAAGCGGCGCTCCATGCGAGTTCTACTTCCTCTTCATTGCACTGCCAGTCATCTCCCTTGCAGTGGTGGGGTAGTGCAGTTACAAATTAAACTGCACTTTCAAGATGGCGGGCAGTGTAATGAAGAGGAAGCAGTGCTCGCATGGAGCGCCACCTCCTCTTCAAACAGCTGATCGGCGGGGGTGTCGGATGTTGGACCCCTGCCGATCTGAGATTAGCTCATCAATATATATAGTCTGCACATCCCCTTTAAGTTTAATGGGATCTGTAAGTCTGCTTTCACATGAACGATTTTCTTCACCGGGAGCTGACTGTAGAATGGATGGAACCCGGGCACTGGACCATTAAAGTTAATGGGCATATTGACACTAACCATCGTCCATTCAGAGAAAATCGCAGCATGGTCTATCTTAATCTATTTGTCACGCTGGACCGGCGCATTCGAGTTAATGGGTCATTGAAACAAACTAACAGCTCATGGAGGCCATCCGTGTGCGATCTGTTTTCCACTGATGGTTGCTAAGATATGCTGGGTGTGTATTCTTCAGGTTTTTTTCACTGATGTAAAAAGCTGATGACAACTGAAGTAACACAGACAGAAAAAAAAAAAACTGACCAACCGAACGCAATCTGAGACAATCCTGATTCTACTGGAATGGAAAATGGTCGAAAACCTCAGCCAATCGCTTATTCCTTCAAAATGTAAGATTTCAGCTTAACCAACACGAAAACCATGTGGCAGGCGGATCATGTAAATCCGGCCCAAGGGTTTACCCGTTTAAACATTAGAAATCTAAGCCGTGACACTAGTGTTACCAGAGCCGAAGCTGGAACTACACCGACAACCGGCCAGTACATTGGAAAAGGGAATACTCACCGATCAACCCTCCCCCTCTGTCCCACTGCTTCCCCATCGAGTGATGCAACAGCCAATCACTTGCAGTAATATGTCACCACTGCTGCCAGGGATTTGCGGAGCAGTCACAGGACCAGGAGACTAGACTGGCGGTGAAGTATTACAGTTTTATTTATATTTTTACATGTGCATCCATCCGATCTACATTGTATTATATATATATATGGCATCACCCTACAGTGAGATGCCTTTCTCCCATGCTTGCTAATAATTCAGCCGGAGAATAGCGAGAACTCGGCCCGGGTGACGGTAATTGTTTTCTTGTTGCTTCTAAACAGTCTGTAGTCAACAGGAGGCTTAGAAATCACTTTGCAAGGCTCTAACAAGTCTCGAGAGTGTGAAGAGGCATTTGACATCCTATCCTGTGTATATCTCAGTCTTTGTAATTGTGGCACTCTATTCTCTAGGGCAACTAGACCTTGTCACCAAAGACTTTCGGCCTCAGCGCTTTCCTAGAGGTCTCAAGGAGCTACTAACAGAAGCCATTCATATACTTTGCTCCATGTTCTACTACTATGTGTGACACAATATCATATACTCTGGCACAGCGAGGTGGGTTTAACCACACTGGATCTCACACCTGACCAGAACTTAGAGTTACTGATCAATCAAGGGAATTCTACTGACCAAATCTTTTATAGATCCCAAAAATAGCTTCAAATTAAATGACCAGCACCTCTGCATTTCCTGTATGGTTTCTCACCTGACAATGACTCACATCTACAAAACCACAAGAACGCGTTTAGATGTTTGCAAAACAAAGTTACGGTACTATATATGTATAAATGACATGTTGAAAACCCCATGCACACATGGGTCATCAGTATCTGATCGTGGGGGTCCGACACCTGGGACCCATGCTGATCAGCTGTTTTGAGAAGGCACTGCGCTGTACATTGTATAGTGGCTGTGCTTGGTATTGCATCTCAGCCCCATTCACTCCTAGGCCACAAGCTCGATAAATGTCACTGGCCCAGGAAAAGCAGAGAAAAGGCCGCAGCGCTCACAGGAGTATCACTGCCTTCTCAAACAGCTGATCAGTAGGGGTCCCGGGTGTCGCACTCCACCAATCAGAATACTGATGACCTATCCTGAGGAAGTCACAGGAGACTTCGCGAAGTAATAACTTCGGCTCATCAGAGCCAATACATTCTAATACTGTACGTAGCTCCTGCTCCGTACAGTATTGGACCAAAGCTTTATGCGAATCGACTTTGGATGTTTCATCCGAAGTCGATACGCTCATCCCTAGTCATCAGAATTTATTTATTTTTAATCTCGGAAAACCCCTTTAAAAGGGTTACTGAATTTTCTGAAAATGTAATCGATCTGAGTGCCAAAACCCCCACCGATCACTTGAACATGGAGAGAAGCTCTCTCCCCTTGCTTCAGGACAGGGAATGAAACGGAATCCATAGAAAGTCTATGGGTCTGACTCTCTTTGGTCTCCTGCAGTGAGGAGAGAGTGCGTGATATGTGCACGCTTCTCTCTCTTCTCGTTCTAGGGATCATGGAGGTCTCAGCCTTTGGATCCCCCACTGATCAAAACCTTTGATCTTTCTCCAGGACATATCAAAAGTTTTCTGAAAACTTAGTGACCCTTCAACATTCTCAATGCCATGCAGAAAATGCTGCAGATTTTTCGACCATGGATTTTAACCCTTGCAGAGCAGTGTGAAATTTGTTGCAAATCCGCAATTAGTGCATATATGATTACCTAAAATGTATTATCAGAATAACTAAGTTCAAGAGGCAATTCACCTTGGATTTCCCTGACCTGTATAAATACACTCGACCTGCAGCTTTGTGCTTTCATACTACCATAGAACTCCTTATCATTTACCGTAGTCATAGTAACATATACAGTTCTCTAATATACACGCTTAGGTTCAACAATGAAACCTATGCGCTAATCCTGTCCCTACATACAGAGTTACTTTAATTCCAGGTCCAATGGCTCTCAGGAGGATGAAATAGACTTGGTAATTGACATCTACCTGGGAATATTCCAGGTCCAATGGCTGTCACGAGGCTGAAGTAGACTAGGTAATTGACAACTGGGAATATCCCAGGGTAATCCTGTTCTAAACGAACCATGAAGTTGTGTTTCAAGGATAATTAGGTTTGTTTAATGGAGCCAAATAATTACTCAGTCCCAGACCTAAAAATAATACAGTGCCAGTCGGGTCCAAGCAGTCATGTGCACGTCTTTCTAGGGGGTTTCCAAAGAATAACGGGAGGAGTGAAATGTCTAAAATCTGCAGCATATGTTTCAGACCAGCACTTCAGAATAGCAATGTTGCTTTTTGACACTTTCATGTAGTAATTGAAGGGGTTTATTCTTGGCCTTGATATTTGTGGTTTTATGCTCGTCCAATTCATCTGTCTAGAGCCATTTACAGGGGTCATTTATACACTGAAGTAGCGGTAGAAAAACTCTTTTCTAATAAATAGGCCTAAGGCTGGGTTCAGACCTGAGCGTCTTTGATATGCGCGTTTAACGCGCGTTTTTGATGCACGTTTTTGACGAGCGTTTTTTGCAATAGTAAACGCGCGTTTGACGCGCGTTTGTGTGATTGACTGCAATGTCCTATGGCCACAAACGCGCGTCAAAACGCCCCAAAGAAGCTCAAGTACTTGTTTGAGCGTAGGGCGTTTTACAGCGCGTTTTTCAGCGCTGTAAAACGCTCAAGTGAGAACCAGGGCCATAGGGAAGCATTGGTTTTCATGTGTTGAGCATTTTACAGCGCGTTTGAACGCGCTGAAAAACGCTCAAGTGTGAACCCAGCCTTACTGTGCATTTGCTGCCTGACCACATGGAGAGACCTGCCAACATTCAAAAGATTGTACCACGTTATGAAGATATCCCCTGAGGATATGGGATAACTAACTGATCATGGGGGGTATAACTCCCGGGGACCCCACAGATCCCCCAATCTAATGTGAGTGGCAGGTCGAGCATGCACCCTGCTGCTCCATTCATTCTCTATGGGACTGCCGGAAATGGGCAAGCGCTGTACTCAGCTACATCTGGCAGTCCCATAGAGAATGAATGGAGCGGCAGTTTGCATGACTGACCTGCCACACCATCAGATCCCGATCTCAGGATCAGTGGGGGTTCCAGTGGTCAGACGACCACCGATCAGTTAGTTATCCATTATCCCGTAGATAAGGGATAACTTCAAAACTTGACACAACCCCTTGAAGGTTGGCAGGTCTCAAATCAATGGCCTCTCTTCATTTGGACATGCCCTAGATCAGGGATCAGCAACCTCCGGCACTCCAGCTGTCCTGCAAGTACAACTCTCAAAATCCTCCTTTCATTTCTATGGGTGTCACAAGAACAGCTGAGTAAGTGTGCATGCTGGGAGTTGTAGTTTAACAGCAGCCGGAGTCCCGGAGGTTGCTGATCCCTGCCCTAGATGTTGTAAGGCCCAGTGGAACTTGCAATCTAAAGTTTCCAACAACTGGCAGTTGAATCCGATTGAGAACAAAGGAAAGGCTGCATTCATTCTCAACCGCTGGAATCAGGTTGTTGTGCACTCCTCTATATAACGGACTATTCAAAGTAGATATTAATTCCATCAGTAATTGCATAAAACTTCTAGCTTATTCCCTGACATGATGTAAAAAAGGCAGTGATATAAAGTGGTGCCACCCAGTCCACATACATGCTGTCACCTTCTATTGTACTGAATATGGTATAACTGCGCTTTCACGCAGTTTCCATGAGGAAGCAGAGTCCGGCGCGACCATACACAATAACAAATCATGTTTTATACACACAGTCATTGTCACTGAGCAGAAACCATCACAGATGGTTTCTTTCAGGCAAACATCCATACAGACGTTAACCCTTTGCTACAATTTACAGTTCCTGGGATTTTCTATTGTACGTGCATCTTCGTGTTACTCAATCATAAGATTCAATACAAAACCGTTAAAAGGATGACAAAATGTATGTAAAATATATACACCTTTGAGCTGTTCTCTATAACCTTATGTTCTCAATCTACAGAAAGAATCAAGATAGCCTATGAAATATAGGAGTTAGCCTATGAAATATATTGTTAGTCACACCTCTATGATCTAAGCACATGGGTATTCATTGATCTTTGGTCCATTGCAGAGAGATATCATCATCCTATATATTGCTATACAGCTTTGTCTGTTAAAGGGGCTGTCTAACCTCAGCAAATGGCATTTATCATGTAGAGAAAGTTATTACAAGTCACTTACTAATGCATTGTGATTGTCCATATTGCTTCCTTTGCTGGCTGGATTCATTTTCCCATTACATTATACACTGCTCGTTTCCAGGGGTTATGACCACCCAGCAATCCAGCAGCAGCGGTCATACTTGCACACTATAGGAAAAACCACTGGCCTGTCTGGTGGCCAACACCGATGCTGGATTACAGGGTGGTCATAAGCCCTGGATATGAGCAGTGTATAATGTGATGGAAAAATGAATCCAGCCAGCAAAGGAGGCAATGTGGACAATCGCAATACATTAGTAAGTGCCTTATATTACTTCTTCAATCCTCCACCAATCCAGTGCAGATGCTCCAGCAGACCCCCGGTGGGTTTCTGCGGTGACAGGCAATATCAGTAAGTGCTGCAGTCAATCAGTGGCCTCAGAGATCATGTGCCATACTTACTAGCTTCACAACGGGGCGATGGATTGGCAGGGGGTTGAAGAGGCGAGGCTTTGTTTTTTATGGGACAAGTTGTAATGTCTAATAGCACCATTTAATATTGCATATGATGTAGTGGGAAGCTGGAAAAAAAAAAGAGGTTTATGGCTTTCGTTTTTACGGCATTCCCTATGTGAAAAAAAATGACCTGTTTCTTTGCATCTCCATATTTTGACCCACATAACTTTTTTTTATAGTTACATCTAAGGAGTGCTTGCATGGAGCGCTGCCACCTTTTCAAACAGCTGATCAGTGGGGGTGCCAGGTGTCAGACCCCTGCTGATCGGATATTGATCACCAATCCTGAGGATAGGTCATCATTATAAACAGGCTGCACAACCCATTTAAGACATTCGACATCTTGTCAAAAGAGTATTTTTTCTGTACCAAGGAACACCAGCGAAAAAAAAAAAAAACAAGATTCAGGTTTTGGCATTACATATGAACCCTTCCTGAAAAATTCGAATATTCCATTTTCCAACCTCCCTACAGCAGTAAGTAGCGAGATCATTGAAGTGTTGACCTTCTACCTAAAAGACTCAAGGAACAACAACAATAACGCCACACTGCTGGGATTTCTTCTTGTATGAATGTACATTGACATTACTCATGTTCAGAACATCTTAGACAAACATTCTACTCATGGCCATTCTTCTGTGTGAAGAAAAATTAAAGTCTTAAATGTCATCTCCTGATCACTGAAATTAGATGAAACTATTTATGAATAACCACGGAAAATAGCTCTGACTAAGAAACTACTTTACGTAGCCAGGAAACTGCGAACCATTAAATAAAAAAGTACTTTAGTTTGTATTTTTTTATGCATTAGTCTACATTATAACTGTATGCATACCAGGCTATGTAAATTATAAGGCAGCCAAAAACAATAGAGGTCCACCTGAAAGAAAACATGTGCCATAGAGGATCACCTCAGTCAACCTATATATTCAACGAGCAATTATCATCATAGAACGTGTACTGATATTTGGCCACCACAGTGATCGCTTTTAGGGTACCAAAAGAATATTTTCCTCTTTAAAATAAAGGCTGAGTCTACGAACGAACCCTTAAAGCAACTGTCCAGTCACAAACTGAAAAATGATATGTAAGTCAGTACCTCCAGGCAATTGCTTACATGCCATGTATTACTTCTCAGATCTTGCTGCCAGTCTTATAGCGTGGCTCGATTACGGCACAGCTATAGTCTGTGACTAATGTTTAGCTACAGTGCCTAGAGACAGCCTGAGGTAGTCTAAGACACACCTCCTGTCTCATCATTGGTTGCTGCCTGCTTCCCTCCTCAGATCGTCTGCTGCGTATCACACCAGTCTATCACAGACTCACAAGAAAGTAGGTAAATGAAAAGCTTGTTTCCATTACAGCTGAAGTTTGGACATTAGGCAATTTCTGCAGATACACTGAGGCAGTACCAGTTTCAACTAGGTTTCCAGTAATCAATATTGCAAGTATAAATAAGAAATGTATTCACTTTTCACTCAAAGCTGACATACTCCATTGCTTGCTGCCCCCAATGATACTAACAATCTCAGTTTCCTATCAGTAGGCCTTTGGAGCGTGGGAGAAAACCCACACAAACAAACAAAGGGAGAACATACAAACTCCATGCAGATGTTGTCCTTGGTTGGATTAGAAAATAGGACCCCAGCGCTGCAAGGCACCAGTACTAACCATTGAGCAACTGTGCTGCCCATGAAACATATATTATTACAAAAAAAATGTTGTTTTCTCCTCCGACTCATGCACTGATTGCTCCCAATTCACAGGCAGAATTAATCTCCAATGAGACAGAGATTATGAAACTCATTGAGAGATCAGGTTACAGCAGCAAATCATAGATGTCTATAGAAATGGAACGGGTGACCTGCTGGAAAGAAACAGACTGAGACACTAAAAGTGTTCTGCTATCTCGTCCCAATGCCGGATTCACAACTACACTGCTCAGTAGTGCTGTACAGTGTCCTCCATGGTGCTGCTGTAGCTGGAGAATGCTACACGGAGAGATAGGAGAGCATGATCACCTTGTTTCTATATGCGCTGTGTATGGGAGACATCATAGCAGTCCCTCTGCCCACCCTGGAGTGGAGTTGAGGGAAACGTGATAATTAGAGACGGCACCTACAGATGGGGAAAGCCATTTAAAAATGAAAGATACAAGTCATATAAATGGTCAGAAATAGTGTTATTACCCATGTACAGGTTATTTTCAAGAGTCACCAGAACAGATAGTGGCATTTAAAATTTATCTTCTTCCCTTCCTGCCCCTACAGCGGTGTGAAAATGTCCCTGGATCAATTAACATTTGTATTGTGAAAGGCCTGGCATCAACCTTAGCATATTATCTACAGACGTACTATGGATTCACCACCCTGCTGTACTGTCTGCATTACCCCTGCTTGGTTTCTACGTGCCAGGCATGTGCAGATTTGCAGGACACCGTGTTCCTTCTCTCCTTATCACCTGCCTGTGTTGTCTGTTTGTGAGACACCAATGCGGTTCCTAAGTGATGCCGAGGGCTTATCCTTGCTGCTCATCCGACTTCTGGATTTTGCAGCAGCTCCTTTCACGTATGAAGGGCATTATTCTTAGTTTCATCTGTAAGCAACAGATTCCAAAATAAATTTATTGTGGCCCCGAGTCAAGCGCTTTAAAACACACTTTGGGGGAGATTTATCAAAACTGGTGTAAAGTAGAACTGGCTTAGTTGCCCATAGCAACCTATCAGATTTCACCTTTCATCTTTTTAGAGCTCCTTTGGAAAATGAAAGGTGGACTCTGATAGGTTGCTATGGGCAACTAAGCCAGTTGTCCTTTACACCAGTTTTGATAAATCTCGCTCATTGAGTTTTGCTTTCTTTTACCACTGTGACCCTCCCTTTCTCTGCCTCACTGTCCTCTGACAAAGTGCATGGCGGGCATCATAGGCCTGAGGTGTCACTGGAGTGAAGGCAAGCAGTGGTGGAGGAAATATCACTGCGGGGTCTTGTAAAACCCCTTGGAGCTCGTGTTCAGGGGTGTACACAGACTTTGGACATTACTGAGAACCACAGCAAAAACATATATTTTTTTATTTTACTAACAGATGCCATACGAATCAGTAAGATAAAAAAACAGGGCCTTATTTATCAAAACTTCTTAAGAGCAAAACGGTCTTAGTTGCCCATAGCAACCAGTCAGGGTTCAGCTTTCATTTTTTCAAAGCCCTTTAGGAAATGAAAGCTGAGCTCTGATTGGTTTCTATGGGCAACTAAGAAAGCTTTAAAGGGGGATTTACATGGCCAATTGTCGGGCAGATTATCGTGTACGAACGTTCCTGTGAACACTCGTTCCTGACAATCTGCCCATCTAAATGTGCCGCCGATCACCGGATGAACGAGTGAAGCAGTCATTCATCAGGTGATCCTGTCATTCGCCCAGGCACACCAATCCTCGTTTCTGAGAAGCAGTCTAAACAGCGATCTGCCCCCAGAAATAGTGCAGCTGTACAGGGGACGAGGGATCGCTATTCGTGTTGAACGTAGCAAGCTTGAGATCATAGATCCGAAGTTGATTCGTTCAAAACATTGTTTGAATGCTGTACGGAAATTCGTCTCTGTACAGCATTCAAATGTATGGGCCTCTGTACAGCATTAAAACGAAGTTTGAAGCGAATCGACTTCGGATCTAGGATCCAAAGCTCGATTTGCTCAACACTAATCGCTATAGCCATCCCATGTAAATGCAGCGGTCTCCTTCACTGAACGAGCAGCCGACTGAAACCATGGCCCTCAGACCTAAGAGTTGTGCAAATCTAGCCTAGGTGAAAGACCTGTCGGCTGTGTCCTAAACAGGTGCAATTTACCAAGCACATACCCAGCCAGTGCCTGGAACACAATCCTACATCTTATTAATAAAGCATGCCAACCCCGGATTTGCAGCATCTTTTATTCGCACATCTCTATGTCATTTTATTATTTCTGACTTATGCCGGACCCTTCGCCGCATAGCATGGAGACAACTAGAGTCTGTAGGGTTCAGACCAGGGACATACATTGAGTTAACGAGAGTCTATATGGCTTTCACTTCAAGTGTATCCACAAGGCAGATTATCGTCTCATAGCCAGCTTTCTCATATTAAATCACCATAGATCAGGACACGGTTGAGTGTGGGAGCTGACGTCACGCTCTCCTGCGGCTCGACTGCTCCCCTGTCTTGAACGCTCACTTTTTTTCATTTTACATCTACATTATGTTGCATGATCTAATGCTCTGGCCTTGGTTGAGAACAAACACTTCCAGAAAGCTCTCAGGCCTCGGGAAGCATGGAAATGAACCCAAGTCTAAACTGACTTGTACAGAAGATGGATGGTGTATAAGATATTAGTCACCAAGCAACTGAAGAGCGCACTATGTATTAGTCTAGGTATACATCTACAGTACACACCTTCTGGAGAAGTTAATGCACAACTTACTGAGAACTCGTTACCATATCTAACAGCATAACACACAAATGCTATTTTCCAATAGTTATCGTTAATATTACATCATCCTACTTATCATTTATACTTCAGTAGATTATGAAGACTGGGCTGAAGAGCTGAAAATGGCCCTTCTCCACAAAGCAATATAGATCGGACTGCGTGTCCCAAACCGTGGGTATGTCATAATGGTGTTAAGTGCTCTGGTACATCAGTCTTAATTAGGAAACTCCAATATTTTCCACGCTTCCTATCTGTTTTACTGGAGTTTTCACATATGACCAATATGTACTGCAGAGCATCGGGAACACAATGTCCTCTTCCTATATCTAAGGCTTCGGACACCTTTGACTAAATTTCTTTTAACTAAATCCTGTTACACTGGCAGATTTTCAGCCAGATGATCACCAACGAGCATTCGTAGCAATGTTCATTAGCGATCATCTGGCAGTCTAATGCTGCCGCCGATTACCTGATGAACGAGTAAACGCTTGTTTATCGAGCAATTAAGATCTTCGTTCATCGGGCGATTGTGATCTTTCAGCATGCTATAAGATCAGCGCCAAATACCTGGACAGCATGGGGACGAGCAATGGCATAACGATCGCTCCTCCTCATGCTATGGAGGAGATCGCTGCAGATAATAGCAGTGGCCTTCTATAGTAGTGAGCAGACGATTGCTACGGGTACTTTCACACTAGCGTTATTCTTTTCCGGTATTGAAATCCGGTAAAAGGTCTCAATAACGGGGGAAAAAAACTCATCAGTTTTGTCCTAATGCATCCCAAGTGGAAAGCAATCCGTTCAGTATGCATCAGGATATCTTCCTTTCAGTCCCTTGTACGGTATTTGACCGGACAAAATACCTCAGCATGCTGCAGTATTTTTTCCCGGTCAAAATCCCGGAATAATACCGCACAGAGATGTATTAATGCCGGTTTTCCAGTCTGCACATGTGTCGGGATACAGGAGGAGCTGGTTTCGCTTTTGATCTTTGAAAACATTTAAATACCAAATCCGTTATTCCAGATGATACTGGATGAGACTGCCGTTTAACGGATCCAGAAAAAAACGATATCAGTTTGCATACTGTTTGCCGGATTCTAACACCACTAGTATGAAAGTAGCCTAAGACGGAACGTTTACTTCCTGGCAATCCCCTGCAGAATCAGCTGGTGTAATACAGCCTTAAAAAAAAAAAAAAAACACACATTCTAACTAGGTTTTAACCCCTTAAAAACTCGGCCCTATTTCACCTTAAGGACTTGGCCATTTTTTGCAAATCTGACCACTGTCACTTTAAGTGCTGATAACTTTAAAACGCTTTGACTTACCCAGGCCGTTCTGAGATTGTTTTTTCGTCACATATTGTACTTCATGACACTGCTAAAATTGGGTCAAAAAAGTTAATTTTTTTGCATAAAAAAATACAATTTTTACCAAAAATTTTGAAAAATTAGCAAATTTCAAACTTTCAGTTTCTCTACTTCTGTAATACATAGTAATACCCCCAAAAATTGTGATGATTTTACATTCCCCATATGTCTACTTCATGTTTGTAGCATTTTGGGAATGATATTTTATTTTTTGGGGATGTTACAAGGCTTAGAAGTTTAGAAGCAAATTTTGAAATTTTCAGAAATCTTCAAAATCCCACTTTTTATGGACCAGTTCAGGTTTGAAGTCATATTGTGAGGCTTAGATAATAGAAACCTCCCAAAAATGACCCCATTCTAGAAACTACACCCCTCAAGGTATTCAAAACTGTTTTTTCAAACTTTATTAACCCTTTAGGTCTTCCACAAGAGTTAATGGCAGATGGAGAAACAATTTTGAAATTTATATTTTTTGGAAAATTTTCCAATATAATCAATTTTTTCCAGTAGTAAAACAAGGGTTAACTGCCTAACAAAACTCAAAATGGGTTGCCCCGATTCTGTAGTTTGCAGAAACACCCCATATGTGGTCGTAAACTACTGTTTGGCCGAACGGGAGCACATAGAAGGAGGGGAACACCATATGGGTTTTGGAAGGCAGATTTTGCAGGACTGGTTTTGTTTATACCATGTCCCATTTGAAGCCCCCTGTTGCACCCCTAGAATAGAAATTTCAAAAAAGTGACTCCATCTAAGAAAGTACACCCCTCAAGGTATTCAAAACTGGGTTTACAAACTTTGTTAACCCTTTAGGTGTTCCACAAGAGTTGATGGCAGATGGAGAAACAATTTTGAAATTTCTATTTTTTGGAAAATTTTCCAATATAATCAATTTTTTCCAGGAGTAAAACAAGGGTTAACTGCCAAACAAAACTCAAAATGGGTTGCCCTGATTCTGTAGTTTGCAGAAACACCCCATATGTGGTCGTAAACTACTGTTTGGCCGAACGGGAGCACATAGAAGGAGGGGAACACCATATGGGTTTTGGAAGGCAGATTTTGCAGGACTGGTTTTGTTTATACCATGTCCCATTTGAAGCCCCCTGTTGCACCCCTAGAATAGAAATTTCAAAAAAGTGACTCCATCTAAGAAAGTACACCCCTCAAGGTATTCAAAACTGGGTTTACAAACTTTGTTAACCCTTTAGGTGTTCCACAAGAGTTGATGGCAGATGGAGAAACAATTTTGAAATTTCTATTTTTTGGAAAATTTTCCAATATAATCAATTTTTTCCAAGAGTAAAACAAGGGTTAACTGCCAAACAAAACTCAAAATGGGTTGCCCCGATTCTGTAGTTTGCAGAAACACCCCATATGTGGTCGTAAACTACTGTTTGGCCGAACAGGAGCACATAGAAGGAGGGGAACACCATATGGGTTTTGGAAGGCAGATTTTGCAGGACTGGTTTTGTTTATACCATGTCCCATTTGAAGCCCCCTGTTGCACCCCTAGAATAGAAATTTCAAAAAAGTGACTCCATCTAAGAAAGTACACCCCTCAAGGTATTCAAAACTGGGTTTACAAACTTTGTTAACCCTTTAGGTGTTCCACAAGAGTTGATGGCAGATGGAGAAACAATTTTGAAATTTCTATTTTTTGGAAAATTTTCCAATATAATCAATTTTTTCCAGGAGTAAAACAAGGGTTAACTGCCAAACAAAACTCAAAATGGGTTGCCCCGATTCTGTAGTTTGCAGAAACACCCCATATGTGGTCGTAAACTACTATTTGGCTAAACGGCAGGACATAGAAGAAGGGGAACGTCATATGGTTTTTGGAAGGCAGATTTTGCTGGACTGGTTTATTTACACCATGTACCCTTTCAAGCCCCCTGATGCACCCCTAGAGTAGAAACTCCACAAAAGTGACCCCATCTAGGAAACTACGGGATAAGGTGGTTGTTGTTTTGGGACTATTTTAGGGGTAAATATGATTTTTGGTTGCTCTATATTACTCTTTTTTGAGGCAATGTAACAAAAAAAAATTCTAAAATTGTTTCTACATTCGCTATTTAGTTTTGTGGAACACCTAAAGGGTTAACATAGTTTGTAAAGTAACTTTTGAATACCTTGAGGGGTGTAGTTTCTTAGATGGGGTCACTTTTTTGGAGTTTCTAGTCTAGGCTACATCAGGGGGGGCTTCTAATGGGACATGGTGTCAAAAAAAAAACTGTCCATCAAAATCTGCCTTCTAGAAACCGTATGGAGTTCCCTTCGTTCTATGCCCTGCCGTGCGGCTATATAGCCATTTACGACCACATATGGGGTGTTTCTGCAAACTACAGAATCAGGGCCATAAATATTGAGTTTTGTTTGGCGGTTAACCCTTGCTTTATTACCGGCAAAAAGGATTCAAATGGAAATTTTGCCCAAAAATGAGTGTTTTGGCACCGTTTTTATTTTATATTTTTAACACCGTTCATCCGAGGCGTTTGGGCAAAAGTTATTTTTATAGCGACGACTTTTACGCACGCGACGATGCCCAATATGTATGGTTCTCAGACTTTGGAGACACTAAGCAGGCATCCTAAAAACTGCGGCCCTCCAGATGTTGTAAAACTACAATTCCCACCATGCCCTGCTGATGGCTGTAGGTTGTCTGGGCATGCTGGGAGTTATAGTTTTACAACATCTGGAGGGCCGCAGTTTGAGGATGCCTGCACTAAAACTAATATTTTTTTGGGAAAAAAAAAATGTTTCCGTGTCTCCAAAGTCTGAGAGCCATAGTTTTTTATGTTCTCTAGTGGACTGTTGGGGATTATAAAAATTTAGTACTCCATGGAAGTGTGATACTCCCTGAAGCAATCGATAACGCAGAGGCCCGGATGATCGGGGCAAGTGTCGCACTGAGTGGTGGTGTCCTTCCGTATCCCCCTCCTGCGACACACTCTGCACTTTTTTTGGGTTCGTCCCTTCTTTCCAGTATGGGGGACCACACCTGGAAAGTGTTGGCCAGGGACGATCCGGGCGCCTCCAATTCCCGAGGTACTCCGGCCTGCTCTTTCCCGGTCCGAAAAGATCAGGTCCTTGAGGACTGCCTCATAGAATTGGAGGAATGTCCCTGTGCTGCCAGCGCTTCGGGATAGTACAAAAGAGTTGTACATGGCAACCTGCACCAAGTAGACCGCAACTTTTTTGTACCATGCCCGGGTTTTGCGCATGGCGTTATATGGCTTGAGGACTTGATCCGAGAGATCAACTCCTCCCATATACCGATTGTAGGCGACGATACAATCGGGCTTGAGGACCGTTGCCGCGGTACCTCGCACAGGGACTGGGGTGATGCCGTTACCGTGGATTGTGGACAGCATAAGGACATCCCTCTTGTCCTTATACCTGACCAGCAACAGGTTTCCACTGGTAAGTGCACGGGTCTCACCCCTGGGGATAGGTACCTGGAGGGGGTAGGCAGGGAGGCCGCGTTGATTTTTCCGCACGGTCCCACAAGCGAACGTGGATCTGGCGGCAAGGGACCTGAACAAGGGAATGCTGGTATAAAAGTTGTCCACGTACAAGTGGTAACCCTTATCCAGCAGTGGGTACATAAGGTCCCACACGAGTTTCCCGGTAACACCCAGAGTGGGGGGACATTCTGGGGGTTGAATCCGGGAATCTCGCCCCTCGTACACACGAAATTTGTAAGTGTACCCTGAGGTACTCTCACAAATTTTGTATAGCTTCACGCCATACCTCGCCCGCTTTGTGGGAATATATTGGCGGAAACTGAGTCTCCCCTTGAACGCAACGAGAGACTCATCAACCGCGACCTCCCTTCCAGGTACGTAGGCCTGCTGAAATGTGGCCCCAAAGTGATCGATGACCGGCCGTGTGGCGAAACCAACCTCGCCACTGGGTTTTGGAGAGGACTGGCTGCTGGCCTCTTGCCCCAGGATTATGGGCCATATACTAACTTTTAAACCCCTGAACCGATTCAAGTGAATTTTGGATAGGTTTGTCCCCACGTTATACTGTTTGAATTAATGTAAGTTATATGTATGGCCAATGTAAACTCACAAAGTTGTAACAATCTATAATAATTGTAACTTGTCAGCTTGGGAGGAAAATGCTGGGTGTGTTTCTATTGTGCCATTGTCCCATTGTGTGTTTAAATGGTGATGTCTGTCCTGTTGTATCTACATGTGTATTGGCGATCTCCCTTTGTTCTGAGAGATAATTGGATTGCTCCTCAGGTTGTCTCCAGACAGAGGGGAGGAGACCATGATGCATTGTGGGGATATGTTGTCCTATGTCCCAGTCTTCATTCTGGTCCTCTGGGGGCGTGAACGATTGGTTGCTGTAGTTGCATTGTATGTGTTGTTAATTACTGATTGGTTGTATTTCAAACCCCTGTGGGCAGTACTATGTTTTTGGTTTGTGAATAAAAGAGGCTGTACGTGAAGTACAGTCAGTTCCTGTTTCACCTTCAACATAGAGCCTCGTCTCATGTGTGTGGGGATTGCTATACGTGTATACTCCCCTGGCTATAACTACTAGCTCTTTTAAGGGCTGTTCCTGATCTCTGGTTTTAGGAGAGGTCCACCCACTGGAGCCTGGAGCCTTGTCGTAGGTCCAGGGTGGGTAGGAGACGGTGAGACCTCAACCAAGCTTCGGCGGTTCGTGGGGTCTGCAGTGCGTACGGCGTCAAGTGGAGTGCTTGGAGTCCTCGGAAAGCACTAGGAGCATTCATTCAACGGAGGTACCCGGTCGGTGTACTAGGTGATCCGTTACATTGGTGGCAAGCAGTGGGATGGCGTCCTAGTGTGAGGAGAAGCAGCTCGGAGACACCGTTCGTGGAGTTACAAATTGAGGGCAACGCTAGTATCCGTACAGCGCCCCTGGGAGCAGAGGTATCCAGCGACTTGGAGCAGACAAGTATGGAAGGCTCTGAAGATGACTGGCTGGCCGAGGTGAGGAAGCGAGTGGCCCAGTATGGAGGTAATGTGTCCATGGATATATACCAGGCCATCTGGAACCAGGTCACAGCCAAGCGACATGCAAGGATGGAACGAGAATTCCGACTGGCGAAAGAGAGCGAAATTGCCCAGCGGAAGGAGTGTTACAGCAGCCGAGCAGAGGCTGCATCCAAGGAGGTTAGCAGTCTCCCCCTGAGGCGGCCAGAGGAACCCGAAGTAGGGGTCCTCATAGACTGGTCCTGTGAGGAACCACAACAGGCAGGTGGAGACGGGACCGAGGTCTCTCCACCGGGATGCTGGGCAGCTGGCCCAGACGCTCAACAGCAGCCGGAGTTGCCAGGTGTGGACGCAGGTGGTTCTTACTCGCAACTGTTGAGGGACCTCACAGACTGGTCCTGGGAGGACCCACAGATGGCAGGTGGAGATGGGACCGAGGTCTCTCTACCAGTCCTACAGGGATGCTGGACGGTTGGTCCAGATCTCCAGCCATCTCCGCAGGGATACCAGGAGGAGGAGGTAAGCGAGCCCTCCCCTTCCCAGGTACTTCCCAACCGAGTTCTGGGGGCAGGGGATGAGCCTGCGATATCCACTGATCTCTCTCCCCAACCACAGGGGGACAGCACCCCTAACTCCGATGGTGCAGATGGGACCACGGTCTCTGCACCAGACCTACCGAGATACTGGACGGCCGGTTCAGATCCCCCACCAACCCTGCAGGAATGCCAGGAGGAGGAGGTAAGCGATTCCTCCTCTCCACAGCCGATCTGCAACAAGGTCCTGGGGATAGGATTCCCTGACCACATCCCAGCGGAAGAGCTGGCATCTGGGCAGAGCGCAGTCGGCCTCTGCCCTCCCCTATCCTCTTCTCCAGAGCCGGACTTCCCACAGGCTACCCCAGCAGAAGAGCTGGCATCTGGGCAGAGCGCAGTCGGCCTCTGCCCACCAAGTACCTACAGCTCCAAGCTGGAGAACCACAAGGAAGCGAGGAGTAGCAGATGCCCACTCAACAGCTGGGGACATACAGAACAGAGCCAGGCCCCAAGATTCAACAGGTCCAGTATTGGGTTGTGGTTGGACTGCCAGACTAACTCCGGTACTGACCGTGAGGTCAGGTATCTGGTTAGTCTTCCCTGGGAGGGGGAGATGTGTGGCGAAACCAACCTCGCCACTGGGTTTTGGAGAGGACTGGCTGCTGGCCTCTTGCCCCAGGATTATGGGCCATATACTAACTTTTAAACCCCTGAACCGATTCAAGTGAATTTTGGATAGGTTTGTCCCCACGTTATACTGTTTGAATTAATGTAAGTTATATGTATGGCCAATGTAAACTCACAAAGTTGTAACAATCTATAATAATTGTAACTTGTCAGCTTGGGAGGAAAATGCTGGGTGTGTTTCTATTGTGCCATTGTCCCATTGTGTGTTTAAATGGTGATGTCTGTCCTGTTGTATCTACATGTGTATTGGCGATCTCCCTTTGTTCTGAGAGATAATTGGATTGCTCCTCAGGTTGTCTCCAGACAGAGGGGAGGAGACCATGATGCATTGTGGGGATATGTTGTCCTATGTCCCAGTCTTCATTCTGGTCCTCTGGGGGCGTGAACGATTGGTTGCTGTAGTTGCATTGTATGTGTTGTTAATTACTGATTGGTTGTATTTCAAACCCCTGTGGGCAGTACTATGTTTTTGGTTTGTGAATAAAAGAGGCTGTACGTGAAGTACAGTCAGTTCCTGTTTCACCTTCAACATAGAGCCTCGTCTCATGTGTGTGGGGATTGCTATACGTGTATACTCCCCTGGCTATAACTACTAGCTCTTTTAAGGGCTGTTCCTGATCTCTGGTTTTAGGAGAGGTCCACCCACTGGAGCCTGGAGCCTTGTCGTAGGTCCAGGGTGGGTAGGAGACGGTGAGACCTCAACCAAGCTTCGGCGGTTCGTGGGGTCTGCAGTGCGTACGGCGTCAAGTGGAGTGCTTGGAGTCCTCGGAAAGCACTAGGAGCATTCATTCAACGGAGGTACCCGGTCGGTGTACTAGGTGATCCGTTACAGGCCGTATCTTGTACAGCCGGTCATAGGCAGGATCACTTCGGGGGGGACATGCTGCATTATCGGAATAATGCAGACATTTCCGGATGGCCTCAAACCGGGGACGTGTCATGACCATACTGTACAGTGGGGTCTGGTATAGGACGTCCCCACTCCAGTATTGCCTGACACTGGGTTTTTGGACTAGACCCATATGCAGCACGAGGCCCCAAAATGTCCTCATCTCGGCTGCACTGACCGGCGTCCAGCCACCGGGTCTAGCCAAAAATGAGCCTGGGTTTTGAGCGACGAACTGTTGGGCGTACAGATTCGTCTGCTCCACCATCAGATTCACCAGTGGGTTACTGAAAAAAAAACTAAAATAGTCTATTTCAGTAAACCCCACTGTGGGAATCTGGATTCCAGGATTGCCAGCAAAATCCGGAATCTCAGGCTCAAAGTCCACTGGGGGACACCAGCTAAGTTCATCGGCAGGGGGCTCCGGTGGACTTATTTGGTGGGCCGGGAAACCAGTACGAACCCCAGGGCGGCTCGTACTAGGGTGGGCCACAGGATCCTTAGCATGTGGGGCCCCTGGCTCCGCCTGGCGGCGTCTCCGCCGCCTTGGTGGCTCATCGTCATCAGATGATGATGAGGAGGATGCGGATGATAAAAGGAACGTGGGGTCATCCTCATCCTCACTGGGGCTCTCAGAGTCGGAGGCAATCTGGGCGTATGCCTCCTCGGCCGAGAACATCCGGCGGGCCATGGGTGTGTGTGCGTGTAGGTGTGCGTGTGTGGAAACCTTTATTATATGTGCGTGTGTGTGGGGGCAACGGGTGTTCGCGTACTAAAAAAGGCAAAAAAAGAAAGGGCAAGTGTTAGGAAAAAAAAAGTTCAAACTTGCTGATCAGCGGTACAACGCTGATCAGCGGTCGGTGGGGTGGTGGGGCGGGCGATGCGCTAACACTGGACGGACGCTAAAAAGTGCCGGCCAGTCAGCGCACGCAGAAAAAAAAAAAGTGGTGGTAAGGGGGCTGGTGGTCAGGGGAGGGGGGGGGGCTGGGGGTGGGGGTCTGGTGGTGGGGGAGGGGGGTGGGGTGGGGTGGGGGTCTGGTGGTGGGGGGGTCTGGTGGGGGGGGGCAAGTGGCAGGGGGGGATCTGGGGTCTGATGGATGGATCAAAGAAAGTTTGGAAAGTTTGGAAATAAAAGTTTTTTTTTTTTTTTTTCTAACTAACTTTTCCCTTCTTTCCCTGCCTAACGGTGCCTCTCCCTCACTGACCCTAACCTACCTGGGTGGCGATGGGTGCAGGAGGGTGATGGATGCCGATTGTGGGGACACAGGAGCTCGTTCTGGACGGTGCTGCACGGACAGGGTGCTGGACAGGAAGAGGAGGGGAGAGAGGAGCGCAGGAAGTTTGAATCTCGCGCCTCTCTCCCCTGCTCCAATCAGCACCCTGGACAGCGGCGTTCAGCACCAGGGCCAGCACCGCCTCTCCAAATCCTCGGACTGCGATAGGTGGTGTAAAATTACGCCACCGATCGCAGTCTTTTTCCGGTTCATCGGGTCACAGGACACCCGAATGGACCGGAAACGCAGAAAACCGCAGGTTTGAATTGACCTGCGGTTTTCTGCGATCGTCGATGCGGGGGGGTCAAATGACCCCCCCCCCTGCATTGTTACGGGATGCCGGCTGAATGATTTCAGCCGAAATCCCGTTCCGATTAACCCCTGGGGCGCCGGAATGCCGATTTCAAGTTAGGACGTACCGGTACGCCCCGAGTCCTTAAGGACTCGGGAAATAGGGCGTACCGATACGCCCTGCGTCCTTAAGGGGTTAATATTAAAAAAAAAAAAAAAAAAAAAAAAAAAAAAAAAAGGCATACTTTCACACTTGTGGCAGAGGATTCCGGCAGGCAGTGGACGCAAACGGATCCGTCTGACAAATGCATTGAAATACCGGATCAGTCTCTCTGGTGTCACCCGGAAAAACGGATCCGGTATTTATTTTACAGATTTAATGGTCTGCGCATGCGCGGACCGGAAGAACGGATCCGTCAATGCAGCAATTTTAATGCCGGATCCGGCACTAATAAATTTCTATGGAAATTAGGCATTTCGGCAAGTGTTCAGGATTTTTGTCCGGAGAAAAAACTGCAGCATGCTGCGGTATTTTCTCCGGCCAAAAAACGTAAGAGGGACTGAACTGGAGACATTCTGATGCATCCTGAATGGATTGCTCTCCATTCAGAATGCATTAGGATAAAACATATTTTTTTTTCCGGTATTGAGCCCCCATGATGGAACTCAATACCAGAAAACAAAAACGCTAGTGTGAAAGTAGCCCAAGTCATAAATCAGCTCAGAAGATTGTTTGGGAGTGAGAAGCTGGAGTCTGAGCTGTTAGATGCCAGTTTTGATGGTTTATCATGGAATGGGTTTCTGTAGCTTTCTATGCTCTGTTTATTTATGCCACAAAGTACATTTTTAAATCAAACTCAATTAGAATATTTAAACACAAAAAACATGCAATATGATATAAAAAGAAAGAAGGAAAGAAAGAAAACAATGCAATGGTCTCCATAGCCATTAAACATTTTAATGGCCATTGTTCAGTATATTGGGCAGACTAGATGGGCCAAATGGTTCTTATCTGCCGACACATTCTATGTTTCTATGTTTCTATTGTTAACATTTTAAAATTCTTGAACAAGTGAAAGTAATGGTGCCGTACAAGCAGAGGCACATAGCATTATAAATCATGATAATGCTGTGAGCTCCTGCAAGTCCAGAGCGGAGGATCACACTCACACACGGAGCACGATTCCCGCAATGGACTTGCTCGTGTGAAACAACCCTTAGGTGTAAAGGCAACGCCCCCGTTGCTCCAAGTTGCTCATTTGCATACATTACAACATAATGTTTCTCAGCAATGCGGGCACATACGAACATGGGACCAACACAGATGTCTTCAGCTGCCAAGTGACAAGTAACAGGCCAGCCAGTGTCATAGGTACAAATCTGCTGACGGATGTCTTTCAACTCTGATTGTTTCTTGACACGATTTGACTAAAAGAAATCCCCCTGACCACAGGAGACGAGGTTGGAATTATGATAAGCTCTTGTAAGTTCAGGCTCTGTCATAACAGCAAAATGCCAAAATACACAAACTTTCCTTAATATTCCCAATATCCTGGACATACAGTGCCTTGCAAAAGTATTCACCCCCCTTGACTTTTTTTGTGTTTTGTTACATTACAGCCTTAAGTTCAATGTTTTGTTAATCTGAACTTTATGTGATGGATCAGAACACAATAGTCTAAGTTGGTGAAGTGAAGTGAGAAAAATATATAAATAAAACTATTTTTCAGAAATAGAAAACAGAAAATGGGCATGTGCGTATGTATTCACCCCCTTTGTTAGAAAGACCATAAAAAGCTCTGGTGCAACCAATTACCTTCAGAAGTCACATAATTAGTGAAATGATGTCACCTGTGTGCAATCTAAGTGTCACATGATCTGTCATTACATATACACACCTTTTTTTTTTTTTAAAGGCCCCAGAGGCTGCAACACCTAAGCAAGAGGCATCACTAACCAAACACTGCCACGAAGACCAGGGAACTCTCCAAACAAGTAAGGGACAATGTTGTTGAGAAGTACAAGTCAGGGTTAGGTTATAAAAAAAAAAAATATCCAGATCTTTGATGATCCCCAGGAGCACCATCAAATCTATCATGACCAAATGGAAAGAACATGGCACAACAGTAAACCTTCCAAGAGACGGCCGCCCACCAAAACTCACGGATCTGGCAAGGAGGG
The DNA here is from genome assembly GCF_905171765.1 of Bufo bufo. Lineage (NCBI taxonomy): Eukaryota > Metazoa > Chordata > Amphibia > Anura > Bufonidae > Bufo > Bufo bufo. Next base: position 556,433,510 of record NC_053391.1, read on the forward strand.
CATTAATCAGAGAGGCAGCACAGAGACCTAAGGTAACCCTGGAGGAGTTGCAGAGTTCCACAGCAGAGACTGGAGTATCTGTACCAAAACCTGTACCACTGTGCGTGATTTGAGGCTAGGATGGAGGTTCACCTTCCAGCAGGACAATGACCCCAAACACACCGCTAAAGCAACACTTGAGTGGTTTAAGGGGAAACATGTAAATGTGTTGGAATGGCCTAGTCAAAGCCCAGATCTCAATCCAATAGAAAATCTGTGGTCAGACTTAAAGGGCTTCTGTCACTGCACTAAACTCATTTTTTTTTTGTCTCCTTAAAATCCTTATGCTGCAATTTCTCAATATATAATGCTATTACTCAGTTTGGTTCAGTAGTTATATAAAAAAAACTGACTTTTATAATATGCAAATTACCTCTCTAGCAGCAAGTAGGGCGGCTACCTGCTGCTAGCAGCCGCATCCTCCATTCATAATGACGCCCCCTCCTCATGTTGATTGAAAGGACCAGCCAATGCGCTCGTCCTCTGAGCAGGCGCACTGAGTGGAGGACGCTCGCTCGGCCGCTCCATTCTCAGTGCGCCTGCGCCGATGACGTCACCGGCGCAGGCGCACTGAGGATGGAGCGGCCGAGCGAGCGTCCTCCACTCAGTGCGCCTGCGCCAACTGAAGACCAGCGCGAGATTTAAAACGCAGACAGGGCCAGTCAGAGGACGAGCGCATTGGCTGGTCCTGTCAATCAACATGAGGAGGGGGCGTCATTATGAATGGAGGATGCGGCTGCTACCAGCAAGTAGCCGCCCTACCTGCTGCTAGAGAGGTAATTTGCATATTATAAAAGTCAGTTTTTTTTATATAACTACTGAACCAAACTGAGTAATAGCATTATATATTGAGAAATCGCAGCATAAGGATTTTAAGGAGACAAAAAATAATAATATGAGTTTAGTGGAGTGACAGAAGCCCTTTAAAGATTGCTGTTCACAAGCGCAAACCATCCAACTTGAAGGAGCTGGAGCAGTTTTGCAAGGAGGAATGGGAAGAAATCCCAGTGGTAAGATGTGGCAAGCTCATAGAGACTTATCCAAAGCGACTTGGAGCTGTGATTGCCGCAAAGGGTGGCTCTACAAAGTATTGACTTTAGGGGGGTTAATAGTTATGCACATTGACTTTTTCTGTTATTTTGTCCTATTTGTTGTTTGCTTCACAATAAATAAAAATTAAACATCTTCAAAGTTGTGGGCATGTTCTGTACATTAAATGATACAAATCCTCAAACAATCCATGTTAATTCCAGGTTGTGAGGCAACAAAATCCGAAAAAAGGCAAGGGGGGTGAATACTTTTGCAAACCACTGTAAGCACTTAGAAAATGGAATTTCTTTTTCCAAGCCATAAGCTTCCCTAAACAAAGTCCCAGGAGCCGTTCTACTCTTTTCTACTGTGGTACAGAAGGAAAGCACCCAGGATTTTTTATTTGTTAGTATTTTTTTCTGGGTACCTTTTAACTAATATCCAAACCGCTGACAGCTAGTTTATCCTAGTGACATTGCTGCTGTGGCAAGGTACCCTGGGCAGGAAGCACCGGTTCCAATAAGGAAATGATAGATCAGCCCCACCTGTTATGTACATTGCAGAACTGTGCAAGCATAAAGGGTTTAATAAATCAGCAAATATTATCCTGTCTGGGTATTAGAGAACAGGTATTGTGTTGTAGCATCTAAGCCTTGTCATCCAAGATATGCAGGCTAAATAATGGTTCAGGTCCTCAAAACCTACTATAATTGTACTTAACATACAGTGGGGGAAATAATTATTTGACCCCTCACTGATTTTGTAAGTTTGTCCAATGACAAAGAAATGAAAAGTCTCAGAACAGTATCATTTCAATGGTAGGTTTATTGTAACAGTGGCAGATAGCACATCAAAAGGAAAATCGAAAAAAAAACTTTAAATAAAAGATAGCAACTGATTTGCATTTCATTGAGTGAAATAAGTATTTGAACCCCTACCAACCATTAAGAGTTCTGGCTCCCACAGAGTGGTTAGACACTTCTACTCAATTAGTCACCCTCATTAAGGACACCTGTCTTAACTAGTCACCTGTATAAAAGACACCTGTCCACAGAATCAATCAATCAAGCAGACTCCAAACTCTCCAACATGGGAAAGACCAAAGAGCTGTCCAAGGATGTCAGAGACAAAATTGTAGACCTGCACAAGGCTGGAATGGGCTACAAAACCATTAGCAAGAAGCTGGGAGAGAAGGTGACAACTGTTGGTGCGATTGTTCGAAAATGGAAGGAGCACAAAATGACCATCAATCGACCTCGCTCTGGGGCTCCACGCAAGATCTCACCTCGTGGGGTGTCAATGGTTCTGAGAAAGGTGAAAAAGCATCCTAGAACTACACGGGAGGAGTTAGTTAATGATCTCAAATTAGCAGGGACCACAGTCACCAAGAAAACCATTGGAAACACATTACACCGCAATGGATTAAAATCCTGCAGGGCTCGCAAGGTCCCCCTGCTCAGGAAGGCACATGTGCAGGCCCGTCTGAAGTTTGCCAATGAACACCTGAATGATTCAGAGAGTGACTGGGAGAAGGTGCTGTGGTCTGATTAGACCAAAATAGAGCTCTTTGGCATTAACTCAACTCGCTGTGTTTGGAGGAAGAAAAATGCTGCCTATGACCCCCAAAACACCGTCCCCACCATCAAGCATGGGGGTGGAAACATTTTGCTTTGGGGGTGTTTTTCTGCTAAGGGCACAGGACAACTTATTCGCATAAACGGGAAAATGGACGGAGCCATGTATCGTGAAATCCTGAGCGACAACCTCCTTCCCTCTGCCAGGAAACTGAAAATGGGTCGTGGATGGGTGTTCCAGCACGACAATGACCCAAAACATACAGCAAAGGCAACAAAGGAGTGGCTCAAGAAGAAGCACATTAAGGTCATGGAGTGGCCTAGTCAGTCTCCGGACCTTAATCCAATCGAAAACCTATGGAGGGAGCTCAAGCTCAGAGTTGCACAGAGACAGCCTCGAAACCTTAGGGATTTAGAGATGATCTGCAAAGAGGAGTGGACCAACATTCCTCCTAAAATGTGCGCAAACTTGGTCATCAATTACAAGAAACGTTTGACCTCTGTGCTTGCAAACAAGGGTTTTTCCACCAAGTATTAAGTCTTTTTTTGTTAGAGGGTTCAAATACTTATTTCACTCAATGAAATGCAAATCAGTTGCTATCTTTTATTTAAAGTTATTTTTTCGATTTTCCTTTTGATGTGCTATCTGCCACTGTTACAATAAACCTACCATTGAAATGATACTGTTCTGAGACTTTTCATTTCTTTGTCATTGGACAAACTTACAAAATCAGTGAGGGGTCAAATAATTATTTCCCCCACTGTATATGTACTTAAAGGGGCTGGCTCGTTGTGGACATTAGGGGCATATCACTAAGCTAGGCCCCCAAAGTCTGATAGGTGCAGGTCCCACCTTACTTAGAACAGAGCCTGCAAAGTGCCGGAGGGCGCACCACGCATGCGTGACCATCCTCCATTAATATCTATGGGGCTGCCTAAAATAGCTGAGTGCTCGGCTATTTTCACAAGTCCCTCTGAAATAAATGAGAAGCGCACTGTGCAAGCGCAGCCACCACTCCATTCACCTCTATGGGGCTTATAGTCTATTTTCGGCAGTCCCATAGAAATGACTGGAGGGAAGTTATAGGAGGGGAGCAAGAATCATAGGGAAGCCATGTTGGGGACCAAGAATGAGAGAGATACCATGCTGGGGACCAAGAATTTTAAGGGGGAAGTGCTGGGAATAAGTAAGTAGAGGGTTGTCATGGTGGGGACCAAGGTTTAGATGGGTGCCATGCTGGGTATCAATAATTAGAGATGTGCCACATTGGGGTCCAAGAATTAAAGGGGTCCCATGTTAAAGACTATGAACTACATGGGTGCCATGGTACGGAGAATAAATTATAAGAGCACCTTTCTGTGGGCCAAGAATTAGAGGGGTGCTATACTGGGGCCAAGTGGATTGGTACCAGACTGAGTGAGGGGCCGCGGAAAGGAGATGCAGATTCCGGACAGCACACTGTGTGCTGTCCGCATCTTTTGCAGCCCCATTAAAAAATAATGGATCCGCAACCATTCTGCAAAATTGCGGAACGGATGCGGACCCTTTTTGCAGATGTGTGAATGGACCCTTAGGCTTTTTTCACACTATGTTTGGGGTTTGCATTCAGCATACACACCAGGAGAAATGCTTAAAGTGTCCAAAGAGTCCTTACAGTTATTTAAAAAAAAAAAAACTCACACACTCCTCACCACCGCAGACAATGAGCAGCCCCTTCTTTCCAACATCAAAAGTGAATGTTCAAGACAGGAGCCAATATGGCTACACTGTGACAATCTGCAACAGTTCCTGCTACATACGGCACAGCAGGTTCTGCGTCTGAGAACATGTGTGTATCAAACCAGACATGTATACAAGCTGTCAGACAGAGAATCTTGAAGAATTCTTGCAAGGAGATGTTGAGTACCAGGGGCTATTAGAACTACCGTACGTCAGACAGCTGCAATTTTTTAAAGGGCACCCGTCATTTCAAGTGGCTTTTCAGAATAATTTGTCGCATGTGTATATGAGGACTAACACAAATTGGTCATTAAATGACTTGTATTCTGCATTTATCATCAGTTTTCCTTCTGCAAGCTCCATCTCTAATTGGCTTCTTTCAAACGAACATATAGAAATCCGTCCGAATTCAGACTCATACGCATTCCAGAAGATATACCATTCAGATTGTCATCAGTGTTGCTTCAGTAATTCATCCCGATGCACATTCCTTGCACATCATATTACATACATAATCCTTCCTTTCTCCATTTTTAATGCATTCCCATAGACTATAATGTGTGTAGCAAATATGCAGAAGACTAAGACATGCTGCGTATTGCAAATACTGATGGTAATTATACGCCCATGTAACCAGCCCTATATAAACATTAGGAGCAGATTCCGGTACACAAAATATGCGCCATATATGGATTGTAAATATGCTTGTGTGAAAGAGACCGTTGTCCGTTTTCTATGAGATAGTGGGTGGAGACTAGCTGCTGTGAGGTCTTCCCATAGAATGCACATACAGAGAAGAGGAGATCCCACTCCCTGATCTCTCTATAGTATACCCTCATAAACAGAAGCAGCATGGAGAATATTATACTGCAGTCCTGAGCAGTGTAGCTGTGAATCCAGCACGGGGCAAGACAGAACATGTACTAGAATCCCTGCCTCTGTTCCCTTTCAGCATGCCATTGATCCCCCTCCCTCTCTTTTTAAAGACTTCAGTGGGCAGTATGTAGCCTGACCCCTCACTGATCAGATAACCCGACTCCTCAGGTATGTGTCTTGAGGGTGACTGACCAGTGTATGAGGCAAGGGAGGGGGAGTAGTGGCTCATAAGGGGCCAATTTATGCATATTTTGTACGGTTAAAGTTTTAAAGCGGACCTTTCACCACTCCTGACATGCCTATTTTAATAGCTTCATGCATTCTCCATGTAATAACAATTCTGGAACATCTATTCTTATAGCTCTATGTTGTGCCATTCCTTTATTATTTCTACTAGAAGTTATGAATGAATTGCTAGCAGTCTGCAGTAAGGGTACAGAGGGGAGGTAACAAGTTGGGGGTGGGGGAAGGGTGTCCCTGCACAGTCTCACTCTATCCAATCAGTGCTGCCATTGTCAGACTGTGCAGGGACACACCCCCAACTTGTTACCTCCCCTCTGTACCCTTACTGCAGACTGCTAGCAATTCATTCATAACTTCTAGTAGAAATAATAAAGGAATGGCACAGCATACAGACATAAGAATAGATGCTTCAGAATGGTTATTACATGGGGAATGCATGAAGCTATTAAAACAGGAATGTCAGGAGAGGTGACAGGTCCTCTTTAAAAGCTCCAGCTCTAAATTTGGGAGCACAAGAGATAAACAACAGCTATCACCCCTACCTTTCTACAAACAACCGCTCTACTACATGTTTATTCAGTACAGAGAAATCTGTGACATTTACCTAAAGTTATGAACCGGGCACATTTGCTTTTATCAGCCTCATCTGTTTCCCCTGAGATTAGCAGATCCAGGGTGCACGGCAGTCTCCCTTCCCCCACAAATTAAGCTAAACCGTACAGTCGCTGTTCTAGAAAACATCTGTCAGATGATTGCAATCTCTTTCTAAAGTTCAACCACTGAATTCTGTTGGTGATGTTGATTCTCATGCTTCAAGGCTTCTTACAATGTTATTGGATTTCTTAAAATAGCATTGGAGGCTTTATTAAAAGATATTTAAAAAAAATCTTTCCAAGCATGACAAAGACTGGCAAAGACATCTTTATAAATCTTAATATTAACATCTTAAAAACCAACAATTAATGTAAAATCCACAGCAAAACGTGCACTCCATTAACTGCGCTAGCTTTTCTATTTCACTCTTGTTATAAAAGGTTATTATTGCGTTGGCATCAAATCAATGGCAAGAACTGAGCTACAAAAAATGTCACAGTTTTTGCAAAAATTTTGGTGGAAAAACTTCCATAGTCCCATTAACACTATATTTGTCAAAAGTTGGTTTGGCAGGAGGGGTGTGGCCTAAAACGTAGGGGCCGTATACACAGCATTTTTTTTTTCTGTGAAAAGTTGGCTGAAATCCCGCCGGCGCCCTCTTCCTTTCTGCCTCCCATTCTTTACAACAGGAGGCGGCGCTGAAGATCGCAGAGCGGTGGTTTAAAGCCAATGGGCCAGATTTATCATTAGCTCAAGTCAGAATAATGGAGTGAAAAAGTCGCAGATTTTTGCGCAATCGCTAAAACTGCGCAAAAATTTGCGACTTTTTTCTGCTCTGCACTATGCTCGCAGGTTTTCTGAAAGTGGGCGTGTTTTCTTATGTAAATGAATCTTTAGACAGATTTACTATTGCGACTATTTAAAAAGTCGCAAAAAAGTCGCAAAAAAATGCGCAATTTCACTCCAGTGAGGACCATGCTTATCTTATGTGACTTTTTAATAGAACATGCGACTTTTTTGTAAAGACGTGCGACTTTTGTAAAGCTGCTTACTGACGGATAAACTGCTACCGTCAAACCACATTTATTACAGTCTTAAAGGGCCGATCATAAATCTGACTTGGCTAAAACTGACTTTAGCCATATGTGAAAGTAGAGTGAGCTGTCAGAGTAATGATAAATCTGGCCCAATGACTTTGCCGTGCAGCTGTGGTGTGCCTCCCATGGAAAAGAATGGGAGGCAGACAGGACGCAGCCTCTGGCGGGATTTCTGCACGGCCGTCCGCTCAAAAATTCCACAGTAGAAAATGCTGTGTCAACAGCCCCTTAGATACATTTTTTGACTTTACGACAGTCCAAAATGCACTTTTTAATTAATTTATTGCAATTTGCTCCAAAACAAAACCCTATTTTCTTTTTTATTAGATTCGTGGATGAGATGCCAGTCATGAAATGATTGCAATGCTAAATATATATAATTGCCCCCACTACTGTCTATGCCTGGATCATGCAGAAAATGCTGCAGACTGACAGTCTTGGCGAAATCACAGGGGTTCATTTCCATTGCTGATCTCTTCCATCTTCAGCTGGTGCTTGGCTAAGGGGCGGGGATTTGCAACAGGGGCAGGGTTTGACAGTCTTTTTGCCCATCTGCAGGCAGGGTACAGCAGGGAGGCTCCTTACTCCAGCCATTTGTCTTACAGCCAGGACAGGATTGGGAGAAAGTTATTTCTTGTAATTTTGTGTGCATTTTCTGTGCTCCCTATTATGTTAAAAGCCAAGATTCAGACCAAATTTGCTCCGAAAACAGGAACTGTCAGTCAACTGTTCTTATGGGTCTGTGATGTGATGTTGACCATCATACAGCAGTATCTACTACCCATAGGTTTCCAGGTTAAAATAGAACAAAAAACACGCCAAAAAGGTATTCATCACTGGAAAGCAGACTGCATAAACCAGCCCGACAGAGGCTAAAAGGTCACTATTTTGTGTGTTTGGGTGGGGGGTGGAGTGACATTTGACATATATGCGCTGGAAGATTTCCCAGATAAAATGGCAAACACTGCAAAAAGCAATTTGAAAGTATACTCACAGCCATGAATGCTAAAAAAAACTGCTAGACATTATTTAGGACATAAAGGTTCTCTTACCTGTTTCCAGAGAAAGTCATCATTCTTGTTAAGCCACCAAGATATGATGAGATGCAGAGAAGACAGGACCACCCCACTCAACACTGCTGCTCTCATGCGCACAGGAAGCAGGGTGTAAATGATGTAGATGAAGAAAACACTCCACCAGATCCCTTCAGATGCACTACGTGGGCTGACCATAAGAACCCCAAGAATTTGCACTGCAAACAGGACGGCAATAACTAAATAACTGACAATCCACATATAGTCTTGGTGAAAGCCATTACGGTTGCAGACCACCATGAGTGACAGAAAGAGGGCCATAGCAACGGCAAGTACTGAAACATAAAGTACCTGAGGCTCACCATGCGTGCAATGAAAAATAAGCATGACAAGACACACCAGCACCAGTGCACCCATTAACATAGTCAGACTGCTCTGGTTCATCTGGAAGAAATAGCGTTGGTACAAACGCTCCAGTTTGGCAGACTGAAACTTCTTTGATTGGAACACTTGAAGAAACCTTGCCCAACACTCTCTAGGGGTTAGATGGTGCTCACCCTCATCCATGCCAACTTCAGTTGAGCCCATTTTTGAGCCTTTGGTCTCTCCGTCCTCAAAGCCAAGGGCCACAGATTTTAGTCCCAGGTCACCCCCTGTCCCTTTTTTTCCGTAATGGTCCTCTTGCCACGTGCAGCGGAGGCCTACGTTCTTGCGGCTGTTGCGCTCCATCTCAGGGTCCTGTAGGCAGCTCATGTAACGGGGGCCACACAAAGATGTGTTTTTGCGCTTGCCTTTCTTCCCATTGCGCTCCCCCCATGCTGTTTTACGTTCATCCACTTTGGGGACCAAGATGCCACTAAACCACGACATTCTGCTGCAGGTAAGATAAAAAATATTCAGGGGCAGATACAATCAACACTAACGTTTCAAGAGAGACTGTCATCATTGAGTACAGGCCGTGAAAACACTCATTTCTGTACATAATTGGCTAAAAGGGGATTTAACCCCTGTAGCCCGATGCTGCATGTGAAACATGGAAAAGTGGTTCCAGTAAGCACGGTTATCTTTAATATTAAGGAATATGCACTTTGTACTTACCTCTCCTGAGTGAGATGTGGCAGCTTCCCAGAAGCTCCTGGCTGGGTAGGTGATACACGGCATTTATTCCGTCGGGTGGAGAGGTGGGGAAGGACCTCTGCTTCTGAGCTTGCTAATTCGATGGCATTGGGAGGAAGATCGGGAGAGACTTCAATTGGGCACCTGCAAATCAACATAGCATAGCATTAGATGTGGCTTGGTCTACTGTCACACTAGCGGCAGCCTTCTCCGGCAGGCTGTTCCGGCGGGTGAACAGCCTGCCGGATCCGTGCTGCCGCTAGCGCGCGCGCGCCGCCGGAGGCCCGCTCCGGCCCCACTGACTATAATGGGGACGGGCCGGAGTTCTGGCGGCAGCACGGCAAACATGCCGAGAGGTGGCCAGAATAAAACTACATGTCGTAGTTTTAGGCTAGGTCTACACGACGACATAAAGTCGTGCCATTATTTGACAGAATAATGAACACACGTGTAGCAGCCTCATTGACTGTAATGGGGGCGGGCCGGAGTTCTGGCGGCAGCACGACAAACATGCAGAGAGGCGGCCGGAATAAAACTATGAAAGAAGGAGAAGCCTGCCGCTAGTGTGAAAGTATCCTAAGGCTAGGTCTACACGACGACATTTGTTGCGCGACAATTTTTAAAATGGTAGTCTATGGTGTCGCACTGCAACATGCGACTGCGGCAGTCGCAGAAAAAAACATCTTTAATGGGTTTTTTGCGACTGTTGTGTTGCAGTCGCAGTGCGACACCATAGACTACCATTTTAAAAATTGTCGCGCAACAAATGTCGTCGTGTAGACCTAGCCTTAGGCTACTTTCACACTAGCGGCAGGCTTCTCCTTCTTTCGTAGTTTTATTCCGGCCGCCTCTCTGCATGTTTGCCGTGCTGCCGCCAGAACTCTGGCCCGCCCACATTACAGTCAATGAGGCTGGAGCGGATTTTTTGCCGGAATCTGTAATGTAGGCCCCTCCTCCTCAAATATGAACCCAACTTATTACTTATCAATTGTCCAATTCAGCATAGGCGCGTTAGCAGCAGTGGGCACTGCTCTCAATTCACCGCTCATGGTTGCAAATCCAGATGTGGATGATGGGCTATTATCAGTAAATTGTGAGCACTACCTGCTGCCCCTAACGTCTATTGGATAACGTCTCAAAGTATTGACCATTTTAGGGGTAGCCAGTAGTCTGCTACACGTGTGTCCTCAGCCACGTGTGTTCATTATTCTGTCAAATAATGGCGGCTGTTTATCGATAAGGCTACTTTCACACTAGCGGCAGCCTTCTCCGGCAGGCTGTTCCGGCGGGTGAACAGCCTGCTGGATCCGTGCTGCCGCTAGTGCACGTGTGCCGCCGGAGGTCCGCTCCAGCCTTATTAACTGTAATGGGGGCGGGCCGGAGTTCTGGCGGCAGCACGGCATACATGCAGAGAGAAGCGGCCGGAATAAAACTACGAAAGAAGGAGAAGCCTGCCGCTAGTGTGAAAGTAGCCTAAGGCTAGGTCTACACAACGACATTTGTTGCGCGACAATTTTTATAATGGTAGCCTATGGTGTCGCACTGCGACTGCAACACAACAGTCGCAAAAAACCCATTCAAGATGTTTTTTCTGCGACTGCCGCAGTCGCATGTTGCAGTGCGACACCATAGACTACCATTATAAAAATTGTTGCAGTGTAGTTGTGCCCTATGTATCGCGCGACTTATGTCGTCGTGTAGACCTAGCCCAAAACTACGACATGTAGTTTTATTCTGGCCATCTCTCGGCATGTTTGCCATGCTGCCGCCAGAACTCCGGCCTGTCCCCATTATAGTCAGTGGGGCCAGAGCGGGCCTCCGGCAGCACGCGTGCGCTAGCGGCAGCACGGATCCGGCAGGCTGTTCACCCGCCGGAACAGCCTGCCGCTAGTGTGAAAGTAGCCTTATCAATAAACAGCCGCCATTATTTGACAGAATAATGAACACACGTGTAGCAGACTACTGGCTACCCCTAAAATGGTCAGTACTTTGAGACGTTATCCAATGGACGTAAGGGGCAGCAGGTAGCGCTCACCATTTACTGATAATAGCCCATCATCCACATCTGGATTTGCAACCATGAGCGGTGAATTGTGAGCACTGCCCACTGCTGCTAACGCGCCTATGCTGAATTGGACAATTGATAAGTAATAAGTTGGGTTCATATTTGAGGAGGAGGGGCCTACATTACAGATTCCGGCAAAAAAATCTAGATAAAACATGGTGTTTGGCAAAATGACAAGCAACATAGAACAAATCCAGTTACTGGGCCCTGTCAGGCAATGTTGGTGTCCATCATATCATGTATCCAGGGCTTTGGGCCTTTTTCCAGTTTTTCTGTTCCTAGACCACAAAAATGGAAAACCAGCCACAGATGTGATTCTAACCTAAGCAGCTCATACACATCCAGTTTTTTCAGCAAATCTCTACACCTTTGAAAGGGTCTGAAAATCTAACATTTAGGGGCACAGTAGGACAGTAGAAAAATAAGCAACAGACAGGTTCTGGCCTATCCTTCGTTCAACAGGGGCAGCACCAGGAGGTGTCTGACAGATGATTTTCCCCAGTCTCCTCCTAAAAGAGATTTCCGGTAGTTAACATTTTTAAGCAAGTGCCCGCAGTCTGCCCCTTCAAACAGAAGATTCACACTTACCTGATCCACGCCACTCTGGTCCTCCATGTTGCCTCCAATTTCCCGTATCTGCACTGTTTTCGTCTAGTGCTGCATGAGCATGGGCACATGCACTGCTCGCTCCATGTCACCACTGAAGCTGGAGCAGTGCATTCTACCATGCCCATGCTAAGTCGGATGTATACGGTAAAGGGACTGGAAGATGGAGCCAGTGGAGGCAGAGTGGAGAACAGGAGCGGTTTGGAGCAGGTAAGTATAAATCTTCTGTTTCAGACTGCTGGCACTTGGTTAAACACTTGCCATACACATTGGATAGAAGTTGGTTGATGGTTGAACAGCAGTTGAACAATCATCAGGTGAACGTTCCTCTCGCAGACACGGCCATACACATTTTAGTCCACATTGGCTGTTACAGTTGTTTAGACTGCCGATACACGCTCAATGAAACCAGGTGATGGAGGAAAGATCTTTCCGGGAACGTTCCTTCAAAGAAAGATCTTTCATTCACAAACAACCTTTCTTTGAATAATATATCTTTTGTCCAACTATTGGAAGAAAATATTAAACGCATCCGACTTCTTTTCAGACGATAAATGGTTTCTTGTTAAATTTTAACCCACAAAGGTTTTTCGTTGAAATCGTCCATTTTGATCAACTTTAGACCAAAGTTTATGGGTACCTTTCGTATAGACCAATCTTCCAGTGCACATTTGTGGGCGCGTTATCAGCCACGATCCACCACCGAAAGCCGTTCAACACAACAGACATTAATGGCATTATAACAGGGTATCCCAATGATTGGACCAATAAAGATGAGATTGGGTGCCACACTATGTACAGCACATTGGCTCCTTCAGCTTTGCAGGAACTGCACTATATCCCCATTCTCCTGAACCACTTCTGATGAATCAGAAGAGACCAAGCAGTCCATATGTCAACCATATCCAGTTTTGCTTAGAAACACCACAAAGATTAATATACTTGTACTATATAAAATAGCACTACTATAGTAGTTTTACTCCACCAGTCTGTCAAACCTGCGGCAATCAGATGATAGCTGGGCCACCCTCCATTTAAAGGGAGTCTGTCACCTCCTCTAAGCATGACGAAAAGCAGTACTACATAAATAGTACTGACACCGCTGACTCCACATCACTAATTTATATGTCCATATTAACTCCTGTTCTGCCACCAACCACCTCTGGAATACATTGAGAGGACTCATCCTAGAGTGTGGGCGTGCTCATAGGTCCTGAATGTATTCCAGTATTAGGCCTCATGCACACGACTGTATTTTCGGACCGCATCAGATCCACATTTTTTTTGCAGATCGGATGTGGACCCATTCATTCCAATAAGGCTGCAAAACCTGCGGAGAGCAGACCGAGTGCGTTCCGCATCTGTATGTCCATTCCGCGGCCCTGCTAAAAAGATAGAACATGCTCTAGTCTTGTCCGTTTTGTGGACACGGAGAGGACATTTCTATAGGTGTAAAAAATAAAATGGTGGCATGCACTTGGCTGGTATCTAAGTTTTGTGGATCTGTGATTTGCTGACTGCAAAACAAATACAGTCGTGTGCATGAGGCCTAATGGGGATCAAACAGCAGTGAAAACCTGATGGAAAAGCCACACGAGTGTGAACAGAGCACTGGCACACTTCATTTCTATTCTACAACACACAGTTACAAAATAGAACTTCACTCACCATCCAGCGATAGCTCGGGGTGTGATGGCAGAGAGATTGTTACTTCTGAATGAGTCACCACAAGTTCAGACACCGGATAAAGCGTTCTAGATAAATGCCATACCACTTTGTGTTTCAAGAAAGTCTACCAAGTTATAAAGCCTAGTATCTGGAAACAGAAATCAGCCTGGGATCACGAAGACCAACTTTAGAGAAATGGAGGACCATTATATGCATCAGATACGGAAGGTCCTGTCCCAATACACTGAATGTCCACCGAACGCACCTTATTTAGGAGGCAGGAAAACTAAATGCTGTGCTCCCGCACAAGGACTTTACGTTTATGTCTATTTAATAGCCGGCACAGGATTTATTAGAGGAAAAGTCAACCCCCTGAGGCCATATAAATAACACATTCTCCAGCACAGAGTACACAAAAAGGCCAGGCTATTAAAATACAGACCTCCAAATTAGACACAGTTCATTAAAATGAAAACAGGAGGCACGGGGATGGTAATGTGGACAACCGCCTCCAGCCAGCTGATATTATACAGGACAAAAGTATACAGAAATACATATACATGTACTCCGACAGCTAGTGGCCGAATTGGCATTTCTGGAACCCAAAGCAAAGTTATATCTGGGCCCATCCACCACTGCACCACTATGCTCCACCCCATTGCACCATTCAGCTCCGCCCCAACTGCACTGCTGAGCTCCGCCTCATCATACAATTCAGCTCTGCCCAAATTGCACAGCTAAGCCTCACCCCATCATACCATTCAGCCCCACCCCAATTGCATTGCTAAGCTCCACCTCATATCATGTAGCTCTGCCCAAATTGCACTGCTATGCTCCACCTCATCATACCATTCACCTCCGCCCAAACTACACTGCTAAGCCCCACCCCATCATACCATTCAGCCCCGCCCCAATTGCACCGCTAAGCTCCGCCTCATCATACCATTCAGCCCCACCCCAATTGCATTGCTAAGCTCCACCTCATATCATGTAGCTCTGCCCAAATTGCACTGCTATGCTCCACCTCATCATACCATTCACCTCCGCCCAAACTACACTGCTAAGCCCCACCCCATCATACCATTAGCCCCGCCCCAATTGCACCGCTAAGCTCCGCCTCATCATACCATTCAGCCCCACCCCAATTGCATTGCTAAGCTCCACCTCATATCATGTAGCTCTGCCCAAATTGCACTGCTATGCTCCACCTCATCATACCATTCACCTCCGCCCAAACTACACTGCTAAGCCCCACCCCATCATACCATTCAGCCCCGCCCCAATTGCACCGCTAAGCTCCGCCTCATCATACCATTCAGCCCCACCCCAATTGCATTGCTAAGCTCCACCTCATATCATGTAGCTCTGCCCAAATTGCACTGCTATGCTCCACCTCATCATACCATTCACCTCCGCCCAAACTACACTGCTAAGCCCCACCCCATCATACCATTAGCCCCGCCCCAATTGCACCGCTAAGCTCCGCCTCATCATACCATTCAGCCCCACCCCAATTGCACTGCTAAGCTCCACCTCATATCATGTAGCTCTGCCCAAATTGCACTGCTATGCTCCACCTCTGCCCCCATCCACCAGCTAAGATCTACTCTCAGTTTAGCAGTGCAGCCTGGGCACTTCCACTACAGGCCCCCCCTGTATAGCAGAACCAGCTGCACAGGTGGTATATATCCCCTTTTAAACTTTTTTTTTTAGCCAACCACTTGGGACCAGCAGGGGGCCCTCTGATCTCTGAGGCCCCGAGCATTTTTTTTTTTTTGTACCAGTACATGTCTAGCTTCTGCCAATAGTTTTACTGAAACTTTTCCACATGATACCTGCAGGTTGCATTGCATTTCATGGCGAGAGGTTCTCTTTAAAGGGGTTTTCCAGTCCTTCTATCTGGATGGCCTAACCTTAGAGCAGGCGATCAATATCTGATCAGTGGAGAACCCTGCTCCCCCACTGATCAGCTGTTCCTGAGTATCTCAGCGCAGGGATGGAGCTGGTAACTTCAGACACTGACATCAGGGGCAGCTGCGCTGCAGTAACCAGCTCCATCCACTACACAATGAATGGAGCTGTAGAGTCCCTGTGCTGAGATACCCAGGAACAGCTGATCGGTGGGGGAGCGCGGTGCTCCACTGATCAGAAATTGATTACTTATCCTGAGGCTAGGCCATTTATATAAAAAGGACCAAAAACCCCTTTAAGTCTTTGCTCTTTTTATTTTTAGGAGTCATGTGGGAGGTTCCCCTCTGTGATTGACAGCTAATTCTGCATAATTAAGCATAAAAGGAAGGCTATCCACCCACATGACTCCTAAGCATAAAAAGAGCAGAGATTTAGATGAATAAAAGGACGTTATACTGAACCTTTCCCATAAAACCATATACAATCTGCTCAGCTCCTCCTGCCTGTAGATTGCGCAGCGTTTTCATGCTGACAGGCTCCCTTACACTTTACAATGAGAAGGATGCTTTCAACAAGGTGAACGATGCTTTCACGAGCCAAAACAAAGCTGCGTTTCACAAAGTAGAATTCTGCTGCATGTAAGAAAACATGGCTTGATGGTGGATTTATTACTAGTGCATGTAATAGATGTTCTCAGTAATGCTGGGGCTCCAGCCTGTTGATCACTCCGCTTGTCTTTGTTTTCCCCTCCCACACACCCATACACACACAGTTCTGCCTGGGAACAAGTACAGGCTCAGTCGTCATGCCGGTGACATCATGTGCCGTTGCCATAGAGACAGCTGTCACAAGCCTTGTCCACCATGGGCACTAAACTCAACCTTTCCGAGATAAGGGCACAAACAAACAAGATAGGAATGTGTACAATGGCGTTAGTGCAGAGGAGGAGTGGTGGGAATCAGCGCTGATGCACCGAGCCAGGGATCTGCTTCAGCATGAGCAGCGATCCTCAAAAAGAACATCTTGCAAATACATTTGTACCAACTACCATGCCCCTAGTACTACAGCTACCTAGGCATGGTCTCTAGAAATATAGGAGCACATTTATTAACATCAGCGTTTCAGACGCCGGTCTTAATTAAGCCCTGCACCGCAGTTACACAGAGTCGCGGGCCTCTTCATAACTTCGGCGGATCCACCGCCACTTCTAAATATAAGACAGCTTTCTAGCCTACCCTTGTCCGCCCACACCACGTCCACTTTTTCACACCTGGCGTGAGCGGGGAAAAGTCGCAGATTGCGGTACAAAGGACCTTTGCGCCGCAATCTGCACCAGAAGTATTTCTGTTTCATAAATGACCCCCATGTCCAATATAAAAAAAAAAAAAAAGGAAATCTGTCACCAGCGACCTCCCCATCCAACTGTTTGACATGTAGCTGTGGTTCACCTCGTGATCCACTCGTGGATAATACGGTCCACCCGTGGATAATACGGTCCACCCGTGGATAATACGGTCCACCCGTGTCACATGAGTTCACTACCGGAATTTACTCTTCCTGCAGGGCACACACATCTGAAACTAGCCTAATGGTCGATTACACAAAATAATAATCACTAAATATTTTTATTTGCTCGTTATTGTGAGTGTTGCAGCATTTGGACTACTAACGATTGTCATATTTCTGATTAGACAAAGAGGATGGGATCAGAGGTCGCGCTACATTTTTTCTGGAAGAGTAAAAATACTCCTCTTACCATTTTTGAGGAGTATTTTCAGCTGAAGAGGAGTACGAAAGTTACAGTAATTCAAATAGTTAATACGAAGGCATAACACTAAGGGGTAGCTATTTATGCAGGGAAACCATTACTAGCACTGTTGTCCTGAGGGGGTCGGCACCGCTGAGGTCACTGTTGTCCTGAGGGGGTCGGCACCGCTGAGGTCACTGTTGTCCTGAGGGGGTCGGCACCGCTGAGGTCACTGTTGTCCTGAGGGGGTCGGCACCGCTGAGGTCACTGTTGTCCTGAGGGGGTCGGCACCGCTGAGGTCACTGTTGTCCTGAGGGGGTCGGCACCGCTGAGGTCACTGTTGTCCTGAGGGGGTCGGCACCGCTGAGGTCACTGTTGTCCTGAGGGGGTCGGCACCGCTGAGGTCACTGTTGTCCTGAGGGGGTCGGCACCGCTGAGGTCACTGTTGTCCTGAGGGGGTCGGCACCGCTGAGGTCACTGTTGTCCTGAGGGGGTCGGCACCGCTGAGGTCACTGTTGTCCTGAGGGGGTCGGCACCGCTGAGGTCACTGTTGTCCTGAGGGGGTCGGCACCGCTGAGGTCACTGTTGTCCTGAGGGGGTCGGCACCGCTGAGGTCACTGTTGTCCTGAGGGGGTCGGCACCGCTGAGGTCACTGTTGTCCTGAGGGGGTCGGCACCGCTGAGGTCACTGTTGTCCTGAGGGGGTCGGCACCGCTGAGGTCACTGTTGTCCTGAGGGGGTCGGCACCGCTGAGGTCACTGTTGTCCTGAGGGGGTCGGCACCGCTGAGGTCACTGTTGTCCTGAGGGGGTCGGCACCGCTGAGGTCACTGTTGTCCTGAGGGGGTCGGCACCGCTGAGGTCACTGTTGTCCTGAGGGGGTCGGCACCGCTGAGGTCACTGTTGTCCTGAGGGGGTCGGCACCGCTGAGGTCACTGTTGTCCTGAGGGGGTCGGCACCGCTGAGGTCACTGTTGTCCTGAGAGGGTCGGCACCGCTGAGGTCACTGTTGTCCTGAGAGGGTCGGCACCGCTGAGGTCACTGTTGTCCTGAGAGGGTCGGCACCGCTGAGGTCACTGTTGTCCTGAGAGGGTCGGCACCGCTGAGGTCACTGTTGTCCTGAGGGGGTCGGCACCGCTGAGGTCACTGTTGTCCTGAGGGGGTCGGCACCGCTGAGGTCACTGTTGTCCTGAGGGGGTCGGCACCGCTGAGGTCACTGTTGTCCTGAGGGGGTCGGCACCGCTGAGGTCACTGTTGCGCTAATGGAATCGGCACCGCTGAGGTCACTATTGCGCCGAGGGGGTCGGCACCGCTGAGGTCACTGTTGGTGATTTTATGAGGCTCAAAGGGTTTGTCCTAAGATCGATATTTATCACCTGTCGTTAAAGAGGACCCCTCACCCCTCCGGATTTGTCTGTTTTGGAAACTACTTGCACCCCCCATGTAATAACAATCCTGGAGCATCTATTCTTATTACTTTATGTTGCACCATTCCTCTTATTTCTGCTATTAGTTATGAATGACTTGATAGCAGTTTGCAGTGAAGGTCCAGATGGGGGTGTCACTGCACAGCCTGATATTATTCAATCAGTGCTGTCAACTGGTAAGCCCCCCCGCTGGACCTTTATTGCAGACTACTAGCAATTTGTTCATAAGTTCTAGTAGGAATAATAGAGGAATGGTACAATATAGAGTCACAAGAATTGATTCCGCAGAATTGTTATTGCATGGGAAATGCAATTCGTTACTAAAACAGACATGTCCCCCACAAGTACATGATCCCTGGGGGTCCCACCTTGGTTACCATGCTCTAGTGTTCTCTGGGTCAAGTATGGATAGGTAAATGGTGTTGATCTTGGGACAATCTTACATTTTTGCTGCTGTTTCTGTGCTGGTCACTGGGGTTTGCCATCCATCACGTGGCCATTGTTGCCCACCAAAGTTACATCATTGTAGATGAGCTCTCAGGTGGGTATGTTGGTGCCACCGGGGCTGTTGGTAGGCACTGAAGATACCTGAGGCACTGGCGGAGCAGGACACAGGCACAATGGATGGTGGTGCATGCTGGTGCCAAGGGCACAAGCGAAGGACCCGGGCACATACCTCTGGTGCCAGGTGCTCGCACCGCCACAGTCACATGTTGTGGATCTGGATGATGACATCACGCAGTGATAACCACCAGGCTCGCCTGTAGATCTAGGGTGCAGCAACCTTCGGCACTCCAGCTGCTGTGAAACTACAACACCCAGCATGCACACTTGCTCAGCTGTTCTTGTAACTCCTAAAGAAGTGAAAGGACGATACTGGGAGTTGTAGTTTCATAACAACTGGAGTGCCGGAGGTTGCTGATCCCTGATCTAGAGGCTGTCATTTTGTGTTATGCTTCATCTTGCTATAAAGGGGAGTTCGTCTTCCATGACCCATTGCCCTATCTCATGCCACAAAATTGCCACCACCGCTGTGATTATTGGATTATACAGTTTTACAGCGAAGACTTCATGCACTTGGCAGAGGGACTGTATGTCCTGGAGGCTGTAAATGGCCACATGCAGTCCTTGTAGCACCATGTGGCGCCACATTACAGAAGAAATCCTTATAGCACACAATATGTCTAGTTCAGCGTCTGATGGAACATGCTGCAATGAATCATCCTTGATGGATTCATAGGAAAGCTGACAGGTGACAGAGGTCTACGGGTGGCAGGTCTGTCTGTTATAGAGGTCTCCTGTTGGCGTGTCCAGCGCTGGGACTCTCGCTGACTTCTATAAGCAGGAGTCTGAAGCGCTCAGCCACTTTTCCTCACTGCTGAGCGCGGTAGTGAAGACGGTCCCCTAGACCTTCTATTGAGGCCGTCTTCAGTACCGCACTCAGCAGGGAGGAGAGACAACGCCCGGCTGAACGCTTAAGGGAACCTGTCACCTCCAACAAACATCCCAAGCTGTTTGCAATGATCATTTTCTTCCTGCAGGCAGTTGAAGCAAAAGCTGTAAAAACTATCTTTAATCCCCTGCCCGGCACGCTTCTCTAGTCATGTTAGAAGTCACGGAGGCAGCGGCCTCCTTGTTTCAAGTCACGGTAACCACGCCCCCTTCCCTGCCCCTTCGCTGTGATTGACAGCGCTTATGCACGACAGTTCGGCTGGCTACTCTTAGGCTGGGTTCACACTTGAGCGTTTTACAGCGCGTTCAAACGCGCTGTAAAATGCTTAACACATGAAAACCAATGCTTCCCTATGGCCCTGGTTCTCACTTGAGCGTTTTACAGCGCGTTTGAACGCGCTGAAAAACGCCCTACGCTCCAAAAAGTTCTTGAGCTTCTTTGGGGCGTTTTGTCGCGCGTTTGCGGCCATAGGATTGCATAGGAACGCGCAAATATGTTCTTTTGCGCGTTTGTGACCAGAAAAACGCGCGTACGAACGCGCATTTGGCACATAGCAATAAAAGGCCACACCCTAGTGAGAGGCAAATGTCTAGCCTGACCAAGATGCTATCAATCACTGCTGTCAATCACACAAACGCGTGTAATACGCACGTTGACTATGGACAAAATCGTGCACAAAAACGCGCATAAAACGCGCGACAAAAACGCGCGTTAAGCGCGCATATCAAATACGCTCAAGTGTGAACCCAGCTTTTTTTGGAGGTGACAGGTTCCCTTTAAGACTCATCATTATAGAGAAAAATGAGGCGCTCAGATCCGGGACCCCCACTATATTTCACAGCAAGGCCACTTACCCCGACAGTGAGGATCGCGCGCCTCCTTCCTCACTTCAGAGCGGTGTGCCAGAAGCTCCGACAGCCCCCTCAAACTGACCAATAACAAATCTTCTTACTGTAAGGAGCCTTGTTATTAGTTGTGTCAGGCAGCAGCAGCATCGCTGCGCTGCCTGTGCCGTTCACAGCGCTGATGAATGGCACGCCTTAGACTTTTTCCAGGGAGTAAAATGGCCTGAACAGGCGTCTATGAAGCTTGTACAGGCGTTATTGCGACCTCTGGATGGGATGACGAATAATGATAATTTTTCAGTCAGGCAGCTCTGTCCGAGCCATGGAAAACCATTTCCAACTCGCTGTTCGATCACTGCTATCAATCACTGATAATAGCCAAATTGACCGTCTTGAGCTCATAAAGAGCAGAGATTTAAATGTATAAATTACAAGGTTTACAGAATCTCTTCCCACAAAACTATACATCAATCTGCTCAGCTTCTCCTGCTCTATAACATGGTATCTGCAGATTGCACTGCATTTTGCAGTGATTAGAGATGAGCGAATTTCATATTTTAAAATTCTTTCACGCTTCGTTTGGTGGTAAAAGCAGAATTGTGTTATGGATTCAGTTACCACGGACCATAGCGCAATTCTGCTTTCACCACCAAACGAAGCGTGAACGAATTTCATAACATGAAATTCGCTCATCTCTAGTAGTGATAGGTTCACTTTAACCCTTTCTCGACCTCTGCCGTAGAAGTCGGGTTTTTAAAGATGGTGCCAACTACAGACACCCGTGGTCAATGAGGTATTCAATCCCTCAGATGTTGTGGTCAAATGTGACCACGGAATCAGAGAGAACAGTTGGCTCACATGGCGATTGTGGGAGCAGTTCATTGGTTGTGATAGGCTGGAGGTTCCGATGCCTTTCACAGGTATATTCCAATGTGACAGCACTACATCTCAGTATACTTAATCTTCTTTTTGTAAATGGATTTATTTCCATTGATAAATAAAAGTGGCAATTGCATGATGTTAGGCCTTTGGGGGCCTAAAAAAAGGAGAGGAAAAAAAAAAAAAAAAAAAAAGAGTAAACAAAAGTTATATAAAAATCCAATCACCCCCCTTTTACCTAGGATAAAAATAATATTGTAAAAAAAAAAATGGAAAAAAAAATAAACATCACCGCATTCAAAAATGCCCGTACTATTAAAATATAAAAATATTTATCCCATACTGTGAATGGTGTAACAGGAAAAAAAATAAAAAATCTAAATACCATTTTTCACTTCCAGAAAAAATTTGAATAAAAAGTGATCAAAAAGTCATACACACTCCAATGGTATCAATAAAAGCTACAGACTGTCACACAGAAAATGAGCCCCTACACAGCTCCGTAGACATAACTATAAAAAAAAAGTTATGGGGGTCAGAATATGGCAATGAAAAGAAAAAAAAAAATGTTTTTTTACAATATTATTTTACAGTTTCCACCTTTAGCTATAGGAGCGTTCTGATAATTTCCCATTTATTTATCACAGTCACAATACCGGATTCCTTTTGCCTAAAGTTGCAATCCCAGCCTAATTCCAGACAAAAACTGGAAATTGAGCTTTTGACCAGATTTAACAAGGTCTACTTACCCCTATTCATTTACCTTAAATGGGGTTTTGTCACTTCAGCAAGTGGCATTTATCATGTACAGAAAGTTAATAGAAAGCCACATACTATTGCAGTGTGATTGATTGTCCATATTGCTTCCTTTGCTGGCTGGATTCATTTTTCCATCACGTTATACACTGATCAGTCCTGCAATCCATCAGCGGTGGCCGTGCTTGCACACTATAGGAAAACATGTTGGCCTCTCTGGTGACCGGGACCGTGGGAGCGCACATAGGCTGGTTAATTCTTCCTATAGTGTGCAAGCACGGCCACGCCGATAGCTTGCAGGGTGGTCGTAACCATGGAAACTTTCTTTACATAATAAATGCTATTTGCTGAAGTGGCAAAACCCCTTTAAAGGAACTCTAAATACAGAAAATGCACGCAAACAAAATCTCAGCACTGATGGAGACTAGCAAAGGTCTCCTGGAGTGTTTATGGATGGGCAGTGGCCTCAAAGTTTCCTCTTTGGTAAGCTTAGCCCCAGCATTCATGGGATAAGAGAGGCCTGGGTCTGTTGCTATAGGGGTGCCCCATAGGTACTTCAAAAGGATATCTCCATTGCAATTTCTTGTGCTAATTTGCATGTAGGTCACAGACATCAACTTTACGATTAAATGAGTCACCCAAATTTGTCAAGCAACTTCCCCAGCTCACTTAGGCCAACGTGCAGAAGATCAGCACAAATTTTTGTGCGTTTCTGCACCTAAAAACTGCAATACATAAATAGCGGGGGGGGTTGGCGTTGATCTGATGTTGTTTCCACAGATCTCACCCCTCATTTGAAAAGGGTGAAATCCGCAGCTAAAATGCAAACATAATTTACACAGCAAGTCAATTTCCGTGCTGAAAAAATATCCAAAAAAAAAAAAAAAGAATACATATTTGCTTTGCTGGTACGGTACCAGGCTGCGGTTTTTCCGCATGGGAATCTGGACACATTCCGCAACATGTGTATGTGGCCTTAAGATGGATTTACACAGCACAATTGTCGGGAAAAAACATTTGTACTAAAGCTCATTCCAGATAATCTGCCTGTGTAAAGGTGTCGCAGATCACTCAGTGAAGGTGCAAAACGTTCTTTCATCGGGTGAAACAATCTTTCATGTGAACACCTCAATAATGGTTTCTGGGCAGCAGATCGTGCTGTGTGAACAGAATTCTGCTGGTAGTCTCACAGCCTGAAAATGATGATTACACTTACCGGTAATCGGATTTTCCTGACCCCACGACAGCACCACTGAGAGATGGCTCCGCCTCCAAGGACAGGAAACCTGTAGCATAAAAAAGGTGGAGCCACTCTCCCACCTCAGTGGGTTTACAGAGTATGAGAGGGACTCCCCTTTTGGTTAATACAATATCTAAATCCTTTTTTTTTTTTTTTTTTTGCATATCACCACGTGAAATCTTAACACCAACCACCACCTTAGGGAGGGAATTAGATGGGTGCTGTCGTGGGGTCAGGAAAATCCGATTACCGGTAAGTGTAATCATCATTTTTCCCCTCCCCCACGACAGCACCACTGAGAGAGATTTCATAGAATCTAAGGGTGGGTACCAACTTCTAACACCTTTGTGCCGAAAAGGAGGTCAGATATAGAATCAAGTTGTAATCTATAGTGCCTATAAAAGGTAGATGGAGAAGCCCAGGTGGCAGCTCTACAGATCTGATCAACTGACACACTGGACCTTTCTGCCCAGGAGGTAGATACCGCTCTGGTAGAGTGAGCCTTCAAGGATAGTGGAGGAGAAACCCCAGAACAAGAGTATGCTAGAGAAATCAGCTCTCGAATCCATCTAGCGATGGTACTCTTAGAGGCAGCATTACCTCTCCTAACCCCCGCATGTAGGATCAACAAAGATGAGGACTTTCTCCAGTCCCTGGATCTTTCTAGGTACTGGATCAGGCACCTTCTTACATCTAGGAGATGCCATTTCTCTTCATCCTCATTCTTTGGATCTGGAAAAAAAACTGGGAGAACTATCTCCTGTAACCTGTTGGTCTTAGAAGGGACTTTAGGAACGAATTTTGGGTCTGGCCTTAACACTACCCTATCCTCTCGTATAGTCATAAACGGTGGATTAATGGACAGGGCCTGGATCTCACTAACTCTTCGTGCTGAAGTGAGGGCTATCAGAATCACCAGTTTCAGAGTTAGATTTTTTATGGAGCTATCCTCGATAGGCTCAAATGGATGACAAGTTAAGGCTTTCAGAACTAAATTCAGATCCCAGGGAGGAAACCTAGGCCCCCTCACTGGAACAATCCTATCTACTGCCCTGAAAAATCTGACTATCCAGGGATCCCTGATTAAGTGTGCCCTTTCAATCTCCAAGCAGTGAGATGGAGGGACTCTACCTCCGGATGCATTACTGGGCCCTGCCTTAGGAGATTCGGGATCTCGGGGAGAACCCAAGGTTCCACTACTGACATGGACCTGAGGAGGGAGAACCATGCCCTCTTTGGCCAAAAGGGGGCGACCACTATCATGTCCGACCTCTCCTCTCTGATTTTCCTGAGCACTCTGGGAAGGAGCTGAAGAGGGGGAAAGGCATACCCTAGATGAAACTTCCATTCCAAAAGGAAGGCATCCACCCCAACCGGAGATTCGTAAGGGTTGAGAGAGCAAAATTTCTCCACCTGCCTGTTCTCTCTGGTGGCAAAGAGGTCTATCTCTGGGACCCCCCATAATCTTACAATTTTTGCAAATATCAAGGGATCTAGAGACCATTCTCCCTGTCTTAATCGGTGGCGACTCAGAAAGTCGGCCTGGACATTCTCCCTTCCTCTTATATGAAGAGCGGATATGTGTGTCACCTGACTTCTTATCTCCCAAAATATCAACTCTGTCTCCCTCATTAAAGATCGGGATCTCGTACCTCCCTGACGGTTCAGGTATGCCACTACCGTCCTGTTGTCTGACATGATCCTGACATGCTGGTGATGAATCTCTGGAAGGGCTGCTCTTAGGGCCAATAACACTGCTCTCAACTCCTTCCTGTTTGAAGAGAATAGTCTCTGTAACGGGGACCACCTTCCCTGCCTTAACTGATCTTGGAAGTGTGCCCCCCACCCCCATGGGCTGGCATCTGTCGTAATGACTACCGGATCTGGGTAATTCCATGGGATACCCTGATCTAAATTCTTTACCTCCAACCACCAGTTGAGGGAGATAAGAGTCCTCCTGCACAGATTCATCTGGGAGTCCAAGGTAATCTCCTTCCGTCCAGTTACCTGCAAAATATTCTCCTGCAACTGTCTTGAATGGAACTGTGCCCACTGGACCGCTGGAATACAAGCTGTCATCAAGCCTAATAGAGACATGGCTCTCCGGACCGACATTCCCGGATTTTTCTGAGCTTTCCGGGCCTCGTTCCGAATTTTCTCTATTTTCTCTACTGGAAAAAAGGTCCTCTGTCGCAGGGAATCTAGCCGCAATCCCAAAAAGGTCTGTACCGTGCTGGGTTCTAATCTGGATTTTTTCATATTGATCATCCACCCCAGATGCTCTAGAATCCGAATCACTCTCTGGACAGATTTCTGACACTTCTCTTGTGATTCTGCTATTATTAAAAAATCGTCTAGATACGGCAGGAAAAGAATATCCTCCTTGCGGATAAATGAGGCCACTTCTGCCATTACCTTGGTGAAGGTTCTTGGTGCGCTTGATAGTCCGAAAGGCATAGCCTGGAACTGTAGATGTCTGGTCCTGCCCTTCCTGACTACCGCCACCCTCAGGAATTTCTGGAAGAAAGGATGCACCGGAATATGCAGATATGCATCTTTTAGGTCTAACACTGCCATGAAACACCCTTGGAAGACTAAATGAATTGCCGATTTTATGGTCTCCATTTTGAATTTTTTTATGACTAGGGATTTGTTTAATTGTCTTAAATTTATTATAGTCCGAAATGAACCGTCCGGTTTTTTCACCAAAAACAGAGTCGAGTAAAAACCTCTCCCCCACTCCATTTCTGGTACTGGTATCAACACCTTCTTGACTATTAATTGATCTACCTCTTCTGTCAATCTTTTGGATTCTCTGGTGACCACAAATCTTTGTGGGTAATGTCTCTTGAATTGCAGTCTTAAACCTTCCATCATAATATTTGTGACCCAAATGCCTGCTACATCTTTCCAGGCAGGAAGGAAGAATCTTAATCTCCCCCCTACCTGTAGTCTGGCGTCATTTTTTGGACATCTTATCCTTCTGGGAGGAGGAGTTCCCGAACATAAAGCCCCTACCTCCTGACCCCCTGGGTCTGGTGAACTGATCCCTGTCTCCTGACTGTCCTCTTCCCTGAAATCTTGATGCATTCCGAAAGGGACGCCTGTAGGGTCTAAACTGTGAAAAAGAGGATTCCTGTGGCATCCTCTTTTTCCTATCCGCTGCTTTCTCTAGGAGAGCATCCAGCTCTGGGCCAAACAGGAATTGACCCTGACAGGGAATACCACATAAGCGCTGCTTAGAAGCCATGTCTCCTCCCCTCCAGTTCTTCAGCTATAAAGCTCTACGGCCTGAATTAGAGATGGAAGCAGACCTGGCCGATAAACGAACCGCCTCAACCGAGGCGTCGGATAAAAAATCCGCCGCCTTCTGTAAGGTGGGTAAAGAAGCTAGAATTTGTTCCCTAGGACACTTGTCCCTTAGCTGTCCTTCTAGTCTTTCAAGCCAGATGGCTAATGACCTAGCTGTGACCGTTGCGGCTATGTTGGGCCTGAAGGAAGCCGTAGATGCCTCCCATGTATTTTTAAGGCAAGAGTCTATTTTTTTATCTAATGGATCCTTCAAAAACCCCATATCTTCAAATGGTAGGGAAGATCTTCTGGACACCTTGGATATTGCCACATCTAATTTGGGCGCTTTGTCCCAGGACGTAGTGGCCTCTTCCTCAAAAGGGTATTTTCTTTTGAAATTTTTACTTATAAACGCCTTTCTGTCAGGTTTTTTCCATTCCTGATCTATTAGGGCTGAAATGCTTTTATGTAAGGGAAAACATCTCTTTTTCTTTTCCCGTAGTCCCTCAAAAACTGTATCGGCCATGGATATGTCCTCTCTGACGTCTTCCAATTCCAAAGTAGCTCTAATGGTCTTCAGGAGTTTTTCTGTATCCGTTACTGGAAACAGAAATTTTTTCTCTTTCTCGTCTTCTGATAAGGATGAATCCTCAGACTCTTCATCCTTATCCTCCTCACTATCATCTACTGACTCCACCTCTGAATCTACTCTTTCCGCTGCTTTTTTAGGTTTTTTTGAGGTTTTAAGGGACTCCTTAACCTCCGATCTAATGAGTGCTCTAATACCCTTCATAAAATTCGGGGACTCTTCTGCCAGTGTTCTGTCAATACATTCCTGGCATAGTTTTTTAGAATAAGATGAGGACAAGGGGCATCTACATAGTGCACATTCCTTATTCTTTCTCTTTGATGCGACCTTTTTAGGTGGTACCTAAGAAATGACAGCAGATACAAAGAACACCATCAGTATTTATATCAACCGTTGCCTCTTACCCCTTCAGAAGATTCTATACCGGCATCTGCTTTTCAGCGTCCACTTCTTCTGACCTCTTGTCCTCCTCCATAATATACCTAGAGGCATAGAGGTTTTTAGGAAAAATATGAAGCAGGGAACAGCACCTCTCCTTGGAGAGTTCCACATGTTCCCCGGGAGCTTTCTTGTGCCAGAAGTCACCAACCTGGTCCGGATGCAGAGTGCTTTCTGAAAGGAAAAATGACTAGCAGCCCAGCGTTAGGAGAAATCTCTGCAGGTTCAATGGTGCCTGCCAACACTGAGAACGCTGCACCGCCTGGTCTCCCCTTTTATTTCCGGTCATCTGACCGGAACTTGTATCTGGAACGCACGTCTCACCTCTGTGACGTCATTCCGCGACTTCCGGTTCCTGCTCCGGTGCGTTCCACTGCTCCTGCGTCGGCAGTCTGCAGCACACACGTGCGCACCCGGAACTATCGCCCTCTGGCGTGTTCCATGCGAGCCGCTCGTGCGGCCCCACGCGGTCTCACTCCTTTGAGGGACCGGTGTCCTCAGCCTCTGGAATGAAGAATCGGCCCCGGACCGACCTCCATCGTCCCTAAACAGACCCGGCACCCGGTCTCAGGCTGGTAAGACCCATGACTCTCTAGGCTTTCCTAGGACTTCCAAGCCATGGGCCTCCTAGAAATAAAAACTACAAGTCTCCTGCTCCAGGGACAGGAAACCTCACTGAGGTGGGAGAGTGGCTCCACCTTTTTTATGCTACAGGTTTCCTGTCCTTGGAGGCGGAGCCATCTCTCAGTGGTGCTGTCGTGGGGGAGGGGAAAATAACGTATTAAAAGGAAATAAAGTTTTAAAACTTTATTATTTACTTTTAATACGTTCTTTCAGGCTGTGAGACTACAAGATATAATTGAGCGTACACACCTATATCTATTTGTTGTGAGACAGAACTCTGCTGGCCAGAAACAATGGCTCTGTATGAGGACAAGTGATAGCAGTTTCCCTCACTCAACCACATGAAAAAAGGAAAGAAGTACCTTGCAAATGTATGGGAACCCAAGGAGATCTGAGTGCTCCGATACCTTTGATGAGGTCTCAGACCTTAAATAGCCTGTTAGGGTTAAGGCTTTTTCACGGTCATCGCTAGGAATGGCCAGGTGATGCAAATTTTAAAGCTTTATAAATACCCAGACGCCTCTAACCTTGTCCCAAAAAACAGCAGCCATGGGTTCTTCTAAGCAGCTGCCTAACAGTCTAAAAAGGAAAATGGCCCAAAAAGCAGGAGAAGTCTATAAGAAGACAGCAAAGTGTTTTCAGGTTGCCATTTCCTCAGTTCGAAGTGTAATTAAGAAATGGCAGTTAAAAGGAACAGTGGAGGTCAAGAGAAGGTCTGGAAGACCAAGAAAAAAAATTCACAGACAGCTGCTCGTAGAATGCTAGAAAGGCAAATCAGAACCCCAGCTTGACTGCAAAAGACATTCAGTAAGATTTTACAGACTCTTGTGGTACATTGTTCTACTGTTCAGCAACACCTGCACAAATACAGCCTTCATGGAAGAGTCATCAGAAGAAAACCTTTCCTGTGTCCTCACACTAGGGCTGCAGCTATCGACTATTTTTGTAATCGAGTATTCTATCGATTAATCCAACGATTAATCGTGTACTCTGATAACAAAAACTAATTAAAAGAACGTTTTTCTTCATAAAAACTCATCAGCCCCCCGTACCATCAGCTGCCCCCCCAGTGCCACCAGCTTGCCCCCCACCCAGTGCCACCATCTCCCCCTCCTAGCCATGTCCCCAGCTCCAGTACTTACCTTTCCTGTAGGGTCACCGCTCCACAGCTCCTCCATCTTCTTCTCTGCGCACTGCACTGCCTTCTTGACGTCACACAGAGTCGGATCATAGTGCGCGCTTACATGACCTGACTATGTGTCAGGATACAGTGCAGCGCGGTACGGGCCGGAGGGTGACCACGGAGTAATAGCAAGCGTTTCACTCCCGCTCCGTGGTCACATGACAGACGAATCCTCGATGCAAAAAATTTGCATCGATGATTTTTTTGTGTCGAATTACTCTATTCAATCGGATAATCGTTTCAGCCCTAGTCCTCACCATAAAATTCGGCATCAGAGGGTTGCAAAAGAACACCTGATGCAGTTTGGAAACAAGTCCTGTGGACCAATGAGGTAAAAATAGAACTCTTTGGTCACAATGAGCAAAGGCATGTTTGGAGAAAAAAGGGCACAGAATTTCATGAAAAAACAGCTCTCCAACCATTAAGCATGGGGGTGGATCAATCATGCTTTGGGATTGTGTTGCAGCCAATGGCACAGTGAAGATTTCACGGGTAGAGGGAAGAATGGATTCAATGAAATTCCTGCAAATTCTGGAAGCAAACATGGCACAAACTGTAAAAAAGCTGAAGTTGAAAAAAAGGATGGCTTCTACAAATGGATAATGATCCTAAACACACCTCAAAATCCACAACAGACTACCTCAAAAGGCGTAAGCTAAAGGTTTTACCATGGCCATCACATTCCCTTGATCTGAACATCATTATAAATCTGTGGATAGACCTCAAAAGAGCAGTTCATGCAAGACGCCTTGAAATCGCATAGAACTGAAAGACTTTTGCAAGGAAGAATGGATGAAAATCCCTCAAACAAGACTCTTGGCTGGCTACAAAAAGAGTTTACAAGCTGCGATACTTGCCAAAGGGGGTGCTGCTAGGTACTAACCAGGCAGGGTGCCCAACATTTTGCTTCAGGCCCTGTTCCTTTTTTGTTATGATGAAACAAAAAAAAAAATTTACAAATGGAATGTGTCATCTTTATGCCTTTTGGGAGATCATTTAATCTTCAATTTATTAAGTAACAATAATTTTGACCAGGGGTGCCAAAACTTTTGCATGCCACTGTACAGGTCATGTTTAGGACAATGAAAGAATGTTGGATAGTAATGAACAATTTGCACTGATGAAAACCTTCAGATGCCATCATTTACCCCCCATGTTTTGTGTGTATAATAGGCAAAGATGAGGATAGGCATTCCTTCATTTGTCGGGATAACAGCAGTTCCCATCCTAGCAAAACTTTCTCTGTAAGTAGCATACTGGTAAAATAAAGAAATAAAATTAAAACTGTTTTTCTGGCTATCCTTTTCTTGAGGACCCTAAAAGAACATCAGCAGACCAACGCTGCTCGGGCAGTGACAAACAGTTTTCTTGACTAAAATGGGGAAAACATTTTACATGGCACGTTCACATCAGCGTCAGGGGACATTTGTTTTTAGTACAGATGTGGCTTGAAAGATTTATGATCCAGAGTTCTTTTGAATTTCATGTTTCCCAGTATTCCAGACCACTATAACTTTTTTTTTTTTTTTTTAAGTATTCGATAAACGCCTTTCAGTTGCCCATAAATCTAATGTGACCCGCCCCAAAAGCCGTGAGCACCATCTAGATACCCATATGTAGGAGATTCCACATAGTAGCTCTGTTAAAATGCATTCTTGAAATGTCAAAGATTCAGACCGTTTACAGTATGTAGGTACTCTACCGGTTCCACCAGTCAGCAGATACACCTTACGTTGCTCGTCTTAAAGAGCCACATTTATAAGACGTTCATTGTGATTAATCATAGCAAAAATAGCAGATGTGTTGCTACTTTCAAGGCAGCCGGGTGTTTCCTTGTAACCGGCAGACATTACAGCATTAATCTTAGATGCTTATCACCCCAGGTAGGCTTTCATACCCAGTGAATTGCATTAACACAATGGACCAGGACTTGATATCGTTGCTTTGGTTTACATAAGCTCTTATATTTTGGAAACCTTTTAAAATTTATAACCCAAGCACCGCAAGAAATGAACCGAGACCTGGCACTGCGCAGCAAAGCACAACTTTTACTCATGCCAAGAAGTTACATGGGTATGTTCACACAATGGACTTTGACGGCATCAGAATCCTCCGTGGTTTCTGCCGTGGGTCTTCATTTTGTATGATACGGGCACTGAATAGAGCTAAACCACAAACAGGCTCCCGCTGCGGATTTCCAAGGTGTTCACCACGTGTACATCCTTGGCGCAGTTCATAAAACCGCACGGGAAAATCCTTAGTTGCATGAACTGCTGCAAGGTCCCCTACTGAAAAGAATGGGAAGCGGTTTCAGAGCAGATTCGGCGTATCTTTCATCACAAAATCCACGTTGAAGCCCATGCAAACTGCGTGAACATACCCTCATAGTCAAGGGTAAAGGTCCCTTTACATGGGACAATTGCAGGCAATTATCGGGAATAAACTGTTAATTCCTGAAAATTGGCTGCCTGTCAGAGGAGGTGAGAGCTGTATTTACATGTAGCATTCACCTCCGCTGTATAGGGACAAGCAATAAAAGCTCGTCCCCATACGGAATCATTGTCCTGTGTAAACGAGGATCTGCTATCCAGCAACAATCTGCTGCTCAGAAACAATGATTTTCGTGTCCACATAAATGATGCTTCCACCCGATGAAGGAGCATTTAAAGGTGTTTTCCAGGATTTTAATACTTTTATTGGATGGCTCTGTAGTATACATTCATATAGGAACGAGCCGTCCCATTGAAGTGAATTGGACAGCTTGTAATTACACCTGCTCACCGCTGCAAGGTCGGTGGCGAGCAGGTAAACATTGAAGGGAAGGCTGAGCTCACACGGAGCGCAGCCTTCTCTTCAACCAGCTGATTGGAGGGGTCCGTCACCCGGCACCCCTGCCAATCTGATATTAATTACCTATCGTGAGGATAGGTCATCAATATTAAAATCCCGGAAAACCCCTTTAATCATTCAACAGGTGATCGGCAGCACCTTTACACAGGCCAATGTCCAGGGACGAGAATTCATATGTCCCAATAAACAGCCAGCTTGAAGGGGATTTAAAGGGGTATTCCCATCTTAGACAATGGGGGCATATCGCTAGGATATGCCCCCATTGTCCGATAGGTGCGGGTCTCACCACTAGGACCTGTACCTAGATCAAGAACGGAGCGGGGAGCGCTGTGGCTGGAGGACCCCAGATTTCCGTCCACCACCAAGCGCTAATCCTGTCCTCTCCCATAGAAGTGAATAGGAGCGTGCTGCACATGAGCAGCCCATGCTCCCATTCATTTCTATGGGGCAGACTGCAATAGCCGAGCCAGCGCTCGGCTATTTTCAGCGGCCCCATAGAAATGAATGGAGGGAGGCTGCGCATGCGCAGTGCGCTCTCCTTCACTTTCGGGGCTCCGTTCTTGATATACGTGCGGGTCCTAGGATATCCTAGCAATATGCCCCCATTGTCTGAGATGAGAAAACCCCTTTAAAGGGGCTCGCCAAGCTATCCTCAGAATAGGTCATCAATACCAGATTGACCTCCAGCAGTCAGCCGTTTCTTGCAGATGCAGCGCCAGAAACCAAGGGCTGGTTCACACAGAGGATTTTGCCCGTGACATAATTCTCCCCATATCCCATGGTAGAAAACACAGCGCTGTTCAAATGAATGGCACTAAACTGTGAGCAGGCTCCAACTGCGGCTTTACAATGGGTCCGTGCGGTAACTGACCAAGCTTGCCACGGTCTTGAAAGCCGTGTGGCAAAAACCCTCGGTAGAATGTACTGCAGCACGGCCTCCCTTTGAAAACAATAGTTTTAAGCACCGAATCCACTGAAACTTGTGTCCAAAATCCTACCCCAACAGTGTACAGAGTGGAAGTAGAAGGCTCCGTACACTGTGTAGTCTCCAGCGGACTGAATGGTAGCCGAGCTGCAGTACAGTGTGCAGAGCTGTCTGCCTCCGCAGTCCGCAGCGCTTTAAAGCTGGGTTTATACACACGAGCACTCAGAACGATCTTACAGATGATAAGGTTGGTCTCCGTTGTCCATTTACACACAGATATTTTGTTAGAACAGGGGTAGGCAACCTCCGGCACTCCAGCTGTTGTGAAACTACAACTCCCAGCATGCATACTTGCTCTGCTCTTCTCAGAACGCTCAGAGAACTGAATGGAGCAAGCTGGGAATTGTAGTTTCACACCAGCTGGAGTGCCGCAGGTGGCTGATCCCTGGGATAGAACCAATTCTTATATTTACCATCTGTTAAAGCAAAACCTTCCTATTCCCTATTATGGAGTTGTTTTTTAGATGCTACAATTGTGACTGGCAAAAAAATGTTTACTTGTGACAGATCAGTTTTCTGGCAGATTCGACAGATTTCAAATCAGATGAACTGGCCTTTTAGGGTAAAGGCCCCTTTACACAGTCTGACACAACAAGCACCTATCGGAAATTAACCATTTATCCCAAATCATTGCCTGCTCATCTACATGCAATCGGCAATTGCTGCTGAGATCATTCGTTCCTTTACAGAACCATTGTTTCTGGGCATCAGATTATCCTGTCTAAATAGAGACTAGAGAAATGATGATTTAGGTGACTGCATCAGGGAAATAATCAGGATTAAGTGCTGCCAGGAATACTCCTTCATGATAACTGCACTGATTCTTGGCCCACTTAAAGGGGCCTTAAGATCGAGATCCACACATAGGGCTGAGGCAGCCAAAGACTGACAAATGTTTGTGTGGCCCTTGGTTGCCGTGGGTAGGCATGGCCTTTCGCATATCCTAGCGATATGCCCCCATTGTCTGAGATAAGACAACCCCTTTAAAGGTGGATTAACACAGCCCAATTATCTTGTTCCAGACAGTCTGCCCGTCTGAGTGTGAAGCCGATCACCCGACGAACGAGCAGTCACATAAATCGTTTATGGGCAGCAGATTGTCCTGTCTAAACAGCGATCTGCTGCCCAGAAACAATGATCCTGTATGGGGACGAGCGATCGCAATAGACATCCCTCGTCCTCGTACTGTGAAAGATGTAAATGCAGCGGTCTCCTTCGCTGAACGAGCAGCCGACCATCGGGAAGGAACACTTCCTTCCCGACCATCATCTTTCTGGTCGCAGCGTGTATACCCGCCTTTAGACTAGGTCTTGGACTATCAGATACAAATTTTCAATTATGGCCAAGATCTTTCACCTGACAAGCAATCACTCTGGATGAAATTATCCATTCTAATCAACTTTAGACTTGGGCTACTTTCACACCCGCGTTTGGTGTGGATCCGTCATGGATCTGCACAGACGGATCCGTTCAGATAATACAACCGTCTGCATCCGTTCAGAACGGATCCGTTTGTATTATCTTGAACATAGCCAAGACGGATCCGTCTTGAACAGCATTGAAAGTCAATGGAGGACGGATCCGTTTTCTATTGTGCCAGATTGTGTCAGTGAAAACGGATCCGTCCCTATTGACTTACATTGTGTGCCAGGACGGATCCGTTTGGCTCAGTTTCAGACGGACACCAAAACGCTGCAAGCAGTATTTGGGGGTCGGCCTCCAGAGCGGAATGGAGACAGAACTGATGCATTCTGAGCGGATCCTTATCCATTCAGAATGCATTAGGGCAAAACTGATCCGTTTTGGACCGCTTGTGAGAGCCCTGAACGGATGTCACAAACGGAAAGCCAAAACGCCATTGGGAAAGTAGCCTAATGTGTATGGTCACTTTAATGCACCCTATGGAATGCCGATGGCAGTGCAATCACTCTGCTGACAGGACAGAGCGGCAGTCCCAGATATGGACTGTATACACAACAATGGCAGATCTAAACAGCTCAGATACTGATCACAAAAGGTACAGACACCGTGATTGGCAGTAACATGTTCCAACGTGATTTCCCCAAGGACAGTTTTACCAATATACAGCAGCACATGTGTATACAAATGATCAGTATCATGCAAACTGCTAGAGTAGTAACGTCATAATAAAGGGAATATATAAGCAGTAGCGATAACCGTAATGAGGGGCTACGGTTGGCGTCTCACATGCCCAGATCCCTGCTGGATCTGCTGGTCACTGATGGGTGCACACCTGTTTTCTATCACTTCGGTGATGAGGAGACGCACAATATTTTATATTGGATAACCAAGACCAGGCAGGTACGGCCATCTTGCAGAAATTCCACGCAAATTTCTGTGAAGAGATCTGTGCATTTCTACACCAAAACAGCATGTGTTACCTGCGGTTTTTGGTGTGGATTTGATGCGTTTTGCCAAATATCTCACCACGCATTTAAAAATAGTAAAATACACACAAAACGGATCTGCACAAAGAAATGGCATACTGCAGATTTCAAGATCTACATGGCAGGCCAATTTCTGCACGGAATAAAAAAAAACATTAAGTGTACATGAGATTCGGGAAATCTCATACACTTTGCTGGTACTGTATTATGCTGCGGTTTGTGATACGAGAATCCGTGCAGGGAAAAACAAACAAACAAAAACTAAAAAATGCGTAATCTGCAACGCATGCATACTGCCTTATTTCAGGAACAGCACCACCTGTGGCTGTGTCTAGTATTGCAACTCATTCATTTCAGAAACTGATGCTGATGGGCAAGAGTGGAACGGTCTTTGAAAGAATGGAGTCATATTCCTCAAAACGCTCTCTTTGGTCATACAGTCGGTGCCATGAACCATGACGTTGTACCAAATGCTACTCATAACATTAAATGAAGACATACATCTAAATCGCCTAAAACTGGCCATACACTTCTGATAGCTGAACGATCGGCTGACAGCTATTCTTCCCACTGCCGTAACACATATGTACTCTGAGTCTGGCCGAGTGGGCACGTGTTCTTAAAGTGGTTGTTTACCCTTATGACCTTCTGTACAGACCCCACAGGGTGGCCAGACCAACAGTGGTAATCATACCTACCTGATCCCTGCCGCTGGGCTCCTGTTTTATCGCTGCCCCTGGGTCTCCCACGTCAGCAGTGATGTGTCATCCATGAGGCACATGACCCAGTGACATGACTGCTGTGGATATGCGGGAAGACCCGGGACCTGCAGAGCCAGTGGGGCAGCGATGGAGCCAGAGTTGGATGGAGCTTATTGTTGGGGATTAAGTATAGTTACTAACAGGGGCATAACTACCATAGCGGCAGACCATGCGACTGCTATGGGGCCCAGGGCAAAAGGGGGCCCAGTCTTAGTTGGAATTATCTCCTCTTCTACTGGAGGTGAAAACTTGGTCAGGACTCTACCCTCTAAGGCCTCATGCACACGACCGTTGTTTTATTCCGTGTCCGTTGTTCAGTTTTTCGTGATTTTCTGTGGATCCATTGACTTTCAATGGGTCCGTGGAAAACTTGGCTAATGCACCGTTTGTCATCCGAGTCCATGATCCGTGGTTCCAGTCCGTCCAAAAAATATAACCTGTCCTATTTTTTTCACACAAGATTGTCATCCACGTCCGCTTTTTTCCTATCATTTGTATGGCAAACTTGACTTAGATTTTTTTTTTACTTTCCTTCATGTCTGGTGATCCTCCAAAAATAAAGGAAGACACACGGAAACAAAAACGGAAACGGATCACGGAACAACGGAACCCCATTTTGCGGAACGGAACACAACAACGGTCGTGTGCATGAGGCCTAAAAAGGAACAAATTTTAGCAAATGAGGCAGTGGAAAAATGGCCCAAGGGTCATTGGAAAGGGTTTAGGTGGAAACCCTTCTGTCCTGTGTGGGGGGCCTGGTTTGATCCTTGCTATGGGGCCCTTACGCCACTGGTTACCAACGAGTGGTCCGGTCATGTTGTGTTTCCTGCACAAAAGGTCATACATGTGAACAAACCCTTTAATGTGGAAACAGAGTAAAAGCTCCTTTACACTGCTAGATGGAGCAGACGATTGTCTGGAAAGAAGCATTCCGGCATCAAAGGGCTGTTTAGATGGCGCGATCTGCTGCTGGCAAACAATGATTTAGGTGACCGCACAAACAACTCTGTTACCTGATTAACAAGCACTTCAGTCGTTCATCGGGCAATTGGTGGCACCTTTACACCAACAGATTATCGCTAATGAGCATTCGTACGAACGCTCATTAGCGATAATCTGCCCTAACATCAGACAGTCTAAAGGGGCATTAAGATGCTGCCAGGCCCCTCTGGTGTGGTTGATATCACTTACGAAACAAAAAGAATGGACTGCTGATATCCAACAGCCATAATACTTCTTTCCCCAACATCAGCAGTTGGGGGAAAGTTGAGAAGACCTCATACACACTAGATGGTCATGGTCAGGGATTCTGTCAGCCCGATTTTCGATACTGAGATTTAGGTATTATCATATTAGTCTCCATCATCTCATTAAAAATATACTACTTTTACCCCCACCTGTCGTTTCATTTTTAATAAAAATAGGTTTTATGTATATGGTAATTACCTTCTTAAACGTGCCCAAGGGGCTGTCCCTCCGGCCATTTGTGCCCAGCCGCGCCCCTGATCTCTGAGCCCAGCGCCGCCCCGCTGTTAATTTATTCACTCCTCTCCTCTTTTTTTTCCCCTCAGTGCGCCATAATCCCGTGCATGCGCTGATGTCACACACGTCCGGGCCCACGCGGTGTCCTGGCAGCAGCCTCATCGAGTGTGATCAGGATTACGGCGCACTGAGAAAAAAGCCAGAGAGGAGTGAATATATTAACAGCGGGGCAGCGCTGGGCTCAGACAACGGCTGAGCACAAACGGCCGGCGGGGATAGCCCTTTGGGCACGTTAAGAAGGTAAATACCATATACATAAAACCTATTTTTATAAAAAATAAAATGACAGGTGGTTCCACAAAAAGATAGGACATGTTCTATCTTTTTGCGGAACGGAAGTACGGGATGCAACCCCACGGAAGCACTCCGTAGTGCTTCCGAGGGGTCCCGTTCCGTGTGGCCGTTCCGCAATTCCGGATATTGTGTCATAGAAAACGGATCCGTCCCCATTGACTTACATTGTGTGTCAGGACGGATCCGTTTGGCTCAGTTTCGTCAGACGGACACAAATACACTGCAAACAGCATTTTGGTGTCTGCCTCCAGGGCGGAATGGAGACTGATCGGAGGCAAACTGATGCATTCTGAGCGGATCCTTTTCCATTCAGAATGTATTAAGGGAAAAACTGATCAGTTTTGGATGGAGCCCTGAACGGATCTCACAAACGGAAACCAAAACGCCAGTGTGAAAGTAGCCTTAATCAAAAGATTGAACCAAAGTTATCACGCTGTATGATATACTCAGCACATCGTAACATGTTTGACACCTTTCTCTAAGTTTATACCGCTTACTGTTTGGCTTCCTTCGCTGCTACATTTTGAACCACAGCCCTTTTCAATCTAAACATGCCCCTGTCAAGCGAGGCGCAAAAAGTGTCTAAAACACATAATAAAATTGTCGAGAGACATGCGGGCCAACTTTGTTGCCGCAAATTAAGCAGTACAAAACTATTCCAAAATTCATTGCCCATTCTCTACATACTCAAATATGGACATGAGGTGACTTTTCTTTCAGAAGTACACATCTGTAGGCACTACTTTGACAGCCTGGCCTACAAACATCTTCAGAGAAAATCCTCTGTGACACTTGGCTTCCAATTAGAACATGACCGGATCTGATTTGCGGGCGATACATCCACAATTAATTCAGTTTGTCACCCAGCTGAGGCTTGCAAAAATTCCAAGAGAGACCTCGGCCTCTTGTTAATATCTGTAGATACCCTTGACGTTTCATCATCCCCACATGTCATCTGCTGCGCCACAGCACGGACACTAAGACCAAGAAGACCTGCATTATATTCTTCTGCAGATGGCTTCAGATTTAGATATCTAAAGTTAGAGTCGTAAGGAAAGAATACATGACACGTTACAGAAATCCAAGGATATAATCAGCGAGCGCTAGATGACATGCAATCATGTAGAGAACAAAGTGAAATATTTCCAGAACGGAGACCAGGGAATAATTCATGGTTGGCCAGGCAATGTTACACACAGGGGTAATACATCAGTATGCACACAGGAAATTGTCAATACACCATATTTCACGATCCAAAAGAGGAAGGATGCGGATGTCAGGGGACGCCCGGCAAAGATAGATGTGAGAAAAGCTGGAGCGTACAACAGTTCCCAGCGCTGCCTCTAATAAACAAAAAATCCCTGTAGATACTTTTCGGGAAAAGTGGCAAACAATAAGAACGTCAGATTGTGCTTGTCATTACGGATTACATAATAAGGCCTTGCCTGATTGTTTGCTGTATACATGCCCTGTGCCTTGGAGGGACCGTTTTAAAAGCAGTGATAGCCCAGGATCTCTTGTTCCATTTTGAAGGCCATAAAGCAGAAATTTCTCATTTATTTGGATGTTACATACACGAATGACCTAAACCAGGGACCTAAACTACAACTTCCACCATGCCTTGCTGTAGGCTGAGAGTTGTAGTTTTGCAACAGCTGGAGGGCCGCAGGTTGAGCATCCTTGACCTAAACTAATGTGCTATGGGAACCTGCATATCAAGAAGGCATGAGTCTGTGACTTCCGGCATAGGTAGATCAATAGTAATAGCGATCTAACAGCGAGGATCCATTAGATCACTGTTAGGCTACTTTCACACTAGCGTTCGGGGCTCCGCTTGTGAGTTCCGTTTGAAGGCTCTCACAAGCGGCCCCGAACGGATCCGTCCAGTCCTAATGCATTCTGAGTGGAGGCGGATCCGCTCAGAATGCATCAGTCTGGCAGCGTTTGTCCTCCGCTCCGCTCAGCAGACGGACACCTGGCCGTGCGGAGGCGAACGGATCCGTCCAGACTTACAATGTAAGTCAATGGGGACGGATCCGTTTGAAGTTGACACAGTATGGCTCAATTTTTAAACTGATCCGTCCCCCATTGACTTTCAATGTAAAGTCTGAACGGATCCGTTTGCATTATCATGAACAAAAAAAAAAAAAAAAATTTTTTTTTTTTTTTTTTTTTTGTTCATGGTAATGCAAACGGATCCGTTCTGAACGGATCCAAGCGTTTGCATTATAGGTGCGGATCCGTCTGTGCAGATACCAGACGGATCCGCACCAAACGCAGGTGTGAAAGTAGCCTTAAATGGATATTCTAGAACAATATTTTACATGGCCTGCAAATGGTTAAAAATAAGCAAACAATCTGTATCCTCACCTAAACTATCCGCTGCTGCTGCCATTTCAACGCTGCCTGGGTCCCCAAATCGATGACCAGCCCCTGGCAGACTGGTGCCCAGGCTCCCGCTACACTGCACTTCCTGCTCCTGAGATCAACACGACAGGAAGTGGTTGGAAATGGCAGCCGATCACTAGCCCAGGAGAGTCATCACCGTGAGGACGTGGGCACAATCAGAACTGCAGCGGGAGGGGATCAATGAGGTGAGTATACAGGCCATTTGTTTTCGTTTTTTTTAACCATTTGCAGGTTATGGGAGAGCATTTTCATTGTGATAGTATACCCTTTTAAGCTGCCCTTTACATATTAGATAAGAAATGCAACATAGTAACACATTAGGGTGGGGGTGTCCCATGATATCTTACGTATATGCAGCTAGCTGGGGTTTCTACTATAAAACGGCAGTGCATTATAGGAACTGCGATGATATTTTTCCACTGATGAACTATCCTCTGGATAGATCATCAGTATCTGATCGATGGGGGTCCGACACTCAGGACCCCGCCGGTCAACTGTTCATGAAGGCAGCAGTGCTCGCAGTAGCTCAGAGGCCTTCTCGCAGCTTTGCCTAGGCTGTGTGAGGTCACGTTCATCAGTCACTTGGCCTAGACACAGCTCAGCCTCATTGAAGTGAATGGAGCTGAGCGTGTGATACCAAAACACAGCCGTTATACAATGTACGGCGCTGAGCTTGGTGAGTGGCGAGAAGGCCGCGGCACTCACAGAAGCGCTGGTGCCCTCTTAAACAGCTGATCAGCGGGGGTCCTGACTCCCTCCTCTAGGATTTAAACATGTCCATCTGGCAGAGGCTGATCTCCCCCATGTGCGGGACAATAAACATGGCAGAAGGCAGCATAACGTCTACATGTCAAATACCACCGTTCTCTCCTGCTGTAATGGCCCCATAAGATTTAGACCTCATACACATGGTAGAATATGGAAGCACCAATGTACAGAGGTGTTCTCCTCTAGCAGCACTGCTATGAAAGCACACAGCGGAGAGATCCTGAACCTAGAAACCCAATGCAATGTCTTTATCAAACAGGACCTGTTTTACTTCTCAGGAAGGTCCGGCAAAAAAGGGCCATCAAACTAGCTACTCCCCCATATACATATCACAGGATAACAGTTCATTAGTCATGTTTTTCCTCTGTATTCCAGAAAACCAGGTGATGGAAGTAATAGCTAGAAAAGAAAACTCCTACAGATGTTTGTACTTTAAGAGAGGGCAAAAATTATCACAGCAGGACTCGCTGATCACAAGACACGAAACACCAGACCATGTCTGGACACATGCCTGGACATCTTGTCTCCGGGAACACAACAGAACAAAGTGTATTGCGGAGATTAGGTCCTAACAAGCTTCAGTCAAAGAGTCATTTAATCGCCATGAATTCTGAAATGTACAGCATGAGGTCTGAGCATGTACGTCCTATGTACTGTACATGTCCGCAGTACTAGCAACTGACAGTAGAGGACACTAGACTTGTAACCCAAGCCAGATTGACAGACATGGAAAGAGGGAAGAGCAGGGAATTGTCTATGTGTGCTTAAAAGCAGGTGGATGACTAGGAGACCAAAATACTCAGTCCAATGGTCTTCAAAATAGACATCGCTAGTTGGAAACAAAGAGCCCTTTGAAGGCCATGGTCAACTTCACAAGATATATTAATCACTCAATGTCTATTAAATGAAAAAAGAAGCAGCTTTGCAATAGATGGTAATTGAAAATAGTTTTGCTTCTACGGCTCCAATGCAGCCTGTGTCTCCATGGTAACAGACAACAAACAAACTGTGTAGTCTGAGCCTGAAGTCATATTCTCTTTTATCTGTCCTCTACTTCGGGGTAACCTAACAAATGTACGTCAGCACAAGGT
This sequence comes from Bufo bufo, assembly GCF_905171765.1. NCBI lineage: Eukaryota > Metazoa > Chordata > Amphibia > Anura > Bufonidae > Bufo > Bufo bufo. The sequence continues at coordinate 556,476,658 of NC_053391.1, forward strand.
GGGTGACAAATGGAAGAAAGTATAAGTATGCAAGACTCCAGCATTACACTGCAGAGAACTGGTTTGCTGGCTGTTACCATGGAGACACAGTCTCTAGGAGCTGTAGAAACAAAAACAATAGGAAATTTTAAAGGGGGGTTACATTAAGTTATTCCTTATCCATAGGATAGGGGATAACTATTAGATGGTTGGGGGTCCTACCGCTGGGACCCCCCACAGATCGCAAAAACAGGGCCCTGTAGCCAGCTGAAATGAACGGAGAGGCCGGTCTAGCATGCATGTGGCCACGCCATTCATTTCTATGGGAGGTCTGGAGACAGCAAGTACAGCACTTCACTATCTCCAGAACTCCCATAGAAATGAATGAAGCGGCAGCACACATGCCTGATCAGCCGCTCTGTTCATTTCAGTGGACTGCAGGGGGTACAGGGACCCCGTTCTTGTAATCAGTGGTGGTCCTCCCCCTATCTAATAGTCATCCCCTATCCTGTAAATAGGGGATACCTTAATGTAATGAAATACCCCTTTACGTTAAAAGGGTTTGCCAATTTCCCATTGCATTTCTCAAAAGGCAAGAGGTCGTGTCCAGGGGATGAGCAGATTCAGGCAGCAGAATCCCCTGTATCTGCGCATGTACCAGACGCTTCCATTTGTCATTCAGTGCCTGCGCAGGCAGGTGCCCGCAGACAGACAGAGGAAACAGCCATGTCACTCCCACAATATTGCAGTCCATGGACGCGGATGATGACAGCTGAGGGACGGCACAAATAATGTATGCTTGCATGAAGGATACATCATATTGAAAAATGCTGTTGTAATTTAGCCAACCCCTTTAAGACCTACTGCAAAGATGCTAATTTTTCATATTAGAAAGAAATGTGGTTTTCAAAAGTGTACACAGCCACTGAAACGCCATGCAACGAAACGCTCAGGAGCTTATGTAAGGTCAGGCGCATACCCTCCAAAAGAGGTGGGTGGGGGGGGGGGGTGGCCCAGTGAGGGGAGGAGGTCTGGAAGAGTACTTAAAGGGGTTGTCTAATCTCATGAAGTGACATGAGGTGTGCTAACCTAATACAAGTAACTTACCAATATACTCTATGTTATAATAATGCCTCCTGATGTTTTTTTCTCATAATTTTCCCTGTCTTTATACACTGCTCGTCTCTAGGGGTTACATCAGTGGCGGCTGCGCTTGCGCTCTGAAAAGAAACAATGCCACCCTTTCTGGTGGCCGAGATAGCGGGAGCGCATGCGCATAGTCTCCCATGCATGTGCATTAGCTCCCATCCCCATATGTCCTATGGATCTGCCACAGTATGGGAGCGTGCACACACAGGCACAGAGGGAATTACAGCTTTCCAGCGACGCTGACCTGCGCTGCCAGTCATGTTCCCCAGCACCACCCAGAAGTCCGGGCCTGCGTTGCTGAAGAACGGAGGAACCCCTCTAAAACTGGGCACAGTCTCCTGGCAGACACAATTTGTAGCATGACAACTGCATTCCATACAAATGCACTGATACAATTTAGACAAAAATCTAGGATAGACGACATTTTAACAAACTGGAAAACCTAAAACACCAATATGAACACAAACATCATTTACTAAGCCCTCTAGAGCAGGCATGCTCAACCGGCGGCCCTCCAGCTGTTGTAAAACTACAACTCCCACAATGCCCTGCTGTAGGCTGATAGTTGTAGGCTGTTCGGGAATGCTGGGAGTTGTAGTCTTGCAACAGCTGGAGGGCCGCAGCAGGTTGAGCATGCCTGCTCTAGAGTGATGGTTTCTGGAGGCTGTACTATAGGACTGCCTTTGGCCCTTGATTTTAGATCCCCAAACGATCTCTATGGTGCTCCAAGTTCAGTGGCACAGTGTGGGGCCTGTGTGTTACGTTCAGGTTACAAACGCTCTGATGTCACCATATCACAGCTGTCTGAAACTGGAAATTAACCCTTAAATGTACAATGAGAAAACAAAGCGCATTAGATAAAGGCAAACTTTATCCCGGGTCAGCCTCCTGTGCACACGATACTTGACAAATACTAGCGGGAATGTCCTCTCCTGTTATGAAAGCTTCACTCAAATAAAACTAATCCCATTTGAACAGTGGCGGCTAATCATGGTATACATTTCAGTTAATCTCTGGGAATTTATGGATTACCCTAAATATTCCAATCTTACATAACAAGCAGTATGACCATGCTGACTCCAGGACAAGCACCACTGTAGGTCCTCCTACCACAGAACGTGCATTGTGTAGTAGCAGAGAAATTGCCAGGTAGGCACGAAGACTGGTGAGGAATGGCACACACTTTTATGTGTGGTACTGCCAGAGCAGTATGGCTACTTTCACATCAGCGATTTTGCTGGATCCGTCATGATAATACAACCGTCTGCATCTGTTGTGAACGGATGCGATTGTATTATCTCTAAAAGAGCAGAGACGGATCCGGCACTAAAACCGCTGTAAGTCAATGGCCGTCAGATCAGTTTTCTTTTGTGTCCAAGAAAACGGATCTGGCACCATTGCCTTACATTGTGTTTCATGACGGATCCGTCTTGATCAGTATCCCATGACGCACTGAAAAACGCTGCTGGCAGCGCTTTTTTGTGCGTCATGGGAAAGAAACGGAATACATTCTGGTGCACTCCGTTCCGTTCAGTTTTGTCCCCATTGAGGAGACCCTATGACGGATATCAATACCGAAAAGGAAAACGCAGATGTGAACGTAGCCTAACAGCAGCAGTTTTGGTTTCAACTCAGCTTTAGGCCCCAGGACCAAAATTTTTATCCATGTGCTATCCGCAATTTTTGAGGATGGCACATGGACCCATACATTTCCATGGGGCCATGCACACACCCGTATTTATGGAGGATTCGTGTGGCCGTTTCACAAACTATTGAACATGTCCTACTCTAGTCCGCACTGTGGATAAGAACAGCCCTTTCTAATTGATAGGAGTGCACACGAAAGGTATCTGTATTTTGCGGATCAAAATACGGACATGGCTGTGTGCATGAAGCCTTATGAGAAAAATATATAATGATAATATTTATATAGCGCCAACATATTCCGCAGTGCTTTACAGTTCAGGGGTTCATGTACAAACAATCATAAATAACATAGCAACAGACAAGTCAACAATTACCATAAAACAAGAGGAATGAGGGCCCTGCTCACAAGAGCTTACGATCTATGAGGAGACAGGGGGGAGACAAAAGGTAGAAGTGCTTGTTTTGTACAATGGTCCAGCCATCTTGGGAAAATAGGGGAGTAAATCTAAAGCTGCATGAGCCAGTCACCAGCCGATATCTGCGGTGCTTCTGGGTGTATGTTTGGAGTGGAGAGTTTGGTGGAAGATCAGGAGGTATGTATATGGAGAGGAGTTACATCAGGGAATGTGAGAGGCCACCCTAAAAAGGGAGCGCCTAAAACTGTGTAGGGCAGTGGTGGCGAACCTATGGCACGGGTGCCAGAGGCGGCACTCCAAGCCCTCTCTGTGGGCACCCGCCCCTGGAAAAACTCTACAGTGTATCAATATGCCTTAGACTTCTAATGGAATTCATCAGCGCAGGCAGCGCACTATGGACAGCACAGGCAGCGCACTGAATGTAGGCAGCTATTACAGATAAGTGATAAAGTACATGGAATATATACTATAGGACTGTAGTATTCTGGTTAAATTGCTGTGTTGGCACTTTGCAATAAATAAGTGGGTTTTGGGTTGCAGTTTGGGCACTCGGTCTCTAAAAGGTTCGACTTCACTGGTGTAGGGCATTCCAGAGAACTGGTGCAGCTCGGGAGAAGTCTTGAAGCCAGGGGTGATTATGGTGGATGTCAGTCGTAAATCGTTTGCAGAGCGTAGAGCACGGGTAGGGTGGTAGACAGAGATGAGGGATAAAACATTTTCACTGTTCTTTGCAGTACTTTCCGCATCTTTCGGTACTTTCATTTTTCGGTCTCAGGTGGCCAAACTGAGTAACTGCCGTTATCTGCCACTTCATTCACCCAACAGCAAAACATCTGAAACAACTGTACAATCCAGTCTAGGGTTTGATATGGGAATATTCCAGAAACCACATTGTATTCGATCATTAGGAAGCAATCCAGACTCCCTTAGGCTAAGGTCACACACAGCATTTTGCGCTGCATTCTTTTTCCCCTTTTTGGCAGATTTTTTCTTTTTACTTCACAAATGCTGAAGCCTTTAAAGTGACTACAGCTACAAGCAAAAAAATAGAAAGAAAGCAGCACTCCAAAGCCGTCATTAGGGTGAATAATAGCTACCAGTACTCGGGTACCTAATAATGATTCAAGGTATCCTGGTACACGCAGTGTTAGATCCTGGCTCCGGATCCCAGCAATATCTGCAGCACTCGTCCACTTCAAGCTTTGGTTATTTTATTTCCCCATAAAGCAGCAAACATAGCGAAACGTTTGCTGCCTTATGGTGAAATAAAGAAACCGAAGCTTGAAGTGGACGAGTGCTGCAGATAAGCGGAATAAGCGCAAACTATTTTTTTAGCACCTGCACTTTTATGTCATTTTTATGGTGCATTTCCACAACATTTACCAATCCTTTAGTTGATGTAAACTCAGGCTGTGTAGATCTGGCCCAGATTTATCACAGGGGGTCCGGCTGGATGATACATGTGGTGCAGGGACAGACACTTCTCTCTAGGCCTCTTTCACACAAGCGATACAGATTGTGTCAGGATCTGTTCAGGAAAAGCTGACGGTCAATCAGTTTTGTCTGCAAGTGCGTTCAGCGTGTGCGGTTTTTCTGTCCGGATTATATCCTGATTGCATGTCTGAAGATTAACACTCAACATCTTCTCGCAGCCATCAGTAAGGAACAAACGCCTTCCGTTTTTCACGCAAGCCCCATTCACTTCTATGGGGCCAGGACTGCGTGTAAAACCCACGTTAAGGCTCCATTCACACGTCCGCAAAATGGGTCCGCATCCTTTCCGCAATTTTGCGGAATGGGTGCGGACCCATTCATTCTCTATGGGGACGGAATGGATGCGGACAGCACAGTGTGCTGTCTGCAGCCGCAATTGCAGAGCGCGGCCCCGATTTTGGCTCCGCAAAAAGATAGAGCATGTCCTATTCTTGTCCGCAGCTTGCGGACAAGAATAGGCATTTCTATGGGGGCGCCGAGCTGGTGCGTTGCGGACCCGCAATTTGCGGGTCCGCAACACACCACGGATGTGTGAATGCAGCCTAAAGAACATGCTGTGATTTTCCCTGAACACAGAGATTGTGTGTGAAAAACTGTGCTCATGTTCACAGACCCATTGAAATGAATGGGTCAGAATTCAGTCTGGATGCATCACATCTGGATGGAAAGATTGCTGGTGTGAAAGGGCCCTAATTGTATACCAAGTATTGGTTAGCTTGCTTTGAGACACAATTTTAACTCCAGAATTGTGGCACAATTTTGGTGCAAAATATAACCTTAGGCCACTCCCCTTTTATATTAATCTAATTAGTAGCATCGGTACAGGGAGAAGGAGACGGATGGGTTTCTCAAGGGGCGTCTCCTTCTTCCTGGCTGTGAGCTGCCCAAATGCACTGGAGAGCGTCTGAACAGCCAGGGAGAAGGTGAGCTTTTATTCTCCCTGTGACACTCTCCGCTGCGATTAGGCAGCTCACAGCCAGGGAGAAAGAGACGCCCCTTGAGAAACATGTCCGTCTCCTCCTCCCTGTATGGATTTACATACCATGTGAAAAACCAGAACAGGGGGCACAGCGGGGGAACGGAGCAGCGCGTAAAAGACAAAACAAATTTAAAAAAATAAAAAAACACCCTGACATCTACTAATCATGCCCTTCACTGCCAGGTACTAATACTGTAACGTCAGGACCGGAGAAAGGTCCTCTTTAAGCTCTTATGCAGCAATACATCTAGAACTCGTGCACAACCCCTTTAAGGCTACTTTCACACTTGAGGCAGAGTGATCCGGCAAGCAGTTCTGTCGCCGGAACTGCCTGCCAGATCCGGCAAAACGTATGCCAACTGATGGCATTTGTAAGACTGATCAGGATCCTTATCAGTCTTAAAAATGCCTGATCAGTCAGAAAAATGCATTGAAATGCCGGATCCGTTTTTCCGGTGTCATCCGGCAAAACGGATCCGGCATTTATTTTTTTCACCTTTTTTTAGGTCGGATGCGCAGACCTAAAGGACGGATCTGGCATTCTGGTATTTTGAATGCCGGATCCGACATTAATAGATTCCGATGGGAAAAAAATGCCGGATTCGGCATTCAGGCAAGTCTTCAGTTTTTTGGGCCGGAGATAAAACCGTAGCATGATGCGGTTTTATCTTTTGCCTGATCAGTCAAAAAGACTGAACTGAAGACATCCTGATGCATCCTGAACGGATTACTCTCCATTCAGAATGCATGGGGATATGCCTGATCAGTTATTTTCCGGTATAGAGCCCCTAGGACGGAACTCAGTGCCGGAAAAGAAAAACGCAGGTGTGAAAGTACCCTAAAAAACACAGGCTTAGACAAACCCGTGGCACATACAGATCTCAATGCTCTGGTGGAGATCTGAATATGTCACCCACATTAAGCTGAAGCGCTGGTGGCATATATTGATTCATGCTGCCAGCACTTCCACTCCAATGCCGAAGAGGCAGCAGCACAGTCATCACTCCCCAGTGCTGGGACAAGGAGAAGAGCAAGGGCAAGTATACGTGTATGTGTGCGTATCAGGGTGAGGTGCAACGGCAAGTTGGACAATTGTACATAGGAACAACAGTAGATTTAAAAAAACAGCACCCGACAAAATAAAATAAGTTTAACCTGAATCAAATCAATCACGAAAACCATATATTTTCCTCATATCAAAGCAAGCCGTCTAGTCCAAATGCCATAATCAGCTACAAAGTTATCTGATTACAGTTTCTGGGAAGATGCAGATGAAAATCATGTCCTTCTGCAGAGCCATGCATTCGTTACAGCGCAATAATACGACCTACTCCAGCGCTTAATATCTGCCATTTGCTAATTTCATAAAATCCTGAAGTGTAATAACATTTTATTTGTAACCCTGGAAGCAAATGCTCAACAGCCACACAAATACCATGAAGTATACACTGTATTTTCCTGCCCGGCAATTCCGGGTTATATGAAGCATCTGCCAGTCATGTCGTGTAATAGCCCCATCCACCATTGTAGACCGCCACCTCCAGTGCACCGCTGGGTGTGGAAATACAGATGCGGCACAGTCATAAGCCAAGGAAATACTACAGCTGCGCGACACAAGGAAAATATAACCACTGAGCCGCCCTGCTGCTTACATCGGAGACCCTAGATAGTCTGCCCATAATGTGTACAGACAGGGTAGTCACGAATACCGCCATCAGTAAGGCCGGGTTCACATCACCGCTTCATTTTCCGTTCTGCATTTTTAGCATCCATTATGCAAATTTGCAACCGCTTGAGGCTACTTTCACATTAGCGTTTTTGGCGGATTTGTCATGGATCTGCAAAAACGCTTCCGTTACAATAATAAAACCGCATGCATCCGTATTATTTCTTCTATAGCCATGACTGATCCGTCATGAACACCATTGAAAGTCGATGGGGAACGGATCCGTTTTCTATTGTGTCAGAGAAAACGTCCCCATTGACTTACATTGTGTGTCAGGACGGATCCGTCTTGCTCCGCACCACATCGCGGACAGAAAAACGCTGCTTGCAGCGTTAATCCGTCCGCGATGGGAGCGCAACCAAACGGAACGCATTTTGGTGCATTCCATTTCGTTCAGTTTTGTCCCCATTGACAATGAATGGGGACAAAACTGAAGCGTTTTCTTCCGCTATTGAGATCCTATGACGGATATATCAATAGCGGAATTGAAAACGCTAAAGTGAAAGTAGCCTTAGCAATTTCCGTCTGAGATACGTTTTTTTTAGATGGAAAATAAGTCCTTTTTTTCTGTCTAAAAAAACGGATCTCAGACGGAAACGGCTGAACTAGATGCAAAATGTGCATAACGAATGCTCAGGATCCGATTTTCTACAGGATCCATTTTCTTTTTTCTGTTCGATGAGAACGGAAAATGAAACTGTGATGTGAACCCAGCCTAACAGACGCAGAGGGACGGGACACACAAAATAAAGGACCGGAGAAATCACTGCTGTGGAGGGGAGAGGGTGCAGCACTGACCAAGTTTCTGTGTTTCTTATTTTACAGGACAGAATAGAGCGGCAGCTGTGCGATAGAACCCACGTCTATCAGAGCCTATACACAGTCGATAGAGGCTCAAGCTGCTGCTGTTCCTTCTCATGGGTTGACACTGCAGCTCTGTCTTGTCAGATTGGCTCCTCTGAATAATCACAGCCCCAGTAGTAGCTCGGCCAGACATCAGTGCGTGTTAAGACAATTTTCAAGATAGAATGATAGAAGATAGCTATATATGTACAGCCAGGTGACCCTCTGCGAGGACGATGCTTGAAATTTTTCTTTAGGGTCCCTACATACACAAATTTGCACGGGCAGTGTTTTGGGGCTTTAAAAATGGCAGAATAACTGCATGTTTTTGTTTTTTGTTTTTATCATACTTTGTGAAGCTTTTTTTGGACGTTTTTGCCCACTTGTGTTTTCTTCATGGCATTTTTCCCCTATAGAGAAGGTGATGTGAAAACACCTGAAAACAAAGGCTCCAAGAGCTCCAGCATGCTGCGTTTTGAAAGGAAGCCAGAAAGACAAAATTTGACACCTTATTAACAAAAACGCTTTGTATTTTATATTGCCGATAGACCTTCAGCTAACATCGAGAGCTGGCATTTTTGCTACAAGAAACACCAAAAAAGGCCACTAAAAACCTAAAAATGTGGTTGTCCCCCTGGGGATAGGGGAGAAGTAACTGATCAGTGGGGTCCAACTGCTGGGGCCCAAACTGATCCCGAGAACAGGCGTCCCATACCCCCTTCCTGATGGAGCGGCAGGTCGAGCACGCACCCTGCTGCTCTATTCATTCTCTATGGGACTGCCAGATATACCCGAGTACAGCGCTCACCTATTTCTGGCCCTCCAATAAAGAATGAATGGAGCAGCAAGATACATACTCGGCCTGCCGCTCTATCAGGACGGCTGAATGGGTTCCCCATCTACAGGATCTTTGGGGGTCCCAGTGGCCAGACCACCGCCGATCAACGAGTTATCCCCTATCATATAGATAGAGGATAACTGAAAAACTTGGCAAACCCATGTAAAGAGGAAATACCATTAAAGGGGTTATCTGAGACAAAAAAAATGTCCCCCATATGCCCGGGCCCCTTACACTGAATCTACTTACCTGGCTCCCCATGCTGCTCCTGGTCCCCGCACCGCCACTTCTCCCTGTGCGTGGATGAAAATATCCGGTGTCTGGGGGGAGCAGGCGGTGACAGGGACTAGCCTCCCTAGCATCGCGGGTGACGCTAGAGAGGCTTATTCCCATCACCACCTGCTATTGGCTGCCCCTCCACCAGGGGAGAAGCAGCAGCGGCGGTGTGGGGACCAGGAGCGTCGCAGGGAGCGGGGAGCCAGGTAAGTAGATTCAGTGTGAGGGGGCCGGGCATATAGAGGGCATTTTTTTGTCTCGTATAACCCATTTAAGATGTCCTTTGGAAGTTGGGTGGTGAAAGGTCCACTTTAAATACATATAGCACCGCTAAAGTTATACTACAGCATAAAAAGTAATAAGCAAAAGAAAGGCTTAAACAATGATATTTGATAGTATAACAGCAAACTGTCCAACAGAAGTCACCTGCACATTACACATACATGGAAAGTTTTACCACAGACCACGCAGTTTCAAAAAAATTTAAAAAAGGAACTAATACACGATGAGGGCAGCCAATAGACATATCGCTGGGGGCCACTCCCAAGGAGATAGTTTTACAACTCACTGAACAGATTTTTGCCAACAGCCTATACCCGCCCAAGTGAAGATCTCACCCAATGCCGGTCATAGAACCTCTCAATATAAATGTCACTTATTATATAGGGCAAGTAAACCACAGCTCTTACCAGCAGTACGTGCCCTGCCTTGCAATAAACTAGAAGTTCTGTAAGATGCCAATATCTTCTACCTCTCCTGTTAGAGAGGTTGATCCGTTCAAACAACGCTGCTTCATATATCCTAAGTGCTCCCCCCCCCCTCCTCTATCAGCCAGTAAACAGCAGCTCCCTCTTTGGAGGACTGGATTGCACTCATCTGAATGGGCACCATGTAATACCACATTTCTCCTTTAGTAGTCACTGCTGGGAAAAGGGTCTGCCATCTGCCTCATTGTAGGCGGGTCCAAATTGACAAAAGACAGGGCAACAGAATTAGGTGGGGCCAGCAATACCACAGTGCAGGACAAAATAGTGCTCTAGCAGAACCAGACACCACAGTGCAGCACAATATAGTGCTCTAGCAGAACCAGACACCACAGTGCAGGACAATATACTGCTCTAGCAGAACCAGATACCACAGTGCAGCACAATATAGTGCTCTAGCAGAACCAGACACCACAGTGCAGCACAATATAGTGCTCTAGCAGAACCAGACACCACAGTGCAGCACAATATAGTGCTCTAGCAGAACCAGATACCACAGTGCAGCACAAAATAGTGCTCTAGCAGAACCAGACACCACAGTGCAGCACAATATAGTGCTCTAGCAGAACCAGACACCACAGTGCATCACAATATAGTACTCTAGCAGAACCAGACACCAGAGTGCAGCACAATATAGTGCTCTAGCAGAACCAGACACCACAGTGCAGCACAATATAGTGCTCTAGCAGAACCAGACACCACAGTGCAGCACAATATAGTGCTCTAGCAGAACCAGACACCACAGTGCATCACAATATAGTGCTCTAGCAGAACCAGACACCAGAGTGCAGCACAATATAGTGCTCTAGCAGAACCAGACACCACAGTGCAGCACAATATAGTGCTCTAGCAGAACCAGACACCACAGTGCAGCACAATATAGTGCTCTAGCAGAACCAGACACCACAGTGCAGCACAATATACTGCCCCAGCAGAACCAGACACCACAGTGCAGGACAATATACTGCTCTAGCAGAACCAGATACCATAGTGCAGCATAATATACTGCTCTAGCAGAACCAGACACCACAGTGCGGCACAATATAGTGCTCTAGCAGAACCATATACCACAGTGCAGGACAATATACTGCTCTAGCAGAACCAGATACCACAGTGCAGGACAATATAGTGCTCTAGCAGAACCAGATACCACAGTGCAGCACAATATAGTGCTCTAGCAGAACCAGATACCACAGTGCAGCACAATATAGTGCTCTAGCAGAACCAGATACCACAGTGCAGGACAATATAGTGCTCTAGCAGAACCAGATACCACAGTGCAGGACAATATAGTGCTCTAGCCGAACCAGATACCACAGTGCAGCACAATATAGTGCTCTAGCAGAACCAGATACCACAGTGCAGCACAATATAGTGCTCTAGCAGAACCAGACACCACAGTGCAGCACAATATAGTGCTCTAGCAGAACCAGACACCACAGTGCAGCACAATATAGTGCTCTAGCAGAACCAGACACCACAGTGCAGCACAATACACTGCCCCAGCAGAACCAGACACCACAGTGCAGCACAATACACTGCCCCAGCAGAACCAGATACCACAGTGCAGCACAATATACTGCTCTAGCAGAACCAGATACCACAGTGCATCACAACATACTGCTGCCCGCTCACAGTATAAGGCTCCATTCACACATCCGCAATTCCATTCCGCATTTTGCGGAACGGAATTGCGGACCCATACATTTCTATGGGGCCGCACGTCAAGCGGCCCCGATCCGGAATTGCGGACCCACACTTCCGGGTCCGCAATTCCGATCCTGAAAAAAATAGAACATGTCCTATTCTTGTCCGCAATTGCGGACAAGAAAAGGCATTTTCTACGAGAATGCCGGCGATGTGCGGTCCGCAAAATGCGAAACGCACATTGCCGATGTCCATGTTTTGCGGATTCACGAATCCGTGGATCCGCAAAACACACACGGACGTGTGAATGGACCCTAATGCTGTATCATCATCCTGAGGACAGCAATATCATTAAATTCAGGAGGGCACCTGCAGCCATTGGCCAGGTGAAGAGGTACCTGATGCTCCTACATTAACCACCTCCGGACCGCCTAACGCAGGATCGCGTTCCGGAGGTGGCAGCGCTGCGCACAGTCACGCATATACGCGTCATCTCGCGAGACGCGAGATTTCCTGTGAACGCGCGCGCACACAGGCGCGCGCGCTCACAGGAACGGAAGGTAAGAGAGTTGATCTCCAGCCTGCCAGCGGCGATCGTTCGCTGGCAGGCTGGAGATGTGTTTTTTTTAACCCCTAACAGGTATATTAGACGCTGTTTTGATAACAGCGTCTAATATACCTGCTACCTGGTCCTCTGGTGGTCCCCTTTGTTTGGATCGACCACCAGAGGACACAGGTAGCTCAGTAAAGTAGCACCAAGCACCACTACACTACACTACACTACACCCCCCCCCCCATCACTTATTAACCCCTTATTAGCCCCTGATCACCCCTAATCACCCCTGATCACCCCATATAGACTCCCTGATCACCCCCCTGTCATTGATTACCCCCCTGTCATTGATCAACCCCCTGTAAAGCTCCATTCAGACGTCCGCATGATTTTTACGGATCCACTGATAGATGGATCGGATCCGCAAAACGCATCCGGACGTCTGAATGAAGCCTTACAGGGGCATGATCAATGACTGTGGTGATCACCCCATATAGACTCCCTGATCACCCCCCTGTCATTGATTACCCCCCTGTCATTGATTACCCCCCTGTAAAGCTCCATTCAGATGTCCGCATGATTTTTACGGATGCACTGATACATGGATCGGATCCGCAAAACGCATCCGGTCGTCTGAATGAAGCCTTACAGGGGCATGATCAATGACTGTGGTGATCACCCCCCTGTCATTGATTACCCCCCTGTAAAGCTCCATTCAGATGTCCGCATGATTTTTACGGATGCACTGATAGATGGATCGGATCCGCAAAACGCATCCGGACGTCTGAATGAAGCCTTACAGGGGCATGATCAATGACTGTGGTGATCACCCCATATAGACTCCCTGATCACCCCCCTGTCATTGATTACCCCCCTGTCATTGATTACCCCCCTGTAAAGCTCCATTCAGATGTCCGCATGATTTTTACGGATGCACTGATAGATGGATCGGATCCGCAAAACGCATCCGGACGTCTGAATGAAGCCTTACAGGGGCATGATCAATGACTGTGGTGATCACCCCATATAGACTCCCTGATCACCCCCCTGTAAAGCTCCATTCAGATGTCCGCATGATTTTTACGGATGCACTGATACATGGATCGGATCCGCAAAACGCATCCGGTCGTCTGAATGAAGCCTTACAGGGGCATGATCAATGACTGTGGTGATCACCCCCCTGTCATTGATTACCCCCCTGTAAAGCTCCATTCAGATGTCCGCATGATTTTTACGGATGCACTGATAGATGGATCCGATCCGCAAAACGCATCCGGACGTCTGAATGAAGCCTTACAGGGGCATGATCAATGACTGTGGTGATCACCCCATATAGACTCCCTGATCACCCCCCTGTCATTGATTACCCCCCTGTAAAGCTCCATTCAGATGTCCGCATGATTTTTACGGATGCACTGATAGATGGATCGGATCCGCAAAACGCATCCGGACGTCTGAATGAAGCCTTACAGGGGCATGATCAATGACTGTGGTGATCACCCCATATAGACTCCCTGATCACCCCCCTGTCATTGATCACCCCCCTGTCATTGATCACCCCCCTGTAAAGCTCCATTCAGATGTCCGCATGATTTTTACGGATGCACTGATAGATGGATCGGATCCGCAAAACGCATCCGGACGTCTGAATGAAGCCTTACACGGGCGTGATCAATGACTGTGGTTATCACCCCATATAGACTCCCTGATCACCCCCCTGTCATTGATCACCCCCCTGTCATTGATCACCCCCCTGTCATTGATCCCCCCCCTCTCTGTAAGGCTCCATTCAGATATTTTTTTGGCCCAAGTTTTAGCAGAATTTTATTTTTTTTTTCTTACAAAGTCTCATATTCCACTAACTTGTGTCAAAAAATAAAATCTCACATGAACTCACCATACCCCTCACGGAATCCAAATGCGTAAAATTTTTTAGACATTTATATTCCAGACTTCTTCTCACGCTTTAGGGCCCCTAGAATGCCAGGGCAGTATAAATACCCCACATGTGACCCCATTTCGGAAAGAAGACACCCCCAGGTATTCCGTGAGGGGCATATTGAGTCCATGAAAGATTGAAATTTTTGTCCCAAGTTAGCGGAACGGGAGACTTTGTGAGAAAAAAATTAAAAATATCAATTTCCGCTAACTTGTGCCAAAAAAAAAAAATTTCTATGAACTCGCCATGCCCCTCATTGAATACCTTGGGGTGTCTTCTTTCCAAAATGGGGTCACATGTGGGGTATTTATACTGCCCTGGCATTCTAGGGGCCCCAAAGCGTGAGAAGAAGTCTGGTATCCAAATGTCTAAAAATGCCCTCCTAAAAGGAATTTGGGCACCTTTGCGCATCTAGGCTGCAAAAAAGTGTCACACATCTGGTATCGCCGTACTCAGGAGAAGTTGGGGAATGTGTTTTGGGGTGTCATTTTACATATACCCATGCTGGGTGAGAGAAATATCTTGGTCAAATGCCAACTTTGTATAAAAAAATGGGAAAAGTTGTCTTTTGCCAAGATATTTCTCTCACCCAGCATGGGTATATGTAAAATGACACCCCAAAACACATTCCCCAACTTCTCCTGAATACGGCGATACCACATGTGTGACACTTTTTTGCAGCCTAGGTGGGCAAAGGGGCCCATATTCCAAAGAGCACCTTTAGGATTTCACAGGTCATTTACCTACTTACCACACATTAGGGCCCCTGGAAAATGCCAGGGCAGTATAACTACCCCACAAGTGACCCCATTTTGGAAAGAAGAGACCCCAAGGTATTCGCTGATGGGCATAGTGAGTTCATGGAAGTTTTTATTTTTTGTCACAAGTTTGTGGAATATGAGACTTTGTATGAAAAAAAAAAAAAAAAAAAAAAAATCATCATTTTCCACTAACTTGTGACAAAAAATAAAAAATTCTAGGAACTCGCCATGCCCCTCACGGAATACCTTGGGGTGTCTTCTTTCCAAAATGGGGTCACTTGTGGGGTAGTTATACTGCCCTGGTATTCTAGGGGCCCAAATGTGTG
This sequence comes from Bufo bufo, assembly GCF_905171765.1. NCBI lineage: Eukaryota > Metazoa > Chordata > Amphibia > Anura > Bufonidae > Bufo > Bufo bufo. Next base: position 556,491,995 of record NC_053391.1, read on the forward strand.
GTAAGGAGTTTGAAATCAAATTCAGGAAAAAATGAGGAGTGAAATCCGAAAGGTGCTCTTTGGAATATGGGCCCCTTTGCCCACCTAGGCTGCAAAAAAGTGTCACACATCTGGTATCGCCGTACTCAGGAGAAGTTGGGGAATGTGTTTTGGGGTGTCATTTTACATATACCCATGCTGGGTGAGAGAAATATCTTGGTCAAATGCCAACTTTGTATAAAAAAATGGGAAAAGTTGTCTTTTGCCAAGATATTTCTCTCACCCAGCATGGGTATATATAAAATGACACCCCAAAACACATTCCCCACCTTCTCCTGAGTACGGAGATACCAGATGTGTGACACTTTTTTGCAGCCTAGGTGGGCAAAGGGGCCCATATTCCAAAGAGCACCTTTCGGATTTCACAGGTCATTTTTTACAGAATTTGATTTCAAACTCCTTACCACACATTTGGGCCCCTAGAATGCCAGGGCAGTATAACTACCCCACAAGTGACCCCATTTTGGAAAGAAGAGACCCCAAGGTATTCGCTGATGGGCATAGTGAGTTCATAGAAGTTTTTATTTTTTGTCACAAGTTAGTGGAATATGAGACTTTGTAAGGAAAAAAAAAAAAAAAAAAAAAAATCATCATTTTCCGCTAACTTGTGACAAAAAATAAAAAGTTCTATGAACTCACTATGCCCATCAGCGAATACCTTAGGGTGTGTACTTTCAGAAATGGGGTCATTTGTGGGGTGTTTGTACTGTCTGGGCATTGTAGAACCTCAGGAAACATGACAGGTGCTCAGAAAGTCAGAGCTGCTTCAAAAAGCGGAAATTCACATTTTTGTACCATAGTTTGTAAACGCTATAACTTTTACCCAAACCATTTTTTTTTTAGGCCTCTTTCACACGGCCGTTTTTTTTTCCCGTTTACTGGCCGTTTTTTGCGGTCCGTATACGGTCCGTATACGGAGCCATTGATTTCAATGGGTCCGCAAAAAAAAACGGAATGTACTCCGTATGCATTCCGTTTCCGTTTTTCCGTTCCGTTTTAACATAGAACATGTCCTATATTTGGCCGCAAATCACGTTCCGTGGCTCCATTAAAGTCTATGGGTCCGCAAAAAAACGGAATGCATACGGAAGTGCATCCGTATGTCTTCCGTATCCGTTCCGTTTTTTGCGGATCCATCTATTGAAAATGTTATGCCCAGCCCAATTTTTTCTATGAAATAACTGTATACTGTATTTGCCATACGGAAAAACGGAACGGAAAAACGGAACGGAAACGGAAACACAACGGAAACAAAAAACGGAACAACGGATCCGTTTAAAACGGATCGCAAAACACTGAAAAAGCCATACGGTCGTGTGCAATAGGCCTTACCCAAACATTTTTTTTTTATCAAAGACATGTAGAACTATAAATTTAGAGCAAAATTTCTATATGGATGTCGTTTTTTTTGCAAAATTTTACAACTGAAAGTGAAAAATGTCATTTTTTTGCAAAAAAATCGTTAAATTTCGATTAATAACAAAAAAAGTAAACATGTCAGCAGCAATGAAATACCACCAAATGAAAGCTCTATTAGTGAGAAGAAAAGGAGGTAAAATTCATTTGGGTGGTAAGTTGCATGACCGAGCAATAAACGGTGAAAGTAGTGTAGGTCAGAAGTGTAAAAAGTGGCCTGGTCTTTCAGGGTGTTTAAGCACTGGGGGCTGAGGTGGTTAAAGGGTTTCACTAGGGAAGCTTGTCCCCATCGTGGCCTGCTATTGGCTGCTCCCCCCCCCCCCCCTCGTTACCAGATGTTTTGAGCCGCAGAACAGGGGGAGATGCAGTGGCAGCCGTGCAGGGATCCAGAGCGATGCTGGCAGCCACAAGAAGTGATTAAGTGGGTCCCTGGGCATTGGCCCACTGGGAAATTTGCCTGTAGGGTCTATGGCCAATCCGCCCATGGGTTGAGCATACGTACTGCAGATCTATGGGACTAATGGAGATAGCCAACCAGTGCCCTCATTTACGGTTTTCTGTTCCACCATAGGAGTAAAAAAAAATGGCGTACCAGTTCCATCATGTGCAATAACGCATCCCAGACCCCACGGACCTATAACCGTGTCTGTCATTTTACCAGAAAAAACTGTTGCTAGGAATCCCTGTCCCTGACAACTGTCCTGTCTATAAGTGCCGCCAATCACTGGATGAATGAGTAAACACTCGTTCAGCAGGTGAAATCATTGTTGATGCGGACACCAAAATCAGTTTCCCATACAGTGGTGATGATTGCTGCATGTAAATGCAGCTCTCACCTCCGCTCAGGATTCAGGTAATCAGGAACTAAGGCCTCATTTCTGATAACTGCCTGCACAGTCAGCCTGTGTAAAGAATCCTTAAAGGGGTTGTCTAACTGCAGCAAATGGCATTTATCATGTAGACCAGGGATGTCAACCTCGTGGCCCTCCCGCTGTTGCAAAACTACGACTCCCAGCATTCCCTGATAGCTGTAGGCTGTCTGAGCATGATGGAAGTTGTAGTTTTGCAACAGCTGGAGGCCACGATTTTGACATATGTAGAGAAACTTAATACAAGGCACTTACATAATGTAAGTGCTGGCCTTTCTGGTAGCCAGGACGGTGAAAGAGCACATAGGCACGCAAGGGCAAGAGCGGTGGCCGTAACCAAGGAAACGAGCAGTGTATAATGTGATGGAAAAATTAATCCAGCCAGCAAAGGAGGCAATATGGACAATCACAATACATTAGTAAGTGCCTTGTATTAACTTTCTCTACATGATAAATGCCATTTCCTGAACTGAGACAAGCTCTTTAAGGCTAGGTCTACACGACGACATTTGTCGCACCAATGTCGCGCGACAATTTTTTTTAATGGCAGTCTATGGTGTCGCACTGCAACATGCAACATGCCGCAACTGCGACAGAAAATCTATTTGAGATGGATTTTTCTGCGACTGTCGCGTCGCAGTATGTCGCAGTGCGACACCATAGACCTCCATTCTAAAAATTGGTGCGACAAATGTTGCAGTGTAGTTGTGCCTTGTCGCGCGACAAATGTCGTCGTGTAGACCTAACCTAAGGCCTCATGCACACGACTGTATCTATTTTGCGGTCCGCAAAAAAATATGGATGACGTACGTGTGCATTCCGTATTTTGCGGAACGGAACAGCTGGCCCCTAAAAGAACAGTCCTATCCTTGTCCGTAATATGGACAATAATAGGACATGTTCTATCTTTTTTGCTGAACGGAAATGGAGTAACTTCCTTTTTTTTTTTTTGCGGACCCACTGAAATAAATGGTTCCACATATGGTCCGCAAAAAAAAAAAAAAAAAAACAGAACGGACACGGAAAGAAAATATGTTCGTGTGCATGAGCTCAAGACTATCTGTCAGCAGGACTAACCCTACTAAAGCGGTTTTCCTGGATTTACAGGATGGCCCATCATCAGACCAGCGGGGGTCTGACTCATGGATAGGGAGGATATAAGACAGGTCATCAATATGTAAATCTCAGAGAACCCCTTTAAACTAGTCATAAAACCTGGCAGGGTTGATCCTGCTAAGTAAAATTACACCTTTCTTATATTTTTCTTACGCAAGTAATACTCATTTTTAGTTTTATGCAATTATGAAAGCACCAAGGGGCCCCGGATCTTGAACGCCCCCCCACTGATTGACAGGCCAGGCATCTCGCAATGCATTGACATTACTCTCCCACTCATCCCTTCGTCCCAGCAAACACTGCGACTTCCAGCTAACTATTCTCTAACACAGAGGTCCCCAATCTGTGGGAACACTACAACTCCCAGCATGCCTGACAGCTGCAGCTTTACAACAGGTCTATCACATCTACAACATTTTAGAAGACAACTAAAAGTGAACATTTACTTTACGCCACAGATCCAAGCCTCTAAAGTCAACCTCACGAAATGCTTTTAGCTGCAACCAACACTCCACACTTCTAGAAGCTGAGATATGAGGCGCTGTTTGGGGGCATTCTCAGTGTGCGCAACTTCTCTGCCTATTGGTTGTCCCCTCTGCAATAACGGGGGGGCCGCATGCGATCAAAACCTCTAAATATGTTAAAGGCTTACATAAGGTTGGCGGAGGAAACTAATAAGAAACTGAAATCAAGGGGGGGGGGGGGAACCTGAAATTAGCAGGAGAAAGATGAGAAGTAGTGTTGAGCGAACTTGTGTTTTAGGTTCGGCGTTGGGTTATCGAAGAATCGAGTTATGGATTCCGCTACCACGGACCATAACGGAATTTAGAATCCATAACGCGATTCTTCGATAACCCGAACTTTAGACGCCGAACTTAAAACACAAGTTCGCTCAACACTAATGAGAAGCAACTTCAGGAAAAGCTATTTTACACAGAGCCGTAGATACTCGGGACAAGGAAAATTAACAGTAACTGAATTAAAGGGGTTGTGCCAAGTTTTGATCGCTGGGGGTCAAACTCTCATCGATCCTGAGAACAGGGGTCAATTTAGCCCAATCTGATGGAGCAGCAGGTAGGGCATGCGCCCTGACGCTCCATTTATTCTCTATGGGACTGCTAGATATAGGCAAGCGCTGCACTCGGCAGTCCCATACTAATGAATGGAGCAGCAGGGTGCATGTCCTACCTGCTGCTCCATCAGATCGGGGGAAAGTGATGGGGGTCCCTTAGTTAACGCCTATCCTGTGCGTGACGAGAACTTCAAAATATATCTATCCGAAGATAAAGCGGATATACAAAGGCAGGACAGATGGACCTTGTGGTCTATTTCTGCCATCAGGAAGACAGCCCTGATCAGTGAAGGAAATCAAAACTTTCTCCTAGGAAATCCTACACATCAGCCTACAGCCTGACCAATGAAAGGATCTAGTGCAAGGCCCATCCACCATAGCTGCAGTACAAGTCCAATGACAGATCTCCTGTCACATCACCCCTGGAGGCTCCATGCAGATCTCAGGTGCACGTACACAGGTAGAGCAGATCCCAGGAAGTCAGCCGCCGGTAGATCCCAGCGATCAGCGCACCCAGGACGTCAGCCGAGGGGAGATGTCCACAGCACAGGGGCAGGGCGGTCACAGAGTCTGCCCTCCAGCGGGTAGAAGGTCCCCGGAGAGGCGCCTGCCTCCTGCACATTCCCGCACAGCCTGGCCCTTCTGCAATGCTGAATCCTCGCTGCTCCCACCCAACAACAAACCTCCGCAATCCTCTCCCGGAGACCTACCTCACACCCCCGCAGTCCGCCCCCACCATCCCAGGGAGCAGGGCAGCCCCCCCTCATCCCGCTGCTGTCCCAGAGGAAGGTCCGCAAAGCACAGGCGGCTCCAGACACACGGAGGAGAGAGAGGGAGGGGAGGAGAGAGTGACACACAGGAGGGAGGAGAGCGGGCACTGATGCTGGGGGCAGCGGTGGGCACGGGGCAGCACGGCCGCCACTGACAGGTGCTGACAGCACTGGGGCAGGGACACAGGTAGCGGCCACCAGCACAGGTGACAGGGGCTTCGGCCGGAGAGGCTACAGGTGACACGCAGCACTGACCTGGGGCTTCCCTGTGGTGACTGAATGGTGCTGGTCGGGTGGCAGTTGCTGTCCTGCTGGGATTCCTCCTTCTCCCCTGCCGGATGGCTCCAGGCAGCCGTTCTCTGGGGGGCGCCGCTCTCCGCACTTGTCCCTGTCACCCTGACTTCCCGGCTCTGCTCCTGTCCAGGGAAAACGCCCTCTGCCCAGGTGTTCCACTACAAGCAACTTGGTATCCCCGGTATCCCCAGCCGACGTGCGCGCTCTCGCCCTCCTCTCACTATGTTCAGGGCCGCACATGCGCAGTGCAGGCCTCACACGGGAGCGCGCAATCCTGGAGTCTAGCGCTTGTTATTGTCTTAAAGGGCCAGCAGCAGGTCACCTGTGCACTTCTTGTGACCCCCAGCAGCCTGCACGGTCACCACTTCGGTCCCCATAACATAGGTGTGTATGTGTGTGCCCATGCCAGGGATACTAGAGTGAACCTCATGTACCTCATGGGTCACCAGGTTCACAGGCTCCATTACAAGCTTCCTTTGGATATTATATTTAAAAAAAAAATGCTGGACAAAATATTTTGTCCAGTAAAATGACAGAAATTGTGCAAAGCCCATTGTAGTCAATGTAGGCTCATTTGCATATATAAAAACATTTTTCTCAGCAATGCGGGCACATATGAACATGGGACCACCCATACGGACAGTCCGGGTTTGTAATCCTGTGCCTGGGCACAAGCCTTTCTCAGACCCGGGCACAGCGATGCTAGCCCAGGGCGGCGCTGACTTCAGACATGCCCACCCTCCCTTCTGCTCAGCTTTGGCTTTTGCTTTAAGAAAAGGTGGCAACCCTAGGTCCAACGCAGATGTCTTCAGCTGCCAAGTGACATGTATCAGCCAGTTTCATAGGTACAAATCTGCTGACAGGTCCCCTTTAAAGCTGATTGGCCCATTCATGTGTCTGACTTTCTTTATGGACCAGAGAAAGTTGCAGCATGTACTCTTTTGCTCCAATTTTCACGCAAATGGGTCAGAGAGGAAAAAAAAAGGACGGCATCCTTAAGGAGGATTTAGACCTGCAGATAATCGGGCAAATGATCAGGAAGAAATGTTCCTGCGAACACTTGTTCCTGACAATCTGACAAGGTAAAGGTGCGCAGATCACCGAGGAACAAGTGAAACGCTCCTAAATAGCGATCTGCTGCCCAGAAACAATGCAGCTGTATGGGGACGATCGATGGTAATAGCAATCCCTCCTCCTCATCAGTGATGGTCAGTTCGCCTGCGAACACATGCGGGCTGCCATCTTAATTCACAAGTCTGGCGATGCACAGGTAAGCCCTTACCTGTGTCGGGAGCCGGTCCGAAATCAAATGCAGGCAGTTCCGAGAACAGCCGCCGGGGGCCTTCATCAGACTGTTCTCAGAACTGCCTGCTCCCGGTGACTGCATTTGATTTCAGACCAGCTCCCGACACAGGCACAGGTAAGGGCTTACCTGTGCATCGCCGGACGGGTGAGTCTACCTTACTAAAGATGGCAGCCCGCATGTGTTCGCTGGCGAACACTGCGAACTGACGATCACTGGTCACGACTAGTATCAACATGCCTGGGCGGGGCTAAGCTCTGTTCACTTGAATGGAGCTTAGCCCCGCCCAGGCAAGTTGATACTAGTCATGATGTCACTGGGCCGGCGGTAAACAGTGTTGCCTTCTCAAACAGCTGATCGGCGGGGTCCTGGGTTTTGGACCCCCACTGATCAGATGCTGAACCCCTTTAAGGTTGCCTGGAGATGCTAAAATGGAGTGAAATCCAATATTTTGACGGACATGAAAACAGATGACATACTGACGCCATATGGACAAAGTCCTTACATCTCAGAAGTCTGTAGACACAAAATGCCATGTGTCTTAAAGGGGTTTTTCAGTTATAATGATTTTTAAGCAACTCCCCACAGCTAGAGGTTATCGAATTTCATATTTTGAAATTTATTCACATTTCGTTTGTTGGTAAAAGCAGAATTGCGTTATGGATTCCATTACCACGGACCAAAATGCAATTCTATGACGGAATGCATAACGAATACGGGACGGATCCGTTTTGCAGCCCATAGACTTCTATTATGACGGAATGAATAACGGAATGCCTCTAATGGCATTCAGTTATGCATTCTTTCATAGAATTGCGTTATGGTTCGTGGTTTTGCATCAGTATAGCAGAGGTGTAGCTAGGCTTTCCAGCACCGAGGCAAGGATTCAGCATGCCCCCCAGCACTTGCCACTCAAATTTACATAACAAGGTAAAAGTATTCAGCAATTTTTTTTATACTAAGCCCGACCAGCGCATAACTATACTCATGTAGTCCCACTTACCTAATGAAATCTATCATAGGGTACATGGCAATAACCAACTGGTCCTACCTCATCCAGGGTGTCGTTGGCATGTCACGTGATGCTCACTGGTCCTATCGCATCCAGGGTGTCGCTGGCGTGTCAGCGTGATGTCCACTGGATCCAGAACAAGGTCCCTGTGCAAAAAAAGCAAAAAGAATAATTACATCAGGAAGGGATGGTGACTGCTCCTGTAAAATCCCCAGCAGGGGGCGCTGTGCTGGCCATGTAAGACCAAGTCATCCCAATGTATAACTGGGTAATATAGGGCATTGCTTTTCCCTTAGTGCTACCACACAGTACTAATGCCCACATTGTTCTCCCTCACAGTAGTAATATCCACATTGTGCCCCCCACAGTACTAATGCCCACATTGTGTCTCTTTCACAGTAGTTATGCCCACATTGTGCCTTCTTTACAGCAGAAATGCCCACATTCTGTCCCCTCACTGCAGTTTTGCCCACATTATGACCCCTCACAGTAGTTATGTCCTTGTTGTGGCCCCTTCACAGTGGCTAATCTACAGTAGTTTTGTCCACCTTTGTGCCTCCTTACAGTAGTTATATCCTCCTTGTGGCCCCTTCACATTAGTTATGCCCATCTATGTGCCCCCTCACACTAGGTATGTCCTACTTGTGGCCCCTTCACAGTAGTTATGTCCTCCTTGTGGCCCCTTCACAGTAGTTATGCCCACCTTTGTGCCTTCTCTCAGTAGTTACACCCAACTTTGTGCCCCCTCACAATAGATGCGCCCCTTCACAGTAGTTATGTCCTCCTTGTGGCCCCTTCACAGAAGTTATGTCCTCTTTGTTGGCCCATCACAGTAGTAATGCCCACCTTTGTGCCCCCTCACAGTGAGTATGTCCTCCTTTTTTCCCCTCCACAGTAGTAATGGCCACCTTTGTTCCCCCTCACAGTAGTTATGCCCACCTTTGTGGCCCCTTCACAGTAGTTATGTCCTCCTTGTTGCCCCTTCACAGTAGTAATAGCAACCTTTGTGCCCTCTCACAGTAGTTATGTCCTTCTTGTGGCCCCTTCACAGTAGTTATGTCCTCCTTGTTGCCCCTTCACCGTAGTTATGCCCACCTTTGTGCCCCCTCACAGTAGTTATGCCCCCTCACAGTACTTATGTCCTCCTTGTGGTCCTTTCACAGTAATACCCACCTTTGTGCGCCCTCATAGTAGTTATGCCCACCTTTGTGCACCCTCACTGTAGTTATGTCCTCCCTTGTGACCCTTTTCCCTCTCCTCACACAAATCCCCATCTGTTTTCCTGATGATCGGCACATCCTATGTTCCCCAGCAGACACGTTCACACACGTCGCACTGATGGCTGTGCAGGACACTGGTTCCTGGGCAGACTGCTGGGGAGCGCTGGAGATCAGCAGAACTGAGAGCCCCCCAGCACCTGTGAGATTCTAGGCGCAGACACAGACCCAGTAAATCTGGGCCCGAGTATTTTTCACATACGATACACATAACCCCCGCACCCAAACCTCCTCTTTCCCTACATGAAATTACACTTAAGCAACTGGAAATTGAACTTATTGAAATTAATATATGAATTTCACTTCAACTCATTCTATATTCAAACAAAAAATCTCAGCCTGAATAATAATCCTCTCCAATATTGTTGAAAATACTTCTAAAATGGAAGAAAACTTCCCAGATCCCCATGGGGGTAGGCAAGTCTCCTGCAAAGCCAAGGGTCTGTTTGGTGACAGGAGAGGAAATTACATTCACTTGAAATGGAACCTAATATACTGTATATGAACCTACCTGAACTGGACAGAGAATTTATAATAAGGGCAAACAGCAGATGGCGCTATACAGATGGATTCCATTTAATAACTCAGTGGCTATACATTTTTAATTACATGCAATTGCAAAAGTATTCAGATCCAGGTGCTGGTTTGAAAGATGTAGAATACTTTTGTGGGTCAATCTCTTTAATAAATTAGGTTCATCTCTTCCTCACTCAGTGTATGTTCCCAAATGGTGTATACTTTGCAGATTTTCCGTTGGAGATTTATATGAGATCCACAGTGTATTGCAGGAGGATGACATTTTACTAAATCTTTGGTGTGTCAGTTTATGCTGCCAATTTCCGCCATGGATTTTACCCTTAGCTATGCAGAGGTTGAAATCTGTGGCATATCTGCACACTATGAATTCTGTGATGTTTGGTGCTGCAAAATTCCTGGCCGTCAGATATGCTGCGGATTTTCCAAAGCGCACCCGTCCCATCCCAAGTGGACATACCCTCAAAGTTTTAAGCGGTTATCCCATGAAAATGGTTTCTCACCTATTTACAGGAGGCTAAATGTTGGATCACTGAGGGTCCACTGTAGATCAGTCCAATAAAAATGAATGGAGCGGTGGAACGACATGCACTCTACTGCTCCACTCAGAGACCTGAAGACCCTGGGGGACTGTTCTGTCCAGCGAGTGGACCCCCAGCAAGCTGACATTTATTTACCTACCTTGTAGATAGATAATGAATACTTTTCGCGACTTAACCCTTCTTTTTACCACCCCCACTCCAAACCTTGCGCTGTGTCTGTTATAGCAGCTCAGTGGCTGCAGTACCACCATTCATACATTGATGGCGTATCCTAGGAAAATGTCACCAACGTTGAAATATACAGGAGCTTAGCACAGGTGAGTCTTAGAAGAACAAGCAGCGGTGTTCTGGGCTACTGCCCTGAAACATAAAGACCTTTGCTCTAAACATTGACTCACCCATCAGAGCCACAAAAAGTACACAGACCGCGAGCAGATCAAACAGAAACTTTTTCCATGTTCGCTTTTTCATAACACTGAACAAATCAAGCCGAGCAGTTAATACATAACATTGTTTATGGTTTTCAATTAAAGTACTGTAACCTGAAATGCAGTCTAGACATTGGAAAATGGCTATCATGAGTAGCAATGGCTGATTTTAATAAAATATTTACCTAGACATAAAACCCCACGTTCAGCAACCATCACTCTTGTGCTCCAGCAGCTCAAAGAGCTAATTGCTGTGCTGGTTAAAGGGGTTTCCAGGACTTGAAAAAGATGGCTGCTTTCTTTCTAAAATAGCGCCACACCTGTCCACTGGTTCTGTGTGGTATTACAGCTCAGGACTGTTCACGTTAGTAGTGCTGAGCTGCAATACCAGGCACAACCCATTGACAGATGTGGCGCTGTTTTTAGAAGAAAGCAGCCATGGTTTTCTGATCCTGGATAACCCCTTTAAATCTGGTCTTCTATAAACTACTTGGGTGCAGTATCGACATTTGCATCAAACCGATTATGGTCTAAAAAATGGCTAGAACAAAAAATTGATCAGGCTATTGTTCGGAGAAATGAAGACTATGGAATTGCGAAGAAACGGAAAGTATTGTTCTGATCATGTACCGGAATGTGGAAGGGCTGAATTTCTGCAGGCTTCTTTAAAAAATGTAATACTTAGGGGGACCATTATTAAGACTGGCATGCTATATGCTTCTTAATAATCTTGACGCATCTCTTCAATCTAGGCGTGCCAGATCGCCTAGGTCCCACCATGCACCACCCACTTTTTGGAAAAGCAACGAGTGTGGCGCACAGCAGCTAAAAAGTTGCAATTGTTTTGAGTAGTGGGGCTTGCACCCAAATTTGTGTTTTTTGTTTTTTTTTGAATGCCAGTTTAGGGGTTTGATACATGTGCCCCTAAGGCCCCTGAAAACAGAATGCATAGTAAAATAGCGCTGGAGGGGTTAAAAAATAAATAAATTATTTAACTCACCTTAGTCCACTTGATCGCGAAGCCCGGCTTCTCGTCTGTCTCCTTTGTTGAACAGGACCTGTGGTGAGCATTAATTACAGGAAAAGGACCTTTGATGACGTCACTCCGGTCATCACATGATCCATCACCATGGTAAAAGATCATGTGATGGATCATGTGATGACCGGAGTGATGTCATCACAGGTCCTGTTCCTGTAATTAATGCTCATCACAGGTCCTGTTCAACAAAGGAGACAGACGAGAAGCCGGGCTTCACGATCAAGTGGACTAAGGTGAGTTAAATAATTTTTAATTTTTTTTTAACCCCTCCAGCGCTATTTTACTAAGCATTCTGTATTCAGAATGCTATTATTTTCCCTTATAACCATGTTATAAGGGAAAATAATAATGATCGGGTCTCCATCCCGATCGTCTCCTAGCAACCGTACGTGAAAATCGCACCGCATCCGCACTTGCTTGCGGATGTTTGCGATTTTCACGCAACCCCATTCACTTCTATGGGGCCTGCGTTGCGTGAAAAACGCAGAATATAGAGCATGCTGCGATTTTCACGCAACGCATAAGTGATGCGTGAAAATCACCGCTCATGTGAACAGCCCCATTGAAATGAATGGGTCGGTATTCAGTGCGGGTGCAATGCGTTCACCTCACGCATCGCATCCGCGCGGAATACTCGCACGTGTGAAAGGGGCCTCAGTGTTTGCAAAGCTAGAATTTTTGCAGATGGTTAATGGATGAAAGCAACATTTAATGCATTACTGTATTTTTCTATAAGATGCACTTTATTTCCCAAAAAAGTGAGGAAAAATGGAAAGGTGTCTTGTAGTCCGAATACTACTGACTGCTTCCATTATAAAAACAGTCATTAGAATGCAAGAGGCACGGGGAGCGGTGAGGAAAGCGCTGCACTGGCTCTATTCACCCTCCCTGGTCTTATTCCGGGCCCCACTCTGCATCTGGGGTGTCTGATGGGGGTTTGATCTGAGGCTGATGGAGCTTGGGGTGATGGCAGTTTGATCTGAGGTCTGATGGAACTTGGGGCTCTGATTTGAGGTCTGATGAAGAACTGGATTCTGATTTGGGGGTCTGATGAGGATTGGAGGCCTGATGAAAAATATTTTTTTCTTATTTTCCTCCTCTAAATTCTAGCTGCGTCTTATAGTGCGGTGCATCTTATAGTCCCAAAAAAATGGTGACTCTTTTGTGCTTTCCAGTCAACCAGAAATCACTATTTCTAGCCTTCTCATTGTCTTGATTATATTTTCTATTCATTTTACACCTTTTTATGTATAATGGGTTTTCATGAAAATTGAAACATCTGAGTGATTCTAAACTAAAGGTTGTATATGTTGCTGTTACGAAAACAATTTCGATATGCTTGCATTTCTCCATATGGAAATCTTTCTCGTTAGAGGACATGTCTAGCAAGTAGTCATAGTGCTCCATTCCTGAATTTAGAATGTCAGCAGAGATTAAATACCTAGCACATATATATACAATATACAGATGAAACTCGAAAATTAGAATATCGTATAAAAGTCCATGTCAGTAATTCAAATGAAAAAAATTGCATTAATGCAGCTTAAAATTAGAATTTTGTGAAACAAATTCTATATTCTAGGCTCAAAGTGTCACACTCTAGTCAGCTAATTAATCCATACTCCCTGAGCAAAGGGTACCTCAAAATTGTGACTTTGGGGTTTCATAAACTGTAAGCCATAATCATCCAAATTATAACAAATAAAGGCTAGAAATATCTCACTTTGCATGTAATGAGTCTCATATGTTAGTTTCACCTTTTAAGTTGCATTACTGAAATAAATGAACTTTGCGCGATATTCTTATTTTTTGAGTTTCACCTGTATACAGACACACAAACAAACAACCCCCCCCCCCCCCCCCCCCCCCCCACAAATGCAATGTTCTATGGTATAAAGGTATAAGCATACTGTTACAGTGCAGGGAATGTGACATATCAAAACAATGATTGCAGAAATGCTGACCATCAGGAGGATCCACCCATTGCTGTCCTGCTCCTGCCATTTGTTTGCTAGTTCCTCTGGTTCCAACATTACACTGTGTGCTGATTGGTACATAGTAAGGTGAAGTGCAATGAGAAACTAATGGACAAGAAGACACCAATAGATGAGTATAGACCTGGTATGCTTTTTGAACGCCTCATGTAGGAACAGCAATATGAAAACAGAAAACCACAAGTATTAGGTTTCCTTTAAGGGTACGGCCACACTGTCAGGTTTCCTGTTGCAGTTTTGGAAGCCAAAACAAAAAGTATATTCAAAAAAGAGGAAAAGTCGTATCTGTTCTTTACACTTTGTCTCCTTTTATAATCCAATCCTGTTTTTGGCTTTCAAAACTGCATCAGGAAAAATAGACATGTGGCCGTACCCAGGAGATCTCCCTCCAAGAACACTTATCACATATCCACAGGAATATGCAAGTGAGCGGCAGCACACATGCCTAATCATCACTCTATGGGTCTCATATGTGGGGCTCCAAGTGATCATATATTTATTATCTAATGCCTGAAACAGAAGCCAAATTACCCTCAACAATAGCCAAACGACAGTCACAGCTTCTCCTTCATGGGTGTTATCCTTCTATGTCCTAATCCTAGAGCACCTAAATTAGAAAACTGGTTAGCATGCAGCAGGAACCTGCAGTAATTCCACTGGGACAAACTGGTTTTATTACCATAAATATACTGTATGATTTTTGATAGCGATGATCATTTATGATCAGTTCATTAAAAGGGTATGTGCGCTTTTGCAACTTTTTTTTTTAATGAAGTCTTGATGTAAAAATGCAGCTTTTGTGCAGATGTATGCATCTCCATGGTTACAAATGGCTAACAAATCCTGTGGGCAGGGGTGTAACATGTAACCTTGGGGCCATATAGCATTCCACCATGAGCACTTTCTGCAACATTTTCAGAAAAAACTATGATTGGTCTCCCTAAAACACAAGGCTAAGGAACACACGCCTCTATGGATGCCCCTAGACCAAAGAAACCTTCCGACGCGTTTCAGAATAATCGTATTCCTTCGTCAGGTTTTTTGGTCCTTAGGGGCACCCATAGAGGTGTGTGACTTCACACAGAAGCTCTCTCACAGCAATCACTTGCCGGCTTCCCCACGCGCACGCTAGCTACCTGCCGGAGAAGCGTGCGACTATTGGGTGTAAGCAAGAAGCAGCAGAAGAGGAACATAGCGCTCCTATAAAGAGTAGGACTGAGTTATCTTGTCCCTTCTTTATGTCCATAACGGCAGGTACATCTCTTTAATTGTTGAATCTTCTATACTCTAGGGTAAGATGCCGTAATCCGCGCGGTTACTACTTTGTATTTCTTAAGACATACGCGTATTTAATTGAGTACGGGCAGTTACTCATATATCAGTCTGAAGGAGGTGAGAGAGGGGCACCTCTCCAGCGGTAGAGCAGGTGGATTTTTGATATATAGTAAGGTGAAATATGATTGGCTGCTAGGGGCATCTAAGCCAATTTTTCTTTCCACCACTTTCGATAAATCTCTCCCTAAGGCCTTATGCCACAGGTGGACTGGCCATATACCGTTCAGGAAAATTACCTGGTGGACAGATGTCCAGGGGGGCCGCCCAAGCCCTCCTCATGGACACCAGTCAGGTACATAAAGATCTGATGCATCTCAGCATTAATGTAGGAGCATCAGGCACTTATTCACCTGGCCAGTGGCAGCAGGTGCCCTCCTTAATTCAACTGTATTGCCGTCCTCAGGACAATGATACAGTTTTATACTGTGGTGCAGTATGGTATTTGGTTCTGCTGGGGCGATATTTGGTTCTTCACTATGGTATTTGGTTCTGCACTATGGTATTTGGTTCTGCTGGGGCGGTATTTGGTTCTGCACTATGGTATTTGGTTCTGCTAGGGCGGTATTTGGTTCTGCACTATGGTATTTGGTTCTGCTGGGGCGATATTTGGTTCTGCACTATGGTATTTGGTTCTGCTGGGGCGGTATTTGGTTCTGCACTATGGTATTTGGTTCTGCTAGGGCGGTATTTGGTGCTGCACTATGGTATTTGGTTCTGCTGGGGCGGTATTTTTTATTTTTTTTGTAACCATGGAGACTAGGGATGAGCGAATCGACTTTGGATGAAACATCCAAAGTCGATTCGCATAAAACTTCGTTCTAATACTGTACGGAGCAGGAGCTCCGTACAGTATTAGAATGTATTGGCTCCGATGAGCCGAAGTTATTGCTTCGCGAAGTCTCGCAAGACTTTGCGCAATAACTTTATAAATTGATTTGTACTGTAAAAAAAAAAAAACATTTCCCAAACTCGGGTTCGGTGAAGTCGATTCGCTCATCCCTAATGGAGACGCAAAGTTCTGCATACTGAGCTGTGTAGATGAAACTGTAGAAGTTTTCAAAGTGGCTTATTTTTTCTTCTATTGTAGATCCATTGCAACCAGAAAATGTCGTTGGTAAATGAGCTTACACAAAGTTCATGGCTGCACAATTACAGACGTAAAATGTAATCTCGGCTCTTTGTTTTCATGAAAAGGAAAGCACTTAAAGTAGTTAAGCATCTTTTTCTAGCATTTAATGGAGACATATTAAGTAGAATTTAAGACATTTCATATGACAGATTTTTACATAAATGTAATTTTTCAGTTTTTTCCCCCTGTTCTTCTGCAAAAATCACTCCACTGACCTATCAATTTATCATAAGCATAGGCGGAAGCAAACCTGCCGAACCTGAAAGGTGAAATGTGTATGCATCAAATGAAATGTAATTTGAGCTTCACACATGCACGCTTATGAATATAAAGAACATTTAATTAAAACCTTTGAGAAAACCAGGGGAGGGTGAACCAATCGGAATGGCTTTTTTATGTAAGGAGCGCAAGCCTCCCTGTTCCTACAGGATGCAGATGAAAGTCTTTCTTCAGGGCTGCACGCCATAATCTAATCTGTAATTAGTAAAATATTATGGGCACTAGACTATCACTTAAAATAGGCGAGTTGTCTCATGTTATATACACACAGCAGCAGATTTTCAGGATACAGAGCTACAGGCAAACCATTTGCAGAATATACAGGGGGCAGATATACTAGCACTGGCAAATGCTAGTTTTAGCATAAAGTCCGTCTGCGTAGAGTGCCCCAAATTTGTTAAAAGGGGTTATACGATGATTGACGTAAAAAATGAAAATCAGACATCACATAGTACATAGTTCCAACAAATCTAGAAGCAGCCCTGCACCACATGCTCTTCATTCACAATGGGGTGCCATTCATGAATTAGGAGCAGGCACTTATTATCTACAGCTTTCAGTTTTACTGCAACTGCAGGCTGTTCCTTTTCCTTCTCAGTGAATCCGCCTAATGGCTCAATCTCTATTTGGGAGAATTTACCAAACCCTGCACCCCAGAATTCTGGCTTCAAAAAAGTCCCGGAATGGGGCTTTTTGATTTTCGGTGTTTATTTGAGCAAACATTTATGACCTCTTGTGATCTTACACAACTCACTCCAGTTTTGAAAAGCGGGCATGGCCAGCAATGTTAATGAAGTGTATGCAAGATTTCAGAAATGAAAAAAAAATACACTCTTTTTTTCCATTAAAAAATACGTTTTTCAATGAAAAAAATTGCAAAAACAAATTCTCCACAACTTTTTTGGTATCGCTGCATCTATAATGACACGCACTACACAAATATCCTCTATGGTGAAAAATGGCAGAATTACAAATTTATTCTTAGTCGCCATCCGAAAAAACCTAATAACAAGCAATTAAAAAACGTAATTTACCCCAAAATGATACCAATTGAGGTTGTCCCCCAAAATCAAGCCCTCACACAACTCCATAGAAAGAAAAATAAAAAAGTTATGGGTCTTGGGCAAGCGACAATGCAAAAAGATTTTTTTCCTTTTAAAAAAAGGTGTTTTATTGCACAAAAGTAGTAAAACATAAAAAACTACCATATATGAACAGTTGTGTTCAAAATTATTCAACCCCCAACGAAATTGAGTGTTTTGGCCAGTTTGACATTGATTTTGATCATTTCAGTCATCTTGTTTACAATTACATCAAAGAGGCACTTGTAAGTCAGACAAATATAACATAACATTTATAATGAAATAACCACAAATGTCTTTTCTGTGCTCACATCATTATCAGTTTTATTCAACCCCCAAGTGACATTCAATTTTAGTACTTAGTACAACATCCTTTTCCAGTTATAACAGCTTTTAAACGTGAAGCATAGCTTGACACAAGTGTCTTGCAGCGATCTACGGGTATCTTCGCCCATTCTTCATGGGCAAAAGCCTCCAGTTCAGTCACATTCTTAGGCTTGCGCGCTGCAACTGCTTTCTTTAAGTCCCACCAGAGGTTCTCAATCGGATTTAAGTCTGGTGACTGCAATGGCCACTTCAAAATGTTCCAGCCTTTAATCTGCAACCATGCTCTGGTGGACTTGGAGGTATGCTTGGGATCATTGTCCTGTTGAAAGGTCCAACGTCTCCCAAGCCTCAGGTTTGTGACGGACTGCATCACATTTTCATCCAATATCTCCTGGTACTGAAGAGAATTCATGGTACCTTGCACACGCTGAAGCTTCCCTGTACCTGTAGAAGCAAAACAGCCCCAAAGCATGATTGACCCCCCGCTATGCTTCACAGTAGGCAAGGTGTTCTTTTCTTCATAGGCCTTGTTCTTCCTCCTGCAAACATAGCGTTGATCCATGGGCCCAAACAGTTCTAATTTTGTTTCATCAGTCCACAGAACACTATCCCAAAACTTTTTTGGTTTGTCCACATGACTTTTAGCATACTGCAGTCGACTCTTCTTATTCTTTGGAGACAGCAAGGGGGTGCGCCTGGGAGTTCTGGCATGGAGGCCTTCATTACGCAGTGTGCGCCTTATTGTCTGAGCTGAAACTTCAGTACCCACATCTGACAAATCTTTTTTCAGTTCCTCAGCAGTCACACGGGGACTTTTCTCCACTTTGCGCTTCAGGTAGCGCACAGCAGTCGAAGTCAGCATCTTCTTTCTGCCACGACCAGGTAGCGTTTCAACAGTGCCCTTTGCCTTGAATTTGCGAATGATGCTTCCTATGGTGTCTCTTGGTATGTTTAACATCTTTGCAATCTTCTTATAGCCATTGCCCTTCCTGTGAAGAGAAATCACCTCTTCTCTTGTCTTCCTGGACCGTTCTCTTGACTTCACCATGTTTGTAAACACACCAGTAAATGTCTAGAAGGAGCTGAGTATTACAGTCCTTTTAAATCTGCCTAATTGGTGCTTATTATGCTTGATTGCTGCTCCTTGACATCCACAGGTGTTTTCAATACCTGATCGAAAACACTTGAATGAACCTCTGTTCTTAAGAGTGGTAGTCTTCAAGGGGTTGAATAATTGTGTCAATGAAGAAATCACAAAAAAAAAACATTTAATACTGTATTACAAAAACAATTGATGTCATTTTAGTTGCATTTGGTTCTTTAAAAAGTCCTTGTAAGATTTCATTCTGAACACAATTACAAATGTACACTAAATTCCCTAAAACCCTTTACAGCATTGGGGGGTTGAATAATTTTGAACACAACTGTATTTGGTATAGCTGTAATCATATTGACCCATTGAATATTATTTTTTTATACAGAAAAATGAACTCTGTAAAATTAATAAAGTAAAAACTCAGTGGCAATATTGCTGTTTTTTCCCATTTCCCTCCCAGAAAGAGTTAAAGGGATTCTCCGGGAATTAAGAAAATAAAAATACTTAAATATCTCAAATACGGCTCGTTTTGTCTGGGTAGCAATCATCAGGGGAAACAAAATGGCCGCTGTCCCATTAGTTCACACAAAACCTGTCCTAATCACACATGAGGACAAGTTATTTTACAACACTGAGGTAAAGAGCTGCCTCATCCTCCTCTCTGCTCTACTTGTTAGGGATTATAATCCTTAATACAGATGATAAGAACTTTAGCTGAATCTCTGGGGAATTTAGGTCATGAGGAGACATGAAGTACAGAGGACGGACTAACAGACTGTGGTAATGTGAGGCTGTGGTAATGTAGACTGTAAACAAGTGCTGCTGCTCTTTATCCACACCTCACCCTCCTCTCATGGCTCCTCATCATCTCCATTCCCACAGAGATTCACCTGTATTCTGGATCATAATTAGAGATGAGCGAATCGAACTTGACGAAGTGGAATTTCAGGAAAAATTTGATTCGCACCGAATCCGAATTTCCTCACACTTTGTGGGAACGAATCACATTTTTTCCTAAAATGGCTGCTGCACGTGTTAGGACATGGAGCAAAAAACTCTGGGAACGAGGGATCACCTACAATGCCATGCATGCAGCCAATCAGCAGCCAACCAGCCCTGTGATGTCACAGCCCTATAAATAGCCTCAGCCATTTTGGATTCTGCCATTTTCCAGTGTACTTAGTGCAGGGAGAGACATCAGCAGGCGCTAGGGACAGTGCTAGAAAAGACTTCATTGTGTTGAAAAAATGATTTACAAGTTCAGGGAAAGATTAGTCAAGGTGTAGGGAAATGATAGGGAGGAATCATCTACACGATAAAACGAGAACAGGGTGCAATAGGAGAGTGTACAACTAGGGTAATAGGAGTGATTCTATTATACCTGGCTGCACTAATTGGGGATCCAAATTGGTGTTATACTGCTGCTTTTAGGTTGTTTGCAATATATGAGACATCAGTAATTCCAGCAAACCTTGCTTGTGCTTGGGGTGCAAGTTCTGTGTGTATTAATAGGAAAGATATGTACGCCCTATTAGCTGTTCTGCTTTGAATTTACATTATTTTACTTTTTTTGGGGGGGTGTATTAATAGGGGAAAAAAAGGAAAAAATATACGGTATGTCATAAAAGCCGTTCGGCAGTAAAGTTACACTGTACTACAGCCATTTATGGGGTGTATTAATAGGAAAGATACTTACATCCTGTTAGCCCTTCTGTGTTGATTTTACTTTTTTGTTTTTTGTTTTTCGGGGTGTATTAATAGGAGAAAAAAAAGGGAAAAATATATGTCATAATTGCCATTCAGCGGTGAAGTTTCATTGTACTTCAGCGATTTACAGGGTGTATTAATAGGATAGATACATATGTCCTATTAGCCGTCCTGCGTTAATTTTACATTGTTTTACTTTTTTTTTAGGGGTGTATTAATAGGAAAAGAGCCCACGGTCTTTAGCTCAGTAGTCCGGGTGGCTCCATGGTCACAGGGCTAGTGACCCATGGTCTGTGGCTCAGCGTCCCCATCTCAGCGTCTTCTTCTGGTCACTCATGCAGGCTGGTATGAGTCTCCCCTCCAAGCACTGGTCCCTAACTTCAGCACACCAGGGGCTCTGACTACTCTCCTTATTTACAGTTTTTGCTAGACTAGAACCTTTTAGTGGGAGGGGTGGAGTGGAGAAGATCAGCACAAACAGATACATAGTTTCAGCTCCTGTCTGGTATAGACTTACATTAGAGCTTCAATGATACTCAATGGCAATAACACAGCAGGTTTTCAAGACAAAAACAAGTTTCCAGACATAACCACATAGCTAAAACCAGACATTTAAAAGGTCAGACTGGTCTGCTTTTTGGTGGTAAACAAGACTGAGTTTTTTCCCTCCAAAACATGGTGGTAAACAACGTCTGGGTTTTTCCCTCCAAAACATGGTCTTCTTTAAACTCTATGTCAGCTTTGGACAATTACCAGCTTCTCAATCAAAGCCCTAACACAATGAACAGGATATATATCACAACATATATGGTATATAAAATTTAGTTACACAGTGTTAACAACCTCAGCCCCCTTAGCTTAAACACCCTTAATGACCAGGCCACTTTTTACACTTCTGACCTACACTACTTTGACCGTTTATTGCTCGGTCATGCAACTTACCACCCAAATGAATTTTACCTCCTTTTCTTCTCACTAATAGAGCTTTCATTTGGTGGTATTTCATTGCTGCTGACATTTTTACTTTTTTTGTTATTAATCGAAATTTTATGATTTTTTTGCAAAAAAATTACATTTTTCACTTTCAGTTGTAAAATTTTGCAAAAAAAACGACATCCATATATAAATTTTTCTCTAAATTTATTGTTCTACATGTCTTTGATAAAAAAAAAATGTTTGGGTAAAAAAAAAATGGTTTCGGTAAAAGTTATAGCGTTTACAAACTATAGTACAAAAATGTGAATTTCCGCTTTTTGAAGCAGCTCTGACTTTATGAGCACCTGTCATGTTTCCTGAGGTTCTACAATGGCCAGACAGTACAAACACCCCACAAATGACCCCATTTCGGAAAGTAGACACACTAAGGTATTCGCTGATGGGCATAGTGAGTTCATAGAACTTTTTATTTTTTGTCACAAGTTAGCGGAAAATTATGTTTTTGTTTTTTTTTCTTACAAAGTCTCATATTCCACTAACTTGTGACAAAAAATAAAAACTTCCATGAACTCACTATGCCCATCACGAAATACCTTGGGGTGTCTTCTTTCCAAAATGGGGTCACTTGTGGGGTAGTTATACTGCCCTGGCATTTTAGGGGCCCGAATGCGTGAGAAGTGGTTTGAAATCAAAATCTGTAAAAAATGGCCGGTGAAATCCGAAAGGTGCTCTTTGGAATGTGGGCCCCTTTGCCCACCTAGGCTGCAAAAAAGTGTCACACATGTGGTATTGCCGTGCTCAGGAGAAGTTGGGGTGTCATTTTACATATACCCATGCTGGGTGAGATACGGTGATACCGGATGTGTGACACTTTTTTGCAGCCTAGGTGGGCAAAGGGGCCCACATTCCAAAGAGCACCTTTCGGATTTCACCGGCCATTTTTTACAGATTTTGATTTCAAACCACTTCTCACGCATTCGGGCCCCTAAAATGCCAGGGCAGTATAACTACCCCACAAGTGACCCCATTTTGGAAACAAGACAACCCCAGGTATTTTGTGATGGGCATAGTGAGTTCATGGAAGTTTTTATTTTTTGTCACAAGTTAGTGGAATTTGAGACTTTGTAAGAAAAAAAAAAAAATCATCATTTTCCGCTAACTTGTGACAAAAAATAAAAAATTCTAGGAACTCGCCATGCCCCTCACGGAATACCTTGGGGTGTCTTCTTTCCAAAATGGGGTCACTTGTGGGGTAGTTATACTGCCCTGGCATTCTAGGGGCCCTAATGTGTGGTAAGTAGGTAAATGACCTGTGAAATCCAAAAGACAACTTTTCCCATTTTTTATACAAAGTTGGCATTTGACCAAGATATTTATCTCACCCAGCATGGGTATATGTAAAATGACACCCCAAAACACATTGACCAACTTCTCCTGAGTACGGCAATACCAGATGTGTGACACTTTTTGGCAGCCTAGATGTGCAAAGGGGCCACATTCCTTTTATGAGGGCATTTTTAGACATTTGGATCCCAGACTTCTCACGCTTTAGGGCCCCTAAAATTCCAGGGCAGTATAAATACCCCACATGTGACCCCATTTTGGAAAGAAAACACCCCAAGGTATTCAATGAGGGGCATGGCGAGTTCATCGAATTATTTTTTTTTTGGCACAAGTTAGCGGAAATTGATTTTTTATTTTTTTTTCTCACAAAGTCTCCCTTTCCGCTAACTTGGGACAAAAATTTCAATCTTTCATGGACTCAATATTCCCCTCACGGAATACCTTGGGGTGTCTTCTTTCCGAAATGGGGTCACATGTCGGGTATTTATACTGCCCTGGCATTCTAGGGGCCCTAAAGCGTGAGAAGAAGTCTGGAATATAAATGTCAAATTTTTTTTACGCATTTGGATTCCGTGAGGGGTATGGTGAGTTCATGTGAGATTTTATTTTTTGACACAAGTTAGTGGAATATGAGACTTTGTAAGAAAAAAAAAAAAAATCCGCTAACTTGGGCCCAAAAAATGTCTGAATGGAGCCTTACAGGAGGGTGATCAATGACAGGGGGTGATCAATGACAGGGGGGTGATCAGGGAGTCTATATGGGGTGATCACCCCCCTGTCATTGATCACCCCCCTATAAGGCTCCATTCAGATGTCCGTATGTGTTTTGCGGATCCGATCCATGTATCCGTGGATCCGTAAAAAACATACGGACATCTGAATGGAGCCTTACAGGGGGGTGATCAATGACAGGGGGGTGATCAGGGAGTCTATATGGGGTGATCACCCCCCTGTAAGGCTCCATTCAGATGTCCGTACGTGTTTTGCGGATCCGATCCATGTATCAGTGGATCCGTAAAATCATACGGACATCTGAATGGAGCCTTACAGGGGGGTGATCAATGACAGGGGGGTGATCAGGGAGTCTATATGGGGTGATCACCTCCGTCATTGATCACCCCCCTGTAAGGCTCCATTTAGATGTCCGTACGTGTTTTGCGGATCCGATCCATGTATCAGTGGATCCGTAAAAATCATACGGACATCTGAATGGAGCCTTACAGGGGGGTGATCAATGACAGGGGGGTGATCAGGGAGTCTATATGGGGTGATCACCTCCGTCATTGATCACCCCCCTGTAAGGCTCCATTTAGATGTCCGTACGTGTTTTGCGGATCCGATCCATGTATCAGTGGATCCGTAAAAATCATACGGACATCTGAATGGAGCCTTACAGGGGGGTGATCAATGACAGGGGAGTGATCAGGGAGTCTATATGGGGTGATCACCTCCGTCATTGATCACCCCCCTGTAAGGCTCCATTTAGATGTCCATACGTGTTTTGCGGATCCGATCCATGTATCAGTGGATCCGTAAAAATCATACCGACATCTGAATGGAGCCTTACAGGGGGGTGATCAATGACAGGGGGGTGATCAGGGAGTCTATATGGGGTGATCACCTCCGTCATTGATCACCCTCCTGTAAGGCTCCATTAAGATGTCCGTACGTGTTTTGCGGATCCGATCCATGTATCAGTGGATCCGTAAAAATCATACGGAAATCTGAATGGAGCCTTACAGGGGGGTGATCAATGACAGGGGGGTGATCAGGGAGTCTATATGGGGTGATCATCTCCGTCATTGATTATCCCCCTGTAAGGCTCCATTCAGATGTCCGTACGTGTTTTGCGGATCCGATCCATGTATCAGTGGATCCGTAAAAATCATACGGACATCTGAATGGAGCCTTACAGGGGGGTGATCAATGACAGGGGAGTGATCAGGGAGTCTATATGGGGTGATCACCTCCGTCATTGATCACCCCCCTGTAAGGCTCCATTTAGATGTCCATACGTGTTTTGCGGATCCGATCCATGTATCAGTGGATCCGTAAAAATCATACGGACATCTGAATGGAGCCTTACAGGGGGGTGATCAATGACAGGGGGGTGATCAGGGAGTCTATATGGGGTGATCACCTCCGTCATTGATCACCCTCCTGTAAGGCTCCATTAAGATGTCCGTACGTGTTTTGCGGATCCGATCCATGTATCAGTGGATCCGTAAAAATCATACGGACGTCTGAATGGAGCCTTACAAGGGGGTGATCAATGACAGGGGGGTGATCAATGACAGTGGGGTGATCAGGGAGTCTATATGGGGTGATCAGGGGTGAATAAGGGGTTAATAAGTGACAAGGGGGGGGTGTAGTGTAGTGGTGTTTGGTGCTACATATTACTGAGCTGCCTGTGTCCTCTGGTGGTCGATCCAAACAAAAGGGACCACCAGAGGACCAGGTAGCAGGTATATTAGACGCTGTTATCAAAACAGCGTCTAATATACCTGTTAGGGGTTAAAAAAATCGCATCTCCAGCCTGCCAGCGAACGATCGCCGCTGGCAGGCTGGAGACCCACTCGCTTACCTTCCGATCCTGTGAACGTGCGCGCCTGTGTGCGCGCGTTCACAGGAAATCTCGCGTCTCGCGAGATGATGCACGGATGCGTCCAGGAGGAATGAATCAACCACCTTCCGGACGCATCAGTGCGTTAGGCGGTCAGGAGGTGGTTAAACAGTGCAAGTTAACCCTTTTAGGTGAAATAAAGTAAGAAGTTTTAACTTTGCATAGGGCAAATAGGTAAATGTCCAAATGTCAAAGTACTCCCTGCTCTAGGGCACAAAAATTTTACTACAGCCATTTACGTGGTGTAGAAAAAGGAAATATACGTACATCCCATTAGCCGTTCTGCAGGGAATAGTGATTGTTATATTTCTTTTTTTGGGGTGTAGAAATCGGGAAAAAAAGGATAAAAATATATGTCATAATTGGCATTTAGCGGTGAAGTTACATTGTACTACAGCCATTTACGTGGTGTAGAAAAAGGAAATATACGTACGACCTATTAGCCATTCTGCGGTGAATTGTGATTGTTATATTTCTTTTTTTTGGGGTGTAGTTATAGGAAAAAGAATACATCATAGTTGACCTTCTGTGGTGAATTGTGAATATTTTTTTTTGGGGGGGGGAGTTTATTAATCAGAAAAAAATATATACAGTATATGTCTTAATTGCCATTCAACGGTGAAGTAACATTGTACTACAGCCTTTTTTGGGGGGAATTTAAATTTAATTATTTTATTATACAGTATGTAAAACAGACAGATGACAGGCCCTTCAAAGGGAACGGGCAGTGGACAAAATGTTTCTGTCGCAGGCAGCACAAGAAGGGGGGGTGGCCACAGGAGTCACAGCCAGAGGCCTGTGCTCCCGGTGTCATCTAGCAGTCGTGTCTTGACCAGCAACCCAGCGGTGCTTGAATGGTTGACTCGGTCTTCGACTTCGCCGCAACTGACATCAGACACCCCCAGCCAATAGTCGGTGGGTTCCTCTGACACAACGATTAGTTGGCATGGCCCGGGAGCAGGCCCTGTGTCCCCACCTGTCCTGAACCTTCCTCTGTCATTTTTAGTTCCCTCAGTGCGAGAAGTATTATATGCCGTAGGCTCGGCTCCACTTTTCAGCGAGGACGAGCTACTAGAGGACAGTCAGCAGCTACTGCCCAGCCAAGATCTGGAGGAGACATCCATCGCTTCCTCCAGGCTCCTGGCTCTGAGACCGTTGAGAGGGACATCAGTGACATGCAGACAGTAGCGGATGATGATGTTGTAGCACTTGGTTGCTGGGTGAAGAAGGGGCTTCATCACCATCATCAGGAGAAGAGGAAGGCAGCTTGCGCATGAGGCAGCGGCTGAGCCAGCAGGGTGGCAGCATGGCAGTGAGTCAGCAGGGTGGCAGCAGTGGGAGGTCGGGAGCCAAACATGCTTCGCAGGAGCCTACCGGCCCGGAAAGTAGCGGTGCAGGGGTTCATGGAATCAGTGCTAGCAGCAGTCAGCGCAGGGTGTTGGGGGGAAAATGCCATACTCGGCGGTGTGGCAATTTTTTGTTAGGCCACCTGAGGGGGTGAACATGGTCATTTGCCGAATTTGTGGGCAGAAGGTGAAGCGTGGGCAGGGTGCCAATGTTGGCACCATGGCCCTGAGTAAACACATGCAGCGTGGCTCCGATGTAGTGGTCCAGCCTGCCGCAGCAACCCAGCCAACTGCATCAACCAGTGGCATGCACCCAATTTCATGCAGTCAAGGCTCCACCACCACAGCCGAAGGGAGCTGTCTGTCCTTACCATCATCTGGTCCTGATGCTCCTGCTCCTCCTCCTACTTCTTGTCAGTCATTCCATCAGCAATCGATCACCGAAGCGATTGCCAAGAGACAACAGTATGGGTTCACTCATCCAACGACGCAGAAGCTGAACGTGCTCCTGGCCAAGTTGCTGGCGCTGCAGTCCCTCCCTTTCCAAGTAGTAGACACTGCACCTTTCAGAGAACTGATGGCTTGTGCCGAGCCGAGGTGGAGAGTCCCAAGCCTTCATTTCTTTGCAAAAAAGGCAGTACCAGCCCTGCACACATATGTAGAACAGAAGGTGGGCCAGTCCTTGAGCCTGTCGGTGACTGCTAAAGTGCACTGCAGCACAGACATGTGAAGCTGTAATTACGATCAAGGACAATATATGTCCTTTACGACCTACTGGGTAAATGTAGTTCCTGCCTAGCCACACCAGCAACTTGGCCAGGTGACGCCGCTTCCGCCTCCACGTTCTCACGCTGTTGGTCCAGCGACAATGTCCGCCTCTGCCTCCTCATCCTCCACAGTGTCCTCAGCCTCCAGTGCAGGGACAATTCACAGTGCCCCTCCAGCATACCACATGTGCAGGGCATGGCGGTGTCACGCTGTTCTGGGTGAATGGAGTCACACAGGGGAGAAACTGCTCCTCGTCCTTCATCAAGAAATCGAATCCTGGCTTTCTCCTCGACAACTCAAAATCTGAACCATGGTGATCGACAACGGGAAGAACATGGTGTCGGCGCTGCGTTGAGGAGGGCTGAGCCATGCGCTGTGCATAGCGAATGTGTTCAATCTGGTTGTAAAGTGGTTCCTGAAGTCTTCACCCCATGTGCAAGACATCCTGAAAATGGCTAGGAAACTTTGCATGCATTTCAGCCACTTGCATATCACAAAGCACACCCTCCTTAAGCTGCAGCAGCAGAACGGCATCCCCCAACATAGGCTAATATGCAACGTTTCCACCCGTTGGAATTTCACCCTCCATATGTTGGACCGATTATATGAACAGAGAAAGGCCATAAACGATTTCTTGATGATACAGCGGACAGAGGTACTCCCCTGTGTAACTTTGATGTTAGCCAGTGGCTGTGACGGACTGAACCATCACTGGGGCTGCTGGAGAAGCCTGAGGGCCAGCCTCCATCCTACAGACAATGGACCGAGAACCTTGGAGACCCCCTAAGACATTTTGGGGTTACAAAGAACTATAAACCCTGATTTATGTGTGTAATTTATATGCCACATATTTCCTATTGCCCATTAAAAAGGCATGGTGTGCATTCAGCAACACAAAAAGGGTTAACTCTGCACTGAGACTCCCACTGATTGTGTTAGTGATGGGATTAAGATAGTTGATTATAATAGCAGACGACTCCTAGATGAGTAGATCACCATGTGATACACTCAGGAAATAATCCCATCACATGTGTCTCCACTGTCCCTATTCATTCATTATGGAGGGGGTGAAGATGTCTGTTTGCATGTTGTGTTTGTTAATTGCGTCACCAACAATGCCATTGTCTTTGTGGAATAAGGTTAGTTTTTGTGTTTAAACTGTAAAGGATTGGCTGCTATGTCATGTCCTCAGTTCCCAACGAGGTCCACGGGGGTGGTACCCTTGTTGGAAAATGTGTATATAAGTCAATGCTTGTGTGTTCAATAAAGAGTTCCTGTTTTAGATTCAACATAGAGCCTCGTCTCGTGTGTATGGGGGATTGCAATACGCTGTATACTCCCCTGGCTATAACTCCTAGCTCTTGTAAGAGCTGTTCCTGCTCTCTCGATTTAGGAGAGGTTCACCCACTGGAGCCTTGTCGTAGGTCCAGGGTGGGTAGGAGACAGTGAGACCTCAACCAAGCTTCGGCGGTTCGTGGGGTCTGCAGTGCTTACGATGTCAAGTGGAGTGCTTGGAGTCCTCGGTAAGCACTAGGAGCATCCATCGACGGAGGTACCCGGTCGGGGTGCTAGGAGATCCGTTACAGTGGCATCTTATGCATGACACAGTTTTCTCGGGCCCTTTGAGGAGGCCAATTTATTTGTCAGTTGCCAGGACTACGGTATGAACAACATCCTTCCACTGCTTCATGTCCTGGAACAGATGCTGCTAAATCTGGCTGGCCAGGGGACAGGAGACGTGGCGACTATATGTCAAGGCCACATGAGCCTTGTGGGGGCTGAACTAGAGGAGGAGGAGGACATTCGAGCACAAGCAATGTGTGGAGACATGGGTGGTTTTTATACACAGGTGACAGGAGAGGAGGAGCAGGACAAGCCAGAGGAGCTTTAGGGAGATGAGGAAGAGGAGGCAGAGGACCCAGAAACACTGTGGCAGTATGCAGTGGAGATGGAGGAAGGGAGTCCCTCCGAGTCACTTGTGCAAATGGCCAGATGCATGCTCACTTGCAAGGGATGACTACTGGCTCTCCACCATGTTATGGGGGCCTTTATTACACCTGCTCAGAGGGAGGACAAACTAAACTACTATAAAGACATCCTATGTAGTCAGTGGAACGCTGCCTATGTGCGCCATCGCCCATCCTCACGCAGGTCTGACCGGGGGGGTCCCTCTGCGCTCACGGTCCACTGCCATGGCTGCTGGGGGGGTGGGGGGAGCATGAGCAGTACCACTTCCATCAGCAGCAACTTAAGTCTAGAGTCCCTGATGAGCAGTTTTCTTCACCCGCCTGCTGAAGAAAGTACTCACCAGTAGCAGCAGCTAGACATAGAGCAGAACCTGAACCTGCAGGTTGTGGCATACTTAGAGTGTACACTGCCTCCCCACATCGAAGATCCCCTGGACTATTGGGCAGCCAAACTCGATTTGTGGCCGCAACTGACAAAGCTTTTCTGCCCGGCCAGCATGGTGGCATCAGATAGGGTGTTTAGTGCGGCGGGGGCCATAGTTACCCCAAGGAAAACTCACCTGTCCACCCAAAATGTGAAGATGAATCAGGCGTGGATCAGCCAGGATTTTCAAACACCAGTGCCTGATGCATCAGACTAGATCATCCATGGTGCCAAACCAACACTTTGACAAAAGAGACCTGTTTCTTCTGGCTACCTGTTTCAGCTACTATTCTGATGCTGCCAGGTGCTCTTACTGGCAGCCACCATCTTCAGCTGATATTGGTATTGCCCCCCACCAGGGCCGGCATCAGAACCCAGGCCCACTCAGGTCTAGTCACAGATTGCTGAACAGTGGGGAATCCCGAAGAGTCAGGACTCTTCCTGGTTTAGGAGTCCCTGCTCTGACTCCATATATGGATTGGATATGTCCATATATGGAATCAGTACAATGACCATGAAGGGGGTATCCCCAAGCATTGTCAGTATGCTTGGGGACATCCTGTGTATTTAAGTCTAAGTACCCTCTCTTTCTAAAATATCCCTGTTGGGATTTGAACTCACAACCTTCTACATTAAAGGCAAGAACCTTAACAACTGAGCTATTGAGCTCAATGCTAAGCTGTGACAGAAAAACCTCATAGTAGTTCCTCATGTATTAGGTATTCCTATACAGCAGAAGTATCTTCTTTTTTTTTTGTAATTGTAAAAAAAAGTATGGCACAAAATAAATGTGTAATTACAAAAAAAAAAATATATAAAATCATACCTCTGATATATATGAATGCATAATATGTGGGAAACTACTACTGAGGTTTTTAGCCATAATATAGTTACAGCAGGTTAACACGAATCTCTATAGCTCAGTGGTGAAGGTTCTTGACTTTAATGTAGATAGCTGTGAGTTTGAATCCCAGCTGAATAATTTAAAAAATAGAGGCTAAATAAAGCTTAAATAGACACAACATCCTTTTTGATTTGTGTAACTATTATTTTTTGTTGGGAAAGGTGGCAACCCAAACAGAACCCCTGCTACCCGGTGACCCTCATAACTTTTTTTATAGTTATGTTACTTTTTTTAATTACTTTTCATCAGATTGCAATTTATACAGAATAATGGAAATTGCTCCATTATTCTGTATAGAAATCACTATATCAGTTTAGTGCTGCCACCTAGTGGCCTGAACTGGGATATACTAATAATGAGCCTGGAAGCCTAGTAAAGGCTGTAGCTCATTTTTAGAACATGGTGCTTTCCCCAATCTTCGCTGGGTTAAGGCGCGTCTGAGCAGGAAGCCTGCGCTTCCGTTTTTTTAACACTCTCAGATGCAGTGGTGACATTTGACAAATGCCACAAGGGGGCCCACTAAGATTTATCGCCCAAGGTCCCACATATACCTGGAACTGGCCCTGCCCCCCACCTCCCCACTCTGTCACTGGGCCACTCAGTGGTCTCCTCATACTGCTATCACCTCACCACACTGTGGTCTCCTCATGCTGCTGCTACCTCAACACTATGTCACTGGGCCACTCTGTGGTCTCCTCATGCTGCTGCCACATCACCACTCTATGGTCTCCTCATGCTGCTGCCACCTCACCACTCTGTGGTCTCCTCATGCTGCTGCCACATCACTACTCTGTGGTCTCACGCTGCTGCCACCTCCCCACTATGTCACTGGGCCACTCTGTGGTCTCCTCATGCTGCTACCACTTCAACACTGTCACTGGGCCACTTTGTGGTCTCCTCATGCTGCTGATACTTCACCACTCTGTGGTCTTCTCATGCTGCTGCCACATCACTACTCTGTGGTCTCCTCATGCTGCTGTCATCTCAACACTGTGTCACTGGGCCACTTTGTGGTCTCCTCATGCTGCTGCCACATAACCACTCTGTGGTCTCCTCATGATACTGCCACATCACTACTCTGTGTGCAGCACGCCAGACCTGCAGGGTATTGCGACAGTGAGGTCACGGTTATGGGCAATCGAGGGTTACTCACTTTTTGGAGGACCCTGGGCAGGTACGCGGCAGTGAAGGAGAGGTAGACACAAGTTCCTCTGGGGCCCACTCTGGATGTAGGGACCAGACCTGATGGTGTGTGAGGTGCGCTGGATGTTGCAGGTATTTTGAGTGCCTGAGGCAAGGTCCCTTTAAGGATTGTGACGCCAGTGCCTGTAACGGTGGCACACCGGTTTTCTAGTAGCAGTAATTGAGGTACACAGGTGGTATAGTGAACCAAACGTTGCTTTACTTTGGAAAACAGTCCAACTTTGTACAGACAGTTTACAGTTCATAATGATGCAGTCCCTTATATCACAAATGCCACAGCAGGTTTACTTCTCAATATGGCAGGTATAAATCTTGCAAGATACTTGGAGGGTAAACAGTTAATACTTAGCAGACCTACGCTGCACTATCCCCTTTAGCTATTCTAGCTGGCTGGATCCCAAGGCCCGGATGCCTAAATGCTGGCTTTAATCCTTGGTATATAAATCTTCCTCCAGTATTGACCCTTGCTTTATATGCAAGTACCTCTGCCCATTAGCTTACTTCTCTGAGCTGGTTGTACTGTTCCTGTGCTGGGTCTCAAGGTGGCTGCAGGTTGCTCCCAGGAGGTACATCTCTTCTCTTGGGGTAATCTTCTGAGCTAACTGAGGCTCACTTTATCTACAGGCAGGCGAGAGTTCTTCACTAGCCTCCTGGTAGTAGCTAGCAGCCAGGACTATCAAGCTGCATGTCAGGAGGAGGCCCTCAGCATATCTCTGGCTGGTGCCTTCTCATTTCTGTCTCCACAGACTCCTGACTATGACCTAACTCCTCCCTGTCTGGGCCTAAACATTTATACTAGGGGCTCCCTATCTCCCTCTAGTGTCTAGGATGCCTAACTACACCCTAATAGGCCTGCTATGCATGACACAGGGGAAACATTGCATATAAAAGCACATAGAAAATACATTAAAGTACATAGTTAAATAGAATATTACTGTCCCTTGTAAGGAGAAGTAACACGTGAACCAATTGACCCTTGTGTAGTGCCCACGCCTACCTAGTGGGACACTACATACCCCCATGCTACAACGTTGCCCGTCCTCGGCGCAATATGAAGGGGCCCTGCTCAGCTTGATACTGCAGCCTGAAAGACAAAAATAATGCAAAGCAGGGAAATACATCTACATTTGCAAATACATATATATATCAGGCAGTTCGGCTGGCTTAGGAACAAGTTCGGTGAAAAGGGGCGTCGTTCTCTTCTCTCAGGATAATGTAAGGGAACAGGGGCGCTGACCTGGTGCAGCGTATCAGTGATACCAGGATAGTCCATATTAATATTTTAAGTGCAAATTGTCCATAGAAAAATATAAAACAATTATAAGTTCTTGGAGGCTCAAAGTACAACATGAGTCCGTACCCAGGTTTCCTTCTTGTGAAATTTGTTCAATCCAGGTGTTAAGTGTAGCATTTCCCTCACAACAGTACCAATAAGGCAGAAGTACAAGATCACAGAGGCTCACATACAATGGAGTCCATCTCTGGGCACATTTCTTTAAAATAGCAAGATCTCAGAGGCTCATGTGCATTAGAGTCTATCCCTGGGCGCATTTCCTTGGAATTTAAGTTGCATAATAAAAGTCACAGCACATAAAAGTAGTCCACATTATTTAAAATGGCATATAAAATCAAGTGCTGCAAGATCCTTTAATCAACCTGAAAAGGGGGTTAAAAAGGGTTAAAGGTGCAAACAAAAATAGGCACAACTAGGTTTTCAGCTCTGAGCAAAAGCAGGCAGGAGGTCCTGTAAACAATATGGCCTTGGTGCATGTGGTATTTTCAGTGGTTTACCGCCTCCACTGAGCAGTGGGCAACTGGCAGCAGCAACAGAGGACCAAAACAATGGACTCCTGTCCTGGAAGGGTTAAATCCTCAGCAATAAGGTCCCTTGGCAAAATAAATACTCAAATCAATGGCCTAGCAGGCCAATTCACAGGGGCGTATCAAATCCACTTGTCATCACGGTGGTGCTCCCTGGCTCCGCTTGCAGATGGGGCCTGTAGTGAGCATCAACAGGCGGATGTGCCCACAACACAGTATTGGGGGGCAACTGTAGCATGAAAGGACCCCTAATTGGTATTGGTCCCATAGGCCTAGGGGTAATCACAGTTGGGAACCGCATCGGTCCAGGCATAATAAAGGTAGGCTGTTGCATTGGCCTAGGTACCGCTGTTGCAAGCGGTTCTGTGGGTTCCGGTGTTGCAGACTGTACGCGGTAACTCCTGGCGTAGGTAAGTCTCACTGGTGCCGCAACAGCAGCGGCATTTACAATTGTTGGCCGCCGGACAGGGGCAGGCACTCTTACCTCTAGCTCAGAGGCGCCTGAGTCCTTGGTTACGTCCTTTTCACGTGACGGAGGCACCACTCTGGAGGTGACAAACTGGCGCAGGCCACGAAGTCGAAGCTCCAGCCGCACGATCTGGTCTTCCAAGCTTTCAGACGTTGCGTCGCTGCAGGGATCCTTCGCACTCGCCACAGGTGCAGGTAAGGGATCCGGAAGCTCTGGCACGACCGCCGCAGATTCCGGCGTTGCGTCCGAATTTTTCCCGACAGGTAAAGCAATTAAATCGGAGTAGTCATTTCTTTCCAGCATGCTCGATCCTTCTTTGGAGAGCAATAGGGCGGCACCAATAATTGTAGTCAGATCCTCCCATTGCTCTGGGAGGCCGCCCCCCAGGTACTCCAGCATAGGGGAGGCGGAGTCCATTATAGCAGACATGCTAATTTGTAGACAGGGCGGTGGCGCGGACATACAGCCTTTCCCGCACTTTCAGCAGAAGGCGCCAATTTTTCCCGCCAGCAAAGTATGAAGATGACGCAGCAGTTAAATTCAAGCAAGTTAAGCGGCCATCTTTAAGCAAAACGCTGTCTATTCACTGACAGCAAGCGGTGGCTTAATAAACAGCAAAACAGTCCATGCAATAATATAATCTTCACACCGCAATTATTACAGTTCTCTTTGACCCAACAATTTTTCAATAAAACAATAGGGCTTAGTCACTTTTTAGGCAAATAACGTCACACAGTTTTGTAATCCAACAATGGCGCGGATATGATCGTATCCTGTTCGTGACGCCAATTTATGCAGCACGCCAGACCTGCAGGGTATTGCGACAGTGAGGCCACGGTTATGGGCAATCGAGGGTTACTCACTTTTTGGAGGACCCTGGGCAGGTATGCGGCAGTGAAGGAGAGGTAGACACAAGTTCCTCTGGGGCACACTCTGGATGTAGGGACCAGACCTGATGGTGTGTGAGGTGCCCTGGATGTTGCAGGTATTTTGAGTGCCTGAGGCAAGGTCATTTTAAGGATCGTGACGCCAGTGCCTGTAACGGTGGCACACCGGTTTTCTAGTAGCAGTAATTGAGGTACACAGGTGGTATAGTGAACCAAACGTTGCTTTACTTTGGAAAACAGTCCAACTTTGTACAGACAGTTTACAGTTCATAATGATGCAGTCCCCTATATCACAAATGCCACAGCAGGTTTACTTCTCAATATGGCAGGTATAAATCTTGCAAGATACTTGGAGGGTAAACAGTTAATACTTAGCAGACCTACGCTGCAATATCCCCTTCAGCTATTCTAGCTGGCTGGATCCCAAGGCCCGGATGCCTAAATGCTGGCTTTAATGCTTGGTATATAAATCTTCTTCCAGTATTGACCCTTGCTTTATATTAAAGTACCTCTGCCCATCAGCTTACTTCTCTGAGCTGGTTGTACTGTTCCTGTGCTGGGTCTGAAGGTGGCTGCAGGTTGCTCCCAGGAGGTACATCTCTTCTCTTGGGGTAATCTTCTGAGCTAACTGAGGCTCACTTTATCTACAGGCAGGCGAGAGTTCTTCACTAGCCTCCTGGTAGTAGCTAGCAGCCTGGACTATCTAGCTGCATGTCAGGAGGAGGCCCTCAACATATCTCTGGCTGGTGCCTTCTCATTTCTGTCTCCACAGACTCCTGACTATGACCTAACTCCTCCGTGTCTGGGCCTAAACATTTATACTAGGGGCTCCCTATCTCCCTCTAGTGTCTAGGATGCCTAACTACACCCTAATAGGCCTGCTATGCATGACACAGGGGAAACATTGCATATAAAAGCACATAGAAAATACATTAAAGTACATAGTTAAATATAATATTACTGTCCCTTGTGAGCAGAAGTAACACGTGAACCAATTGACCCTTGTGTAGTGCCCACGCCTACCTAGTGGGACACTACATGTGGTCTCCTAATGCTGCTGCTACCTCAACACTATGTCACTGGGCCACTTTGTGGTCGCCTCATGCTACTGCCTCCTCAACACTATGTCACTGGGCCACTCTGTGGTCTCCTCAGGCTGCTGCCACCTCACCATTCTGTCACTGGGCCACTCTGTGGGCTCCTCATGCTGCTGCCACCTCACCACTCTGTCATTGGGCCACTCTGTGGACTTCTCATGCTGTTCCCACCCTCCACACTCCATGACTGGGCCACTAATTTGCCTTTTTGGCCTGGTTGACATCATCATTTATTTGACTCTTCTTCTGATCTGTCAGAAGTAAGGAAAAATTTGACACACAACGGATCTTAACTATGTAGCAGCTGTAAGGCCTGTATGGTCCCATCAGAATTGGCTTATGATTTTGTAGCCAAAAGCAGAAGTGGGTATAAAACACAGAAGACATGCAAAGATTTCCTTCACGTGTCATCTCTGTTTTGAATCCACTCCTGCTCTTTTTGGGGCTTTAGCAATACTGATGGATTACTGACCAAATGCTGACCGAGTGAAGGCGGGTGCTCAACAGAT
Source organism: Bufo bufo (assembly GCF_905171765.1). Taxonomy (NCBI): domain Eukaryota; kingdom Metazoa; phylum Chordata; class Amphibia; order Anura; family Bufonidae; genus Bufo; species Bufo bufo. The sequence continues at coordinate 556,528,953 of NC_053391.1, forward strand.
AGGATCCATTTTTTGGGGTTTTTGTTCTGACGGATCAGAGGAAGGGCAAAAAAATCAGTGACGTCAACACAAACTTACTGCTGACACCCTCTCCAATCTGTCGGGGGGCTCTACTTGTATAAGCATTTTATAGAACAGGTTCTGTAGATATCTATGTGGAATCAGCTGACGACGGTGTAAAAAGAGTGCGCTTCTTCTTGATGCTAACATGGCCCCGTAACTGCCCAAATAGGTGAAGTGTGCAGTGATTATAAGAGCGATGCCTGTCATCTGCGTGTCATACTGACTCACAGTATTGTTTCACTACCACAGCAGACTCCCTGTGCGTGTTACTGCAAGGCACAATGTTCTACACCACTATACAGTCTCTCTGCAGTCAGGAAATAGCTTATTTTTAACACGATTCGCCACAAATAAATTCAGATCGAATCTTTTTAGAAAATTCAGCGAACCAACCGAATCAAATTTTTGAGAAATTCGCTCATCTCTAATCATAATCCCTGACAAGCAGAGCAGAGAGGAGGATGAGGCAGTACTATGGCTTATTGTGGTGAAGTAACTTTTCCTCCTGTGTGAATAGGACAGGTTTTGTGTGTACTGATAGGACTGTGGCCATTTTATTTTTTCTAATCATTGCTCCCTAGACAAAACAACCCCTTTAATAAAAGTTAATCAGAAAGTTATGTGTACCCCAAAATGACACCATTAAAATTACACCTTGTCCCGTAAAAAACAAGCCCTTATACAGCTATATAGACAGAAAAATAAAAAAGTTATAGCTCCTAATAAGGAACTTTGAAAAGCGGAAGAAAAACACTTGGTCAGTAAGGCCCAAAACAGGCTGATCACTAAGGGGTTAAGGCACATTTACACTGCGCCGGTGAGCAGACGAAAGTCGAGAAGGAAGTGTTCCTTCTGGATAGCTGGCAGCTCGTTAGTGGAGGTGAAGAATTGCATCTACATGCAGCAATCACTTCAACAGTATGGCTGCTGCTATCACTTGTCCTCATACAGCTGCATTGTTTCTGGGCAGCAGAGTGCTCTTTACACAGCATGATCAGCTGCACAGAAACAATTATTTAAGTGACCTCATAAACAATCATTTCACCTGCTGAACAAGTGTTTTACTTGTTCATCAGGTGATCTGCGTCATGTTTAGGGTTCATGCACACGGCTGTTGTGCGGCCTTTCTGTGCATTGGGGAGCGAAATTTGCAGTCCCCAATGCACAGGCAACGTCCGTATGGCGGCCGGGACAGATCGAGACCCATTCAACTTGAATGGGTCCGTGATCCGTCCGCACCGCAAAAAAAATAGAACATGTTCTATTTTTTTGCAGTGTGGCGGCAAGGCCAGAAACACCACGGAAGCACTCTGTAGTGCTTCCATGGGGTTCCGATTCGTGCTTCCATTCCACACCATTCAAGTGAATGGGTCCGCATCCATGATGTGGGGTGCACACAGCCGGTGCCCCGTGTATTGCGGAACCGCCGTATGCGGGCCGCAGTGCAGCCACAGCCGGGCAACAGCCATGTGAATGAGGCCTTAGAAAGGGAAGTGTGAGGTATATGGATTATTATTTACTGTCAGCCATGTTCCCACACTGACCTGTGAGGAATATGGATTATTATTTAATGTCAGCCATGTTCCCGCACCAGCCAACTGCTGTCAGATAGCAGAGGTAGTGAACTCCACAGGGGGGCCCTGATTCAAAGCCCAGCCAAATAACAGAGAAGTTCTAGAATGCCACCTTTGTTTGCATCTTACACCCCTACTCCAGCCAGCCAGGAACCCATCTAATGGAACAGGAAAACCTCTCTGCAGGGAGTCTAAGCCATTCACCACTTCAATCAGATTATCAGACATATTGGAACCGGCGATTCATAAGGAATTATGAATCGCCCGTCCATCACAGACATAAACCAGATCCATATTTGTGTCTCTGTGGCCACGATGAATAGGCCCGTGGTCATAGTTTCGTGGTGGGATGCCCGGGAGGGGAGATATACATCTCTCCCCACAGAAACCAAATAATGGTACCATGCTTGGACTCTACTGGTAGCCGGAACCCATTGGCGGATCCATTGGTCTCAGAACCATCTCCCTGCGACATTCTGGTCTGGAGCCATGAGCCCTAATCGGTTTTGTGGCTCATTTGCTGCCAGCCCCAGCAGAGGGGGAGTGGACACCTCCCAGAGGCCGGGAGGGGAGGGGCCGGCTACATGTTAAAAGGCTTGTGCCAGCAAGCGGGCGCGTCTTTTTCTGAAACGGGGTCACATCGTGCCATGTGTTTAGAGGGACCTGCAACCAGCTGACATCACTGCATCCCATGTGAATACAGCTAAGAACTCATCACAACCCAAAGGACTCCTATACCTGGTAAACTGACTTTTGTTCTGCTTAACCCTGGTTGTACCCTATCATCTGTATTTACCACTCAGACCACTGTATATATTTTTTGTGTATATTGTGTTATGTCCAGTGAGACCTTAAGGCAATTAAATATATAATTAAATTTTGTGCTGTTCTGGTATCTTGATCACAAATGCCCACGTCCGTGTTTCGGCCTAGTTATACGCTACTGCAGGTTGGTTTCTCACCCTATATAATCCCGCTAGCGGACCGGGCTTATATCAAACGAGAAGCTGGTGGCAGTATACCCACTGAGAAAGAGCTGTTTCACTGGGGCAGTGAAAAGGCTCTCTCAGCTTGTTGCCTCTCTGTGCCCGCATGGACAGGAGGAGTCTGTGTAAACTGGATCAAGCTTACCTTACCTGCTCCTCCAGGAGGGCGTAACATCACGCCTTGGTAACCAGTGACCATACCATATCTCGCCGGCACTACGGATTTGACGTATGACGTCAGTCGGGGTACGGTATTCGTCACAGGAAGGTTATCAGGAACAAGTGATCATATAAGTGTTCATTCCTGATAATCTGCCCAACAATCAGGCAGTTTAAACGAGGCATAACATAAGTGTTTGTAAACTGTCCCGTAACTCCTGAAAAGGGCTATAGATTGCAAAATACTGACCAAAATACTTGTGTGAATAAGGCCTTATTCTAATTAGCTTATTTATTAGATTAATATTCATTTTTCTCAATCTATAAACAATAATGACAAATAAGTGTGAAATAAGTGTAATCATTTTTGTAGAAATGTGTGCACATTTGCAGCTTAAAGGGAACCTGTCACCGGGATTTTGTGTATACAGCTGAGGACATGGGTTGCTAGATGGCCGCTAGCACATCCGCAATAACCAGTCCCCATAGCTCTGTGTGCTTTTATTGTGTAAAAAAACGATTTTATACATATGCAAAGTAACCTGAGATGAGTCCTGTACATGAGATGAGTCAGGGACAGGACTCATCTCAGGTTAAATTCCATATGTATCAAATTGTGGTTTTTTTTACACAATAAAAGCACACAGAGCTATGGGGACTGGTTATTGCGGATGTGCTAGCGGCCATCTAGCAACCCATGGCCTCAGCTCTATACACAAAATCCCGGTGACAGGTTCCCTTTAAAAACAGCAATATACCATCTTCAAAAGTAATCAGATTGTTTGCTTTTGCAGCTACTATAGCCTGAAGTATTCTTGTTTATGACACACACTACTACAGTATGTTGGTACATTTGTATTTGGGAATTTTCTCCCATTCTCCTTTGTAGATCCTCTCTGTGTTAGGTCTGATGATGAGTATCAATAAACAGCCACCAGTACTTTTAGGTTTCGATCACATTTGACTCTATCTTGGGGTCTATCAGGGCTGCTCAAGGGCATACAAAGACCTGTCCTGAAGCCAGTAACTGAATGCGCCCTGCCACACTGCAAAAATTGTCCATGAATGGTTTGAGGAACATGGCAAAAGGTTCATTGTGTTGAGTTGGGTTCCAAATTCCCCAGATTTCAATCCGATCAAGTATCCGATGAGCTGGAAAAACAAGTCTGATTCATGGAGGCTTGCACTTTGCAACTCGTGGATCTGCTACTAACATCTGGGTGCATGATACCACAGAGCAGCTTCCGAGGTCTTGTGGGGTCCATACCTTGACAGATCGGAGCTCAACATAAAGGGGACTTACACAATATTTGTCATGTGGCTTTTTTTTTTATTTAAAAAATTACCATCGGACCTACATATGCAAGAAAAGAAACTAACGTAGGTTTTGCAGCAGAAAACAGACAAAAAATGAAACATGATTAACCATCTTTTCAGCAGATATCTGTCTAGTGTCATAGATATGAGATGAAAAAGCAATCAAAATGCTCAGTTTAGGCAGTGTAATACCCTGGAGCAGGGATACTTTGAATTCCCGACATTTGTGGACATTTGCCCCTGTTTCCCCTATTCATAGTCATAGTTTGTAAGACTAAAAAAAGACAACTGTCCATCCAGTTCAGCCTGTTATCCTGAGGAAGGCAAAAACAAAAAACCCTGTGAGGTGGAAGCCAATTTTCCTGGTCAACTCCTTACTTTATTTCACTTTAAAGGGAATCTGTCACCTGCTTTTAGCATTTTAAGGTGTCACCATCGCTATGTTCACTAAAGTACCTTATTTCCAGCAGTCTTCTTTTTACTTGATTTTGTTTTGTCCTTTTGATATAAAAGTGCTTTTTATGATATTCTAATGAGGGTCCAAGGTGCCCAGAGGGGCGTTTTTTTCCCTCTCCGGTGCCCAGTGACGCCCCCCTGCAGTGCCCAGCCCGCCTTAATTTGAATCCCAACAATGCCTCCTGATCCTCAAATACCTCCCACAGCCCGGCAAACGGTTCCGCCCCCTCCCTACGTCTGTTTTTTGGCCGCCGACAGGAAGAAGGACGGGGCATTTCTAGAAGGTAGACTATGACGTAGGGAGGGGGCGGAACCGTTTGCCGGGGCTGTGGGAGGTATTTGAGGATCAGGAGGCGTTCTTGGGATTCAAATTAAGGCGGGCTGGGCACTGCAGGGGGGCGTCACTGGGCACCAGATAGGGAAAAAAACGCCCCTCTGGGCACCTTGGACCCTCATTAGCATATCATAAAAAGCACTTTTATATCAAAAGGACAAAACGAAATCAAGTAAAAAGAAGACTGCTGGAAATAAGGTACTTTAGTGAACATAGCGATGGTGACAGCTTAAAATGCTAAAAGCAGGTGACAGATTCCCTTTAAAGGCTATGGACACTCTGTGCACTAAAAATTAAACACCCCATATCGTACCGTAATGCAACGCATAATAAAATTGCACTTGTTTGTTTACTGGTTTCAGCTTTGCTTCACATGCCCTCAGAAATGCTCTGATATGATTTTTACTCACTGCTGTCATCTCCTGTGAGGGCGTTCCTGTTGATTTCACATGCACCAGCACAGCTCTGCTGCCCCGCCCCCACATCATGTGACATAGCTTATTGCTGCACAGCTAGCAACTACTTACATACAGACTCCATGTATGCTACAGCTTGTAATCAGCAGATCTATTTATCACTTTCCATTCTGCAAAATGTCCATTATTTGTAGACAACAATAGATATTTCTGCTGATAACGTTAGTGCAACGATCTACAGTCAGAACCATGGTATTATAAGCAGGATATAGATCTCATTACTGATAGCTCTCACTACATGCACTCTCTTCTGAATACAGTATTGTGTGCAGTCCGCACAGTGAACTGTCACTTTTCCGTTTCAAGCAGAGTGTCAGCTGTAGGCCCTGCTCCCACTCTGCAAACCTTGATGGGGGGGGAAGGGGCTTGTTGCCACGCCTGCCATCCTGAAGAGGAGGGGGGTGACGGCTCTTGTATTGAGGTGATTGTTAGGGGGTGAGGATGGCCATCCTACACGGCAGAGGCAGAGCAGCAGCCCGATGGTTAGCCCCTTCTGTAACGGTCACGTCCACACACACACAGGGGGAAGGATAGTGACCACTGCGCTCCACCCTCACCCCTTGCCCTGCCTACTTGCCTCACGAGTCCTGATGACAGGGGACAACTGGACGACAGTCCCTAACTTAGGATACGTGCAGGGAAGACAGACAAGACAAAATACGGAACATGAACGGACCGGGTCAGAACCAAGAGAGCTATGCAGTACAAAGCGTTAAGCAAAGAATGGTCAGGAGAAGCCGGGGTCAAATACCAGGAGAGTAGAGAAGTACAAGAGGAGTCCTAAGAGAGTAGTCAGGTGGGAGCCGAGGTCACAATACCAGGACGGATGCGCAGTACAGGAGGAGCAGGCAAAGGATCGTCAGGGAACGGAATCAGGTGAGTATTCAGTAGTCCAACAAATAGCCAGGAACCTAGAAATTAACAGGCAACCTGTGGCTAGCAGGCTGCCTGTATTTATAGTGGGGAGTGAGGGTCATGTGACGTGGCCAGCGTCACATGACCGACAGACCAACCAGTTGAGCACCGAGTGATCAGCTCGGCGCTCAAGGCAGACTTAGGAGCAGGGAGCCACCCAGCAGTAAAGCCGCCCTGGGAATGAGGTCAAACACAGATCCTTATTCCCAAAGCTAAGCAACAGTTCTGCGGGCAATGGGGGACCGAGTGCACCTTCGGAACCCCGTTACACCTTCCATACCGTTGTCCCTAAGGACCAGGGCATGGAAGGGGTTATGTCTGCTCTTTCAAGCAGAGTGACAGCTGTATGTTACAGATGACACTCTGCACCTCTCTGCCATCCTAAAAGGGGCGGGAGAGGTGGAGGAGCAGGGAGAGGGAGACATTGTGTGCTCCCGTGTGCACACAGGAGTTACAGAAAATCCGTCAGATGATGGATTCTCTGTAATTTCACTGACAGCAGCCTGCTGTGCATAGGAAGCACAGCAGGCAGTAGAAGTAAAACTAAAAAAGATAGATAAATAGAACCAACTGGAGAAATGATTTTCTCCACAAAATAAATTAATTAGTGTAAAATGTTTTATTTTTTTTACAAAGGTGTCTATATCCTTTAAGGGTTAATTTGCACTGACATACTGTTTAACTGCATTTTATATATATGTTGTGATGTATATCCTGTTCGTTTGCACACCACTGTGACAAAGGTTAATAACTACTGAGAGACTTTTGGGACTTTGAATGAGAAGCTAGTAATTTTCCACAACTACCATAGGGTTTAAAAAAGAGCATGTTTTGGAGGGAAAAAGCCAGACTTGTTTACCACCAAAACTAGACAGACTGACATATCTGTAAAGAATAAATCAAGGCAACTGGACTTACTGTGGATTTCTTGAAAACGTTTCACTCGTTCTTCCAACGAACATTCTTAATTCTGAGTGACTGTACAAGAATTCTCTGGGAATAAATATGTAACTGAATCAATATCTGGTAATTATACCCAGTATGGGGTCAGAGGTCATTATATCCAGCATGGGGACCTCCCAGAAAAAGGTGTCAAGACAGCATTGTATGTGGCAGACAATAGATGTCTGACATTCTATTTTGTGTGTGCTTGACGGTAAATGTCTGTAAAGTTTTTGGCTAAAGTGCAGTTGACAACCACAGGTAATATACTTACCCTGCGCCACTGCTGCTTCTCCCTGTACACTGATGAAAACATCTGGTGTCGGAGGGGGGAGCAGCCAATGGCAGGCGGGGACAGGGACGAGCCTTTCTAGCATCGCAGGTGACGCTAGGGAGGCTCGTCCCCGTCCCCGCCTGCCATTGGCTGCTCCCCCCGACACCGGATGTTTTCATCCTTCTACAGGAAGGAGCAGCAACGGCGGTGCCGGGACCAGGAGCGGCGCAGGGAGCGGGGTAAGTATATTACCTGTATGGGGCCCGGGCACATGGGGGCTATTTGAGATCTTGGATTAATCTCAGTGCCAAGTTTAGTAATACTGATGTGATGTTTCTCCTGCACTGGTACAGAGCTTGTTAATAGTAAGTGAATAATATTTTTTGGCTTCATGATTTGTTGTTACTATAAGTGGTCAATGTGTCATGGGTAGAGTCACGGGAATCAAGATAGAGCGGAGGTGCACCCCCTGAGCTGCCACCCGGTCCCCTGTCCCTGCCTACTTGCACCACACGCCCTAGGTGACGGAGCATAACTAGGCGACAGTCCCTAACCTACAAGCAGAGAGAAAGAGACAGCAGGCCGCCTGTATTTATAGTGTGGAGTGAGGGTCATGTGACGTGGCCAGCGTCACATAACCGACAAACAAACAAGTCGAGCACCGAGTGATCAACTTTGCGCTCAAGGCAGACCTAGGCAGCAGGGAGCCTCCCAACTAGCAAGGCCGCCCTGGGAACGAGGCCAAACACAGATCCTCGCTCCCGAAGCTAAGCAGCAGGTCTGCAGCTGATGGGAGACCGAGTGCGCCTTCGGCGCCCCGTTACACAATGTGCTTGGCTGGCACAGCCATGAGGACATTTTGGATGGCTAGCACTGGCTTTCTGGAACAATTATGGAGGCAGTATGGTTTGCAAAGCCTTTTATGGAGCATTGTGACTATTTGGCAGTGCTATTGGGCAGTGTGATTGGCACTAGTATGGAGGCACTGGGTATCGTGTACTTTGTGTGATATTTTTGCACTAATTCTGATCTCCAAAGCTGGATGCTGTGCGTATATGTACATCTGTGGATACAGTTGGAAAAAAAAGTAAGTGAACCGTTTGGAATCACCTGGATTTTTGCATTGATCACTAAGAAAATATGGTTTGTTATCTAAGTCACAATTATAGACAGAAACAATGTAATATGTCTTATACTGAGCCAGTGAGTAAACATCCATAGTGCAGGGAGAAGTAGTAAGTGAACCTCTGTGTAAATGACTTTTCCAGGTGTTTCAATTGTGCAAGCGAGATTAGAAGTGTGTGTTTCACTGATGCTTTTCTCATTCAATAAAGGCACACAAAGCCTGGTTACTGGTAATGTTTACTCAATATGGGCAGCACAGTGGCTCAGTGGTTAGCACTGATGCCATGTGCTGGGATCCTGGTTTTGAATCTGACCAAGGAAAACATCTGCATGGAGCTTGTATGTTCTCCTTGTGTTTGTGTGGGTTTCCTCCAGGTACTCCAGTTTCTTCCCACACTTCAAAGACATGCAGGTAGTCACTGATAAAACCTCCCCCATATATTGACAGCTGTTCACTGGGGTGGCATTAAGTTAGAAAAAGCAGAGATATAAATGTATAAATTGCAAGTTTTACTGATTCCCCCCCACAAAACTATATATCAATCTGCTCTGCTCCTCCTGCTCTACAACATGCTGCCTGCATATTGCATTGCCTTTTGCGGTGACAGGTCCTCTTTGAATAACCCACAGAAGGCAACCAATGCACAGATCAGGCCATGCACACTGGTCCTTTAAGAGCTGGGAAGAGTGTGTGACCTAAGAGAGCAGAGCAGGAACTAACAGGCAGGGAATAGAGATAGTCAGAAAAGGCCTATAGCATGGGTCTAGTCTCCAGCAGCTATGCCCAAAAGAAGGGAGCAGAAAAATGCCAATGGACACCAACTGCTGGCAGCACAGAGTTGCTGGAATGGTGAGTTTTTCTGCCCTCGGTATTATAGAAGTCCTCATGATCTCCTGGCTCTTCACTACCATGCCGCAGATGACTGATAGCTCTCTTCTTATACTGTGCATAGGAAGAAAGCTATTAATTAGCAGCAGGCATGAAAGCAGGGAGAACTGGAAGCTCTGTCCCCAGTTTATGCTGCCCTCACATAGGGCAGCAAAAAAACTGGTGACAGATTCTATTTAACATTAATATTATATTTAGTTTTTTTACATTTACGTCTTTAACTTTAATAATAAGAAGTGTTGCAGGCAAAAACTGTGAGATAAGCTCAACTTAATGGCTTTGCATAGGATCTATCCTTAGCAGAGAACTGGATAGGGAATATCATATGACAGATACAATGCCATCCTTTATATTTTCTGCCCATGTCATGAAAGAGAGAAGGCAGCCATAAGACACCATTGTTCACTGAAAATATACGAACTATTATCAGTATGGTATTATGAAAAATGTCGCAATAAATAATTTGAAGGCAGCTTCTCTAACACAAGCAGCATTTTAAGCAAGCAGCAGATTAGGAAAATGAAGGATCTATTGATGTTTTTCCTTGCATGGTTTCTGTCAATTCTATAGTTGCCCCTGGCAGTCCCATTAATTAATTCCTGGCATCCTGTTTTTATGTTTTACTGAAGCAGTAGTAGGAGAGGACTATTTTAACTATTCTTTTATCTTCTAATATCAGAGTATTGCTTTTTTTTGCATGGGTCAAAGCTTTACGTATTATATTTTATTGTCAATTCATTTAGGATAAACTTTAATGGTAAAAATGTATTGTAGATTATTATTAATATTTTAACCTCTGCGGGACACAGACAGTTTTTACCTTCCTTGGCTAAGCCTTTACTTATCCAAGCCATTCTGAGATTGTGTTTTCATGACACATCATACTTCATGTTAGTGTTAAATATGGGTCCACATGTCTTACCTTTATTTTTTATTTTTTTAAATTAGCAATTTTCTAAGTTTGAATTTCTCTGTTTTTAAAACAGATAGTAATAACTCCAAAAATAGTTATTAATTAGCATTCACAATATGTCTACTTTATGTTGGCATCATTTTGTAAATGTCATCTTATTTTTATAACATTAGGAGGCTTGGAATTTTAGAAGCTATTTTTCAAATTTTTTGAAGAAAATTAAAACAAAACTGACTTTTTAAAGGACCAGTTCAATTCTAAAGTTACTTTGAGGAGCCAGAAAACACAGCTGTATAGGCACGACAGGGCAAAGAAAGGAAAAAGGGCCACATGGTTTTTGAAGGGCAGATTTATCTGGAATGCTTTTTGGGCATCATGTCACATATGAAGAGACCCTGAGGTACCCCTACAGTGAAACCACCCCAAAAGTGACACCATTTTAAAAACTACACCCCTTAAGGATTTTTTTTAAAAGTTGTAGTGAGTGTTGTAACCCCACAGGCATTTCATAGAATTTAGAGACACTTGGCTATGAAAATGAAATATTGATTTTCTTCCAATAAAATGTTACTGTAGCCCCAAATTTTTCATTTCTACAATCTGTAACAAGAGAAAAATTACCCACAATTTGTCACCCATTTTCTCTTGAATATGCAAACAACCCATATGTGGTCATAAACTGCTGTATGTGGACACTGGAGAGGTCAGAAGGGAAGGAGCACTATATAGCTTTTGGAGGGCAGATTTTGCTGGAATGGTTTTCAGGCGTGATGTTGTATTTGAAAAGACCCTGAGGAATCCCTACAGTGGAAACCCCCAAACAGGTACCCCATTTGGAAAACTACAAACCTTAAGGAATTTATTAAGGGGTGTAGTGATTGCTTTGACCACATAGGTGTTTCATGGAATTTAGATACACTTGCCTGTGAAAATGAAAACTGACATTTTTCCCAATAGAATGTTGCTTTAGTTAAACATTTTTAATTTTTGCAAGTGGTAATGCAGCAAACTCTGGAGGAGCCGGTGCAGAGGATCAGAGTGGTAGAGGCCCTGATGATATTTTGTTTCATGGTGTACTCCCTCAGGCTGTTGCTTCTGGGGATCAGTGCAGTGGAAATGTAATATAAAGAATAAGGCCAGAAGTGAATGTATAACAATCTGTTTTTGCGAAGTGAATAGCATCACATTCAAAGTGCAGTTTCTTGCACCAATAGAGGAGATATGGAGGCAGGATGGATGGCTGCAACTTAGAACTCGTGGTAAAAGGTGTCCACTTTAAGGTTCAGACTTGATCTTTATCTGGCCTTGTGAATCCTATCATTTGCAATCCATATCTTCCCTACTTGAATGCATGGTCACAACATGAAAAATACATATTACAAATAAAACAGTAAACAATTGCAGATACCCCCAGGTCTGATGAAAGGTAGGCTATCCTTGGGCTGTGCTTGTGGTTCCTCCTGGTAGCTTGGCAACAGATGCCCAAAGATGTAGGTCAGCCTGGCTCCCTCCCTTCCATTGCTATGGAGAGACAAGGTTAAGGACATAAGGGCATACCATACAATACAGTGCCTAGGTTAGCATGCTGGCTACCGGGAGACATAAATAAATAAAGTCCTGAGGGGCAGTCCTTGGTGTTGAATTGATGAGTGCCCAACTAATCCTATCTAGATACAAACAAATGTCTCTGGATGTGGGCTCAGCTGCATTAGAGTCTTGGGGTCCACAGCCGGGTTAACTTTCCTAGAGTCCTAGAAACACAAGACCAAAGTACGTCATCGTTCAGGTCTGTTGGAGTCCTAGTCACAGGTACACCATTTTTAAACACTGCAAAACATGTGGATCCCCCACTTACAGCTCTTGTCCTTAAGAGTCCGGGAAGCACAGGTGAGGGGCGCACGCAGCTCTAGTATATCAGAGTCTTTTTGTTTGCTGCAAGGCTTGAACATTACTCCCCCCCCCCCCTTCCTTCTCAAGCAAGATGGAGCAATGACCTGAGAGAGTAAGGAAGGTGCAAAAGGTGTTAGTAAGGTATTTTTCACTATTGTTGGCCTAATTGCTGTGTGGACCCTAAAATAGACATTATCGCCTTGCTGGAGGCCAGAAAAATAAAGCCATTGTTAAAAGGGTTGTCTCACTTCAGGAAATTGGCATTTATCATGCAAAGTTAATAAAAGGCACTTAGTGATGTATTGTGATTGTCCATATTGACTCCTTTGCTGGCTGGATTAATTTTTCCATTGCATTAAACACTACTTGTTTCCAAGGGTTACAACCACCGCTGCAGCGTAGTGGCCAGGAAGGTAGCTGCTGCACTTGCGTGCCTATGTGCAATCCCGCGGTCCCGGCCACAAGAGAAGCCAGCGCCTATTCCTATAGTGTGCAAGCGTGGCCACCAATGCTGTATTACAGGGTGGTTTTAACCCCTGGAAACAAGCAGTTTATAATCTGATGGCAATATGAACAATAACAATACAATAACAATACATTAGTAAGTGTCTTGTATTAACTTTCTCTACATGATAAATGCCATAACCTCTTTTTGAAAAACATAAGAAAACATGTTTGGAGTTGGCTAAATGGCATGTGGTAGATTCCCAAACACATGTAAGAAGGTTCTCTTGTGTGATCAGACTAAGGGCTTATTCAGATGACCGTATATGTTTTGCAGTCTGCAAATTACGGATCCGCAAAATATGGATACCGGCTGTGTGCATTCCGCATTTCGTAGAACTGCTCTTAGGGCTCATGCACACAAACGTATTTTCTTTCCGTGTCCGTTCTGTTCTTTTTGAGGACCATATGAGGAACGATTCACTTGAATGGGTTCTCAAAAAAAATGTAAGTCACTCCATGTGCATTCCGTTTTCGTATGTTTGTCCCGCAGAAAAATAGAACATATCCTATTATTGTCCGCATTATGGACAAGGATAGGACTGTTCTATTAGGGGCCAGCTGTTCCATTCCACAAAATACGGAATGCACACAGATTTTTGCGGATCTGTTTTTTGCGGACTGCAAAATACATACAATCCTGTGCATGAATCCTTAAAGAGAGCCTGTCAAGGTAAATATGCTCCAGTCTGCTGGTAGGAGAGGAGAGGTTGAGCAGATTGGATCGGATTGTAGGAAAAGATTCTGTATACCTCGTCATTTATCTAAAACTCTGCTCATTTTGGGCTTAGGAGCCCAGTGGGCGGACTCCCTCTGTGATTGTACATGCAGAGATAGCTGTCTATCACTGAATAGAACCACCCACTGGACTCCTAAGCCTGACACGGGCAGAGGTTTAGCTCAATAAATGGCACAAGACTACATCTCATTCTGCTCTATAACATGCTGCATGTAAATCGGACTGCCTTTTCAATGTGATAGATTCCCTTTAACAAAAGTAAAAAACACTACGTTTACACCAATTATGGCTATTAGCATGTTGTTGTTTTTTTGCATTTTTCTTTTTTTAATAAATGTGTAAGTTGCGCTGTTTCCTGACACAGCTATACCTAAATACTATAATACTATATCTAGTATTAAAATTTCAATCAGAAATGAAACAAAAAGTATAGTTGTGATGCACATTAAAAATACGGTAAATATATACTGTATATGCATACCTATATGTATAATATATCGTTTTAAAGTATACTGAAGGATGCATTTATATTTTTGTTAAATGGATTCTTTTTCAGTCATAGAGAGACTCTTCATGCTACGTGTTACTTAGCAACAGTTATATGTGCCTCAGATGTGCCGCCGCGGTCATGTGGCGCATCGCGTGACCGCTCCGTCACTAAGGCTTGCCTGCGTTGCTGGGGTGGGGCGTCCACCACTGCTTGTGGTGCTGCAGTGGGGGCGTTGCCTCAGCGACGCTCGTGACATTGCGGTCGCGTGTTGTCATGTGATCGCCGCATAACTAGTCCTCCGCCCCTTGGAGTCTGAGGCCTCATTTTCTGTTGATGCTGCTGTCATTCAGATGTTTGGCCGCACCTATTGCACTGCCCTCGGCTCCTCCTCCGTATGACTACATGGGCTACTGATTGGTTTTCCTGGGATGATCAGAGTGTGTCGTATGATGCACCTCTGACACTGCGGTCATGTGCTTGCTCACATGCTCGCTCTGTCATCTTAGTCCTGCCTCCATTAGGTGCTTTTGGTTCTATTGATTGGCCCTTAGGTACTGGGGCTCCAATTCCATTGGTGCTGATGTCATTCAGGTCCTGCAATTTTAATTTTCCTCCACACACCTGTGTGGGCACTATATAGGGGAGATGTTTTTATGTGTTTCCGTATCCCCGGAAGAAGCCAGATCTACTGGCGAAACGGCGTTGGGTCAGGAGTCGGCCGAGAGATCTTTGCACCAGTCAGGGTATGTTTATACTTTGTCCTTTTTATTCCAACCTCAATCTCCACAATTGCCTCCTTTGCACTTTGTTTGGGGCGTTGCTGCTATGAGGTTTTGAGATATGCTTTTTCAGCTAGCATTCTTTTTTCCCTGTTATTTCGTGCACTGATCTCCCGGCCTCTCCTTGGGTCCTGCTACTCATCTGTGTGTCCCGCCTTGTGCTGCCTGTTTTATTATATATGTATGTATTGTTTATATGTTTATATATACTTACAATAAAGTTTTTTGGATCTTCATACATATGTAAGTTAGTTTTATTCATTTTTTTGGTGATTATTCCCGCAGAAAAATAGAACATATCCTATTATTGTCCGCATTATGGACAAGGATAGGACTGTTCTATTAGGGGCCAGCTGTTCCATTCCACAAAATACGGAATGCACACAGATTTTTGCGGATCTGTTTTTTGCGGACTGCAAAATACATACAATCCTGTGCATGAATCCTTAAAGAGAGCCTGTCAAGGTAAATATGCTCCAGTCTGCTGGTAGGAGAGGAGAGGTTGAGCAGATTGGATCGGATTGTAGGAAAAGATTCTGTATACCTCGTCATTTATCTAAAACTCTGCTCATTTTGGGCTTAGGAGCCCAGTGGGCGGACTCCCTCTGTGATTGTACATGCAGAGATAGCTGTCTATCACTGAATAGAACCACCCACTGGACTCCTAAGCCTGACACGGGCAGAGGTTTAGCTCAATAAATGGCACAAGACTACATCTCATTCTGCTCTATAACATGCTGCATGTAAATCGGACTGCCTTTTCAATGTGATAGATTCCCTTTAACAAAAGTAAAAAACACTACGTTTACACCAATTATGGCTATTAGCATGTTGTTGTTTTTTTGCATTTTTCTTTTTTTAATAAATGTGCAAGTTGCGCTGTTTCCTGACACAGCTATACCTAAATACTATAATACTATATCTAGTATTAAAATTTCAATCAGAAATGAAACAAAAAGTATAGTTGTGATGCACATTAAAAATACGGTAAATATATACTGTATATGCATACCTATATGTATAATATATCGTTTTAAAGTATACTGAAGGATGCATTTATATTTTTGTTAAATGGATTCTTTTTCAGTCATAGAGAGACTCTTCATGCTACATGTTGCTTAGCAACAGTTATATGTGCGTCTGTATATCGCTTTGCCTTTCGGAGGCGTCTCTATAAGATTGATCCAGCCAGGTTACTGTGTAAACAGAGTTTCTATGCCAACAAACAAAATGGGGTGAAAGTTCATTAAGAAATGTGTGGGCTGGAAATTAATGACCTCACTGACAATACTTGGAGATGAAACATTCACAACAATCTGGCAAGGATAGGACACTGACCAATCATGCCAATATCAGTGCTAATGCCAACTTTCCTCATAATATTGTAGGGGTGCCTTCCATGTAACAGGCTGCCAATTCTCATCAAACAATGCATAGATGAATGTAAAGGGAAGTTTGCGGTAAATTGGTTTTCTTGTTGCACGCAGAATGCATCCTGTAGTATTAGCCATAAAGAAGAACACTTCTAACTTTTTAAAAGGGCTGTTTCACTACAGCAAGTGGCATTTATCATGTAGAGAAAGTTAATACAAGGCCCTTACTAATGTATTGCGATTGTCCATATTGCTTCCTTTTCTGACTGGATTCATTTTTCCATCACATACACTACTTGTTTCCATGGTTACGACCACCCTGCAATCCGTCACCGGTGGCCGTGCGTGCACACTATAGAAAAAAGCACCGGCCTAGGTGAGTTCCTACAGTCCCAGCCACCAAAGAGGCCGCCACTTTTTCCTATAGTGTGCAAATATGGCCACCGCTGATGGATTGCCAGGTGGTCGTAACCATGGAAACGAGCAGTGTGTAATGTGATGGAAAAATGAATCCAGCCAGCAAAGAAGCAATATGGACAATCACAATACATTAGTAAGTGCCTTGCATTAACTTTCTCTACATGATAAATGTCACTTGCTGAAGTGAGAGAACCCTTTTAAGTTTCAAAGATTCATATTCATAATTTTAGATTCATATGACCACACCGTATAAGTGCTCAAATTAGAATACACCTGGTCAGATGGACCATATAATTGGGCTATGCGCCTAAATAAAGTGCAGTAAGGGTATGCTGGATGTCCAGTACATAGCACTTACTGTGAGCCAGATACTTGCTCATCATACGGACAATGCTCTCCTAGATCAAAGCATTTCCTGGCCAAAAACAAAACAAAACAAAAAAAAAACAATTCAGTTTTGACAGTTTTTTTATTTATTTTAGACGAGACATGAAAAAATAAAAGTCATTATATACTTACCAATGTTTAGGATGGTAAAATCGGGGCATCCAAAATTCCGCCCCAAGAACACCCAGACCCTGCCCATAAAAGCCCACTTATGGGCAGTGTTACTGCTAGACACAGCCCAAATTTGCCGGGACTGTCTCTGAAAATCAGGAACAATAAATGCAAATTCGGGACAGTTGGCAACTATACAAGTACATGACAATCTCTAACAAGGCTAGAACCATCCCTGTACCTCACATGGATCCAGAGCTCTCCCCATTCATTGCTCCAATTACTCTGCTAGATGTATTTTAGCCAGGCAGCTCAGGGGGTGTGTCCTTTCTCAGAGGACATGTTCTTCCTGCTGCAGCTCTCCTTATCACAGCTCAGGGGGTGTATCTAGGGTTGCCAACCAGAATTTTTTCTTTTTTTCTGGGCAACTTATCCCAAAATCACGGAGAGCCAACGAACAAATTGGAAAACCATGATGAATTATAAAAATGATAAGTAATACATGTCTATAGCTCAGTACACTGATAAGATCTCATTACCACAATTTTCTATGAGCTGTAAAATGATAATAATGAAATTATCTAGTCAAGTATCCCCAAACCTGATAAATGTGTGCACCACTGATAAATCATCTCTTAATATTAAAGAAAGGTTATGACTAGAGATGAGCGAATTTCATATTTTGAAATTCGTTCAAACTTCGTTTGTTGGTAAAAGATTCCGTTATTCATTCCCTCATAATAGAAGTCTATGGGCTGCAAAACCGATCCGTCCCGTTTCCGTTATGCAGGGGAGTCCTCTCCTGCATAACGGAAACGGGACGGATCCGTTTTACAGCCCATAGACTTCTATTATGACGGAATGAATAATGGAATGCCTCTAAAGGCATTCCGTTATGCATTCTGTCATAGAGTTGCATTATTGTCCTTGGTAACGGAATCCATTACGCAATTCACCTTTTACCAACAAACGAAGTGTGAATGAATTTTATAAGCGGAAATTCGTTCATCTCTAGTTATGACTACTGATGAGCAAATTGAGCTTCGGGTCAGAGATCCAAAGTCGATTCGTTCAAACACTTTGGTTTTAATGCTGTTTCCGTACAGCATTAAAATGTATTGCCTCTGTGTAGACAAAATTAGTTTCAGTCAAAGTCGCGCAAGACTTCTGTGAATTAATTCGGTAATCACCTCTGCGTCTTTAAAAACATTTTAAAATAGCAATCCCAAGTCGGGTTTGGTACCAGCCCTGAGCAAACCTGATTTTCCAGACAGATCATCAAGAACAAACAGGTAACCAAAAACAGTAAAAGATAAGAATAGGCATCTTTTACCAGTATATTCTACCCTAGCTAACTCTGTGAAATCACTGAATTTTGACCCAGTTTATTCTTCGTTTTAGACAAATAAACAGATAAGTTTACCTGACTCCTATTCTTAGGTGTATGTGCTTAAGGGTCCATTCACACATCCGTATGAATGGGCCTGGATCCGTTCCGCAATTTTGCGGAACGGTGCGGATCCATTCATTTTCAATGCGGCCGCAGAACGGAAATGCAGATGAGGACAGCACACAGTGTGCTGTCCGCATCCTCACTTTCATTCTGCAGCCCCGCAAAAAAATAGAGCAATAGAGCATGTCCTATTCTTGTTCTCAGACACGGACAAGAAAAGGCATTTCTATTAGGGTGCCGGCCATGTGTGGTCCGGGGTTTTGCGGATCCGCAATTTTCGAACCGCAAAACACTTGTGGACGTCTGAATGGACCCTAAAGGAAGTCACCACCCTGGACCTTTTGTAACCGTTTGTATGGCAGTGTAGCTCTCCTGTTGGCATTTTCAAATATAACTTTCTGTCCTAATCACTCTTTTCTAGCCCCCCAAAAAACAGGTTTATCTAATTATGCTAATTAGGTGAAATGAGCCAAAAGGGCTGTACTTATCAGTGCTGGACCCCAGCGGCATCCATCAGAATGGAGCCCCGTCCCTTCCCTTCACCTCCTAGTCTCGATAACATCATCATGAGGCCACTGCAAATCTTGCACAGGGGCACATCTTTTTTATGTATGCGCCAGCGCCAGCTGTTACCTTTTGCGGGAAGCAGCTCCGATAACTGAACTGTGCATGCTTGTGAAACAGTAGGTGCGCTTTCATCTATTGCATAGGCCATGACTATTGGTGTAAAAAACCATAAAGGTAAACAAACCAAGTCTTTGC
This sequence comes from Bufo bufo, assembly GCF_905171765.1. Classification (NCBI taxonomy): domain Eukaryota; kingdom Metazoa; phylum Chordata; class Amphibia; order Anura; family Bufonidae; genus Bufo; species Bufo bufo. Next base: position 556,548,284 of record NC_053391.1, read on the forward strand.
CTGAGCAATAGGTTTGTGTACTGCAATCTACAGTATATTTTTGCTTGTATGGCCTTTGCAATACATATTATGCTGAGAACTCTACTATACATGCCTATTTTTTTCTTAGATTCACTGAGGTCCATAAAGACCTACTGCCCCATCTACTGTATGTATTTGATCATATACCCATTTGTGGGTTTATGTATTTGGGATGTTTCTATTTTAGTCTCTAGACTGACAGTTACCGACTCACCCTGGTAGCCCACAAAATCCCATGCCCATTAACAATGAATACCCAATAAACAACTCCGTTCTTTTACAGCCGTACGGTACTTGGTCACATGGTGGCTGCATCCCAACCACAGGGCAGCCGCACCCTGTGGCTCTACCCTGAGGATTTGTATTTTCCCATATATTCTGAGTTACATGTCTTCCTATGTACGAGTCCTACTTTGACTACCTATGTGTATGTTCCAGTTTGTTTGCCTATATGTATCTC